>NC_091469.1:322832963-323132963 GCF_036971445.1 Narcine bancroftii
TTGTTAACTAACCCTTCCTCATTACTCAGAACCCAGTCTAGAATGGGCTGTTCCCTCATTGGTTCTTCAACATACTGGGTAAGAAAATTATCCCATATACCTTCTAAGAAATCATCCTCATCAGTACCCTTATCAATTTGATTCATCCATTCTATATGGAGATTAAAGTCACCCATTTTATAATGCCTTCAAGGTTTGGCTCTGCGCCTTGCCTTTGTTGCACGCATTTCCAATTTCCTGTTTAATGCCATCCCCAACCTCCCTACTACTGTTAGGTGGTCTATATACAACTCCCACTAACATCTTCTGCCCCCTTGCATTTTGCAGCTCTACCCACATTGATTCCACATTATTCAAGCTAACATCCTTCCTTTCTATTGCTTTTAACTCCTCTCTAACCAACAATGCTACCCCACCTCCTTTTCCTTTCTGCCTGTCCCTCCTGAATATTGAAATTCCATGAATGTTAAGCTCCCAGCCTTGGTCCCCTTGAAGCCATGTCTCTGTGATCCCAACTATATCATAGTCATTTACAGCTATCTGCACATTCAAATCATCCACCTTATTATGAATACTCCTTACATTAAGACACAAGGCCTTCAAGCTTGTTTTTAACCAGAGCCTCAACCCTATCACCATTATGCTGTAAAGTGGCCCTTTTACATTTTTGCCCTGAGGTTACCTGCCTGCCTCTTTTGCTTTTCACCCTCCTATCTCCGACTTCTTCCCTCATGCTAAACCCCTCTGTCTCTCTACTCCTGATCCCATCCCCCTGCCACATTAGTTTAAACCTTCCTCAACAGCACTACCAAAAACTCTCCCGAGCACATTGATCCCGGCCCTGCCCAGATGGAGGCCGTCCTGTTTCAACTGATCCCATCTGCCCCAGAACCGATTCCAATGCCCCAAGAATCTGAACCCTTCCCTCCTACACCACTGTTCAAGCCACATATTCATTCTATCTATTCTGCAATTCCTTCTCTGACTAGCTCGTGGCACTGGCAATAATCCAAAGATTATTACCCTAGAGGTCCTACTCCTTAACTTCCTTCCAAGCTCCCTGAATTCTGCTTGTAGGACCTCATCCCGCTTTTTTCCTATGTCGTTGGTACCAACATGACCACGACAGTTGGCTGTTCATCCCCCCCCCCCATCCAGAATGCCCTGCAACCACTCTGTGATATCCCTGACCCTTGCACCCGGGAGGCAACACACCAATCAGGAGTCTCGTTTACAGTCACAGAAGCTCCTGTCTATTCCACTTACAATTGAATCCCCTATGATATTGTCCTTCCACTCTTTTTCCAGCCCTCATGCACAGCAGAGCCACTCACAGTGCCCAGACCCTGGCTACTGCTGCCTTCTCCTGATGTGCCATCTCCCCCAACAACATCCAAAGCGGAATATCTGTTTTTTAGGGAGATGACCACAGGAGACTCCTGCACTACCTTCCTGTTCTTGCTCTTACCCTTGGTCATCCAGTCCCTATCTCCCTCAACTCTATGAAACTGTGGTGTGACCAACTCGCTAAAGGTACTATCCACCAAATCCCGGATGCTCCAGAGCGAGTCCATGCGCAGCTCCAGTGCCATCATGCGGTCAATCAGGAGCTGCAGTTGAACACACTTCCTGCACATGTAGTACCCAGGGACACTATCAGTCACGGGACTGCGCTCACCTGCCACGTCTAAAATAACCACCTACGATTGAGTTAAGTGAAAAAAGAAAAAAGGAGACTTACCCCTTTACCTGTGCCTCAGCCACTCTGCGCCTAAGTCTCTTGAGCCAAAGTCTCAAGTCTTCAATCCTTCACCGCCCCACTCACTTGCTGAGCCGCTCCTCACTGGCTGCTCCCTCACCTTTCACTCCTTTTATTTTATTGGCCCTCAGGCAATTTACTTATTGCTCTAGCAGTCTCTCCTCGCCCTTCCTCCAACGGTCACCTTGGGAAACACTGACTCCGTTGCCCTCCAAGCAGCAGCAGCCCGATCCAACTAGGATCCCTTGATGCCCTCACTAATGTTTCTATTGGAATGAGAATGGACACTGTCTGGGTCTAGCTAACTTCCCTAGCTTGTAAATCCGAGAACTACTTAAATCCTTCACTAGCAGGTATATAGAAAAAAATGACCTGAATTTATCTAGCACCCTTCCTGACCTCAGGACATTGCAAAGCACTTCCACAACCATTGCAGTTCCTTTTGCAATGAGCTCACTTCAACTTGAGCATGTAGCTCAATTTTCTTTATAAAACAAGCACTAAGATGGTTACGGGCTGATATTTTCTTTTTGCTGCTCATTTAGAACTACAGTAATTAATCTGAGGGTGGTGACCTTCCAACTTCTCTACCCCAGAAGGCGTGGAGTCTCACCTGTCAAGTAAATTCAAAACCAAGATCAATATTCATTTTTAAATTAAGCGATATAGAGATAATTCTGGAAAAGAGCAGAGGGAGAGATTAACCACAGCTTTAATGAATGGTGGATAACCTACTCCAATTCATTATGTTTTAGTTTTTCAGTCAATATATTTGCCGAGATTCCACTCCATTTAGCAAATTGGATGAGATGCCAGTGGATGGCAAAACACTAATGGATCCTAATGCATCCAGAAGGACAGTTGTAAAGCAGAATGGTAGAATTGTAGAGCTTGTCCCCAAGGCACAGAAGCCTTGCTCTCCCCAGACTGACAATGGCTTCCACGCTGTCAGCTTTAAACTCTGGCTTTATTGGAAATTAGGACTTGCTCAATCTAAATGGGGCTTGAATACACCTCAAACATTTTGGAAGAAATGCTACATATCTAGATAAGCTCATGCCTTGGGTAGGGCTAAAACACTTTGGGCTGGTCTTAGCTTGAATTGGAAAATATACTGCAAATGCTGGAAACCTGAAGCAAAAACCAAAATGGCTTGAAATACTCAACAGGTCAGCAGCACCAGTGGATGATAAATGTTTCAATGCAAAACATTTTCATCAGAACTTATCAACTTCCTATTTTTAATGACATTTGTCCTAATCTATCATTTTAATATGGCAATCGTCCCCAGGAAACAGTCATCCAATAGATTGCTCTTTTGGCAATGAAGTATACCTTCATGATTGCATATACCTGCCAGCTTTCACATTTCAATCCCCCATCCTATTCCCTCGCCTACATGTCTGTCCGTGGTCTCGTGGACTGCCAGACTGAGACCACCCGCAACACCTCATATTCCATCTGGACACCCTCCAATTTGATGGCATTAATATCAACTTCCCTAGCTTTTGTTAGTTTCCCCCACCCCCCATCCCCCATGACTCTCCCCTTCCCCTATCCCTCTGTCTCCTTTCCTCCAGTAGTGTATTCACAGAGCCACCCCCCGCCCCGCCCCCCCCCCCCCCCCGCAATCAATCTCACCCTTCCTCTCCTGTTCTCCTATCCATATCCATTGCCTGTTGGCCTCTTCTCTTCCCCCTGCCTTTTCTTCCCTTGTCTCCCACCAGGCACCCACTTGCTCATAGCTTGAAGAAGGGCTCAGGCCCAAAATGTCAGTCACATACAGTATCTTTACATCCTAAGGACACTGAGTGTCCTGCTGAGTTCTGTGATTTACTGCCATCTCAATGTCTTCAGACTTTTATTTTAAATGCTGGAAAGTTTATTGGAGGCAAGCTCAGTTAAAATGTCTGACATAGAAGTAACAACAGCAACCATGAAGAAGGTTACTTCAGCACTCAACTTCAACTTAGATTAATCTCTTCTCTCTGTAACCTTCAGATATTTTTCTTTTTCAATGTTTAATTCCTTTTCTGTTTATCTCTGCATCAGTTATCTCTTGTGGTAAAGAACATGACTGTTACACACGCAATAGAAGCAGGCTCATGAACACGGGGGCTGAGTAGGCCGAAGCCTCGGGGCCCGGAGGGTAAGGGGACCCGAGCCCCTAGGCTTTAACCTCCTCAGTAAAGGGTGGGCTTGTCTTGGCTTATAGATTTACACTGACTGCGCGAGTGAAGCCGGTGACTGCGGAGCGTAGGCCTTCATGTCATTGCCGGGGTGACGCGCGTGGTGGTTTCTGGGAGCTGGCAGTGGTGTTGCGGCGACATGAAGATTTGCAGTAAGTGCGATGCTCCACACACAACCCCCCCCCCCACTGGCCCCAAAGAACTATTAGATTTTTAACGTCCAATTCAGTCAGAGAGGCAATAAAAATCTTATAGTTCAGCGGGGGTGGAGGATGATTGGGGTGGGGGGGTAGGGGTTGAATTAAAGCAGCTCACCCAGAGCATCCGGAGGTAGTTAGTGGCACTCTGGTGGGGCAGATGGGCGCCAATGGGTGATTGACTGAGAGGCCACTCTTTGTGGTGCAGTCTGTACGATAGCCATTTGCTAAATGTTTCCCCCCCCCCCCCCCACCAAATTACTTGCTCCTGCCAGCCTGGATAATCTCCTAGAGTCAAATCCTCTTCTTCATTGGGCCAGAACAGTACTGATTATGGACGTTTCACTTCGAAGATCCAACACCAGAAACACACAGGGCAGCACATTTACAGCCCCAGCCATCCGGGCTCGAATCCGGCGCTGCCCGTAAGGAACTTGCACGCTCCCTCTGTGTCTGTGTGGTTTCCCCCGAAGTGCGCCGGTTTCCACCCACCCTTCAAAAAAACATACAGGATGGTAGGTTAAATTGATATAATTGGGCGGCAGGGATTTTAATGGCTGGAATTGGCTTCTACCATGCTGTAAATAAACAGGTCCATCTTTGCAATTCCAATCTGTATTTGGATGGCTGATGTTCCACATTATCTGTTGTGCTTCTCCACAAATTTCCATGCAAATTTTCTCTACAGTGCCCTTTCCACCAGTTAATAGAATTGTTAAACTTTGGGAAGAGGGATACTTGACAGTGAAAGAAAGTAGCTAGTATTAAACTGTTCCAACAGGAAATATCCTTTTTTTTGCTTGACAAATTGCTGATGCAAGAAAAGTTCAGCTAAAATGAATCAGCTTCCTTTAACCTTGAAGTTTCATTCGATTTGTAAGTGATATTTGGAAAGGGCATGTTTATGGTTTACTTCTTACCATCCAATAATTCAGACTAGAACTTGCTCTCACACTTGCGAAATAGTTGTGGTTGCCTCTGTTATCACAGCACAGGGGCTATCAATAAATTGTAAAGTTGCATCGAGAAAAGCAGAGTTAATGCCTTACCTTCTGTAGAGATAGGCAGGGGCGGGTTATGTTAGATTTGATCAACCTGATATCAGGCATCCTTTGAGGGGATTGTGGCCTTTATCGTTCTAACAGTGCTGGCAATGGAAGCAATTACAAAGATTGACAGGCAGTAAGTAACATATGAAAACAAGAGGTGGAACTAGAAGAATCTGATATCAACTCCCCCTCACACTGAAGCCCAGTCATTTTAGCAAACCACCAAATGAATCTGCTGCCAATTACTAAGGATCAGGTAGTCATTTATTGCCCAATTTAACTGTCCATGAGAGATTGGTGCTGAGATGCCTCCATGAAACACTGCAGTCTTATGGACCAAGGTGCTCCTACATTGCTGTTGGATAGGGAACTCCAGGATTTAGACAGCAAACAAATCCAAACAAGATGGTGTGCGGATCAGAGCAATATCTGTGGCTTATACCATTACCTTGTGCCTGTTACCCTTGGAGATAGAAGATGCCAATGGGTAACTGTAGCATGATTTACAGATGGTAGACCCAGCACCCAGCAATGGAGGGAACAAGTGCTAATTAAGTAGTCTTGATGTTCTCGTTGGGGTGACACAGTGCAGCACAACTCTGCTACAATACCATACTGACTACATTACATGGTGATTTTCTTATTGTTCTGCTGTCACTTCCTTAATAATGATCTCCATTATTTTCCAAATACTGAGCGAACAGATCGACATTTTCCTACTTTCTATCCACCTTTTTCTTTCTTGAGGCATTTGCACTCTTCCGAACCACTGGGACCTTTCCACAAGCCAGGATTTTTTAAGCCTCAGAATTGAACGTCATTACGTTAAGGAGATGTCCTCACTTTCAACCTCATTTGTTTGCACACTGCTTTTCTGCCTGCTGCCTTTTGACCAGGATAACACACAAAATGCTGGAGGAACTCAGTGAGCCAGGCAGCTTCCATGGAAAGCAATAGGTGCTCAACATTGTTTCGAGCCGAAACCCTCCATCGGGACTGGGAAGGAAGCAGGCGGAGGACAGAATGGATGGGAGGGTGGAGGAGGATCACAAACTGGCAGGTGATCGGTGAATACAAGTGGGAGGGGAGAAAGAAATGAGGGGAAATTCTAAGAGGCAAGGCTCGTAAAGTGAGTTTGTGTGCTCACAGGGTCGGTGAGCCAGGGAGCAGCAGGGATCGTAGAAGGGGAGCAGTGAGAGAGGCTCTCACTGGTGTTAGTTTTGTTTCCTTTTCCCCTCAGATCTGCTAAGAAGACTTTAATCTCTTCAACCTTGAAAACTGTGACAAGATGTGTGTTGACAGTCTTTGCCAAGTCCTCATATCTAATTATTAATCCCTCTGCCATCAGAAATCAATCTTTACTGCAGTTCCAGTCTTCTTTTACATTCTTGTAGAAGCCCTGACTTGTCTGCGTCAACTTTTCTATTCTTTATTTTCTCTCATTGTTTCACATTGAAATGTAATGTAGTTAAGTATTGTGAACCTCAATGTCTGCCTCTGGTTAGCTATTGTCTTGACATTCAATCCACTTCCACCAACCTTGCTTCATCACTTATTTTCGTACAGCTTAAGACATGAATTCCAAACCTCGATCTTCCACTTCTAACTAAATATGAATATCGATAATGTTATGTTCATTCTTCCCCAGATCCTCCTTCATTAAGAGATCAGAATCAGAATTTATTGTCATGAACAAGTCATGAAATTCAGTATTTTATGGCAGCATCATGGAGCAAATATTCAGATTATTACCATCTTACAACAATAAATGTAAATAAAATATAATGGTGCACGTAAAGTCAGGCCCTGTCTTTGGTTCATTGATCATTCAGGAATCTGATGGTAGCGGGGAAGAAACTGTCCTTCTGCCACTGAGGGCCCGTCTGCAGGCTCCTGTACCTTTTACCCGATGATAGGAGAGTGAAGGGGAAAGGCCTAGATGGTGGGGGTGTTTGAGGATAGAGGCTGCTTTTATTAAAGACACCACCTCATGTCGATGTCTTTGATGGAGTGAAGTTTGGTGCCTGTGATGTCGCAGGCCGAGTTAACAACCCTCTGGAGTTTATTTTTGTCCTGAGAGTTGGCGCCTCTGTACCAGGCAGAGGCTCAAGGACAGCTTCTTCCCCGCTGCCATCAGATTCCTGAATGATCAATGAACCAAAGGCACTGCCTCACTTTTTGTGCACTAATATTGTTATTATTTTATTTTTTATAGCAATGACATAAGATGGTTATAACATAAATGTTTGGACTATGACGCTGCCACAAAACTCCAAATTTCATGACTTGTTCATGACAATAAATTCTGATGTATGGAATTCATTTCTACAGCCTTGGTCATCTTGTAGCCTCATCTTGTATCTGTGGCAACTCTTTCAAGGATGTATCCAATTGGTCCCAATCCCCTGTTCTATTCCCACAGTGAGAAATGACTATACCCCTTCAAGTATATATTCAATTATATTTAAATGTTGATGTTTCCGTGTCTTAACCAAAGATGTCAGCCAGAACAGTTGATTGAGTACAAGAAATTCTCATCTCTATTAATTTGATAAGGACATGAAACAAGAACACATGTAGAAACTTTGGTGGTTCAAGCTGTATCCACCACTCAACAAGATCAAGGATGATCTTCTGCTTCAACTCTACCTTCTCCCTCCCACGCCTTCTCCTCAGTAGCCTGTGGTAATCCAATTCCTCTGGTTCTTTTGAATGTATGCCTTCTGATTACATATGAACATGAGAAATAGGGACAGGAGTAGATCCTCTGGTACTTCGAGCCTACTCCACCAGCTACCAAGATCATGGCTGGTCTGGCCTTGGACAGCTCCGAGAATGATCAGAAAATCCAGACTATTGATGCTCCACAGCAACCTACTGCCCCCCAACATGTCTCCACCCTCCAGCCTTTTCCCCATTGTAATTCGGTAATCAAGTCTTCTAGCTGTCCGTTACTCTTGGCAGCTTTGTATGCATGAGCCAACATCGTACTCCATCTGCCAGAACCCTTGCCCACTCACTTAGCCTATCCATATCTCTCTGCAGACTCTCTGCATTCTCTGCACAATTTGCTTTTCCACACAGTATAGTGTCGTCAGCAAACTTACCTACGCTACACTTGGTCCTCTCTTCCAAATTGTTAAAATACATTGTGAACAGCTGCAGGTTCAGCACGACTCCACTCACCACTGATTGCCAACCAGAGAAACACCCATTTATTTCAGCTCTCTGTCTCCATTATTTAAACCAATCTTCTATCCATGCTGATACGCTACTCCCAACTCCATGCATCCTTATGGATGAGACTTTAACCCAGCGCCTTCTGGAAATCCAAGTGTACACATCCACCTGCATCCTCTGCACTCAAATAATTTGTCAAACAGGACCTGTCCTTCCTGAATCAATGCTACATCTGCCTGGTGGAACTATTTCTATCCAGATGTCTTGCTATTTCTTCCTTAATGATAACTTCCGGACTATAGTCGTCAAGCCAACTGGCCTAGAGTAACCTGTCTTTTGCCAATATCTTTATTTTTTAACAGTAACGTGCCATTGTGCTGTCTTCCAATCCATTGTGACCTGCCCAGAGTTCAGAGAATATGTGAATTGTGGAAAAGGTTTCCAAATGTTTCTACTTGCAAATACTCAGCTTGTGCCATCTCTTTCAAACTGCCTGGATGCAGTCCATCAGGAGCAGGGCATTTGTCTATCTATAGACCCACTCGTTTGCTCAGAGTAACCTCTTCCATGATAGCGATATTACCAAGATCCTTGCTTCCCATTGTATCCATTATATCTTTCTGTGACCTGTTGGACGAGCCCTTCACTGTGTAAACTGACACAAAATAGCCATTCAAAGCCTCAGCCATTTCTACATTATCCAATATTAATACCCCCCTCCTCATCTTCCAAATAACCTACATTTATTTTTGCCAGTCTTTTCCACTTCACATAATTGTAAAAACTTTTATCTGTCTTAGAGTTTGTGTTAGTTTACTTTTGTTATCTACTTTTCCTTTCTTGTCTGGTTAGTGATACTTAGTTGCTTTTTCGAGTCTTCCCAGCCTTTCCCCCATAGCCCTTAATTCCCCTTCTGGAGAAAAAAAATATATATATATTTTTTTAAATATATATAGCTGCCACTGCTTCCTTGGGCAGAGAATTCCATAGATTCACAACTCTCTAGAAAAGCAGTTCCTCCTCATCTCTATCCTAAATCCACTCCCCCAAATCTTGAGGCCATCTCCCCGAATTCAAGTCCCACATAACAATGGAAACAACTTTCTTGTCTCTATCTTATATGCCCCGTTCATGATTTTGCATGTTTCTCTAAGATGCACTCTCATTCTTCTGAATTCTAGCAGGTATAGTCCCACCCAAGCAACTCAATCTCTCCTTATAGGTTCACCTTTCTCATCTCTGATCTCATCACGGTGATCTTTCTCTGCCCAAGCTCTAAAACCAGAATATCCTTTCTTACAAAGATTCCAGAACTACACAACAATGCTCATTAATAACCCTGTTGAATAACAGTGGAACCTCCTTGCTCTTAAATGCAATCCCTCCAGCAATGAAGACCTACAAGAAAGGATATTCTGGTTTTAGAGCTTGGGCAGAGAAGGTTCGCCAGGTTGAGATCAGAGATGAGAAAGGTGAACCTATAAGGAGAGATTGAGTTGCTTGGGTGGGACTATACCTGCTAGAATTCAGAAGAATGAGAGTGCATCTTATAGAAACATGCAAAATCATGAACAGTGCATGTAAGATAGAGGCAAGAAAGTTGTTTCCACTGTTATGTGGGACTTGAATTTGGTAATCAAGTCTTCTAGCTGTCCATTACTCTTGGCGACTTTGTATGCACGAGCTTTTAATGAGAAGCTTTCCTTTAATTTCTTAGGCTGGTTCTCCATTATCCTGATTGTCCTTGCTTTTAACTAGAATATAATTTTGTTGAGTACTGTGAAAAATCTCTTTTTTATTTTCCAATCTTTTTATTATTATTATAATTTATAAACACATACAGTTCAAAGAGATATGAAAAATACATAGTAAATAATGAATTAATACAGAGATATTAAACAATAATATTGCAGAATAAAAATATATCATTAAAAAAAATTTTAGATCAGTTTAGAGTATGAACTATCTCTTAAAAAAATGATATAATTAATAAAAATATATTAAAACAAAGAGAGAAAAAAAAACCCCAAAAGGAAGAAAAAACAAATCTGAATTAAAAACTTAAAAAAAAACCTACCGATATAGCTAAATCACGCCGATCACTCCGATCTCATCTAACAGCCCAATTATCATACATAATCATAAAAAGAAAACAGAGCCAGATCAACTCACCACAAATGAAAATATTGAATAAATGGTCGCCAGGTTAACTCAAACTTAGAAGGGGATTCATAGACAGAGTTTCTAATTTTCTCTAAATTTAAACATAGTATAGTTTGGGTAAACCATTGGAAAACAGTGGGAGGATTAACCTCTTTCCAATTCAATAGTATAGATCTTCTAGCCATTAGTGTAAGAAAAGCAATCATACGATCCGCAGGAAGAGATAAATAAGTCAAATCTATCATAGGTAATCCAAAAATTGCAGTAATGGGATGTGGTTGTAAATCAATATTCAAAACGGTAGATATAATGGAAAAAAATTTCCTTCCAATAATTCTGTAAAGAGGGACAGGACCAAAACATATGTGTAAGGGAAGCTATTTCCAATTGACATTTATCACATATAGGATCGATATGAAAATAAAAACGATGGAGTTTATCTTTAGACATATGAGCTCTATGAACAACTTTAAACTGTATCAGTGAATGTTTTGCACATAGAGAAGAGGAGTTTACCAGTCGCAGAATTTTATTCAAATTTTCATTGGAAATATGAAGGTTGAGTTCTCTTTCCCAATCATTTTTAAACTTTCCAAAAGTCCCAGAATTTATTTTTGTAATTATATTATATAATTTAGATATCACACCTTTTGGAGGGAATTTTGAATATAGTATATCCTCTAAAACAGTTGTAGTCTCCCGATTGGGAAAAGAGGGTAAAGTCGAAACTAAGAAACTCCTAATCTGCAAATATCGAAAGAAATGAGATCTAGGTAAATCATATTTCATGGATAATTGTTCAAATGACATGAAAGAGTTATCCAAGAATAAATCCGAAAAGCATGTTATACCTTTAACTTTCCAGAGTAAATAAGCTTGATCAATTAGAGAGGGGTGAAAAATCTCCATGAAACTGTTCCACTGTTCCTTAACTGTTTCACTATATACCCTGTGTTCCCAGTCTATGCTCACCAACTCCACCCTCATCCCATTGTCATCTTCCTTTTTTAAGCATAATACGCTGGTTTTAGATCGAAGTATTGCACATTCCATTTGTATGAGGAATTGAGTCACACTGTGATCACTCTTTCCGAGTGTCGCTAACCACAAGACCATCAATTTTACCTGCCTCATTGCATAGGACCAGATCTAAGTTCCCATGTAGGTTCAGTAACATGCTGTCAAGACAGCTATCGCGGATGCTTTCTATGCAGTCCTCCTCAAAACTGCTTCGACCCTCTTGATTCACCCAATCTATTTGCGAATTAAAGTCCCCCATAATAATTCCTGTTTCGCTCTTACATGCATCAGATATTTCTTGGCTACTGCTGCCTTCCCCTGTCAAGCCATCTTCCCCAACAGTATCTAAAGCTGTATATATGTTTTGGAGGGAAATGGTTATCATATCTCCTACCATTAGAAAAAGCCACCCAATTTTTAAATTGTGTGAATCCTTTTTTCATTTATTCTTCTATGTGTTTCATTGGGCCACTCCTGCCTTGGCTTCTAATAATTCAGACTGCTTCTGTGTGGGATTTGAAATAAATGCTCTGAAACATTGTTGCCCCCTGCTACCTAACATCAACCAACCCCTTGCCCTCACGCCAACTTTAATGCACTTCACCTGGTCGGGTAGCTTAAGTGAAGTATTAACACTTTTATTTCTTTCCTATCTTAATCTGACTTAAATAATGGGAGTGAGTGGAAAGTGTAATAACCTGCCTAAATAACTATCGACCAGTTGAACTCACCTCAACAGTGATGAAATGTGTTGAAAGCCTTGTGTTGAAGCATGTCAGCTCCTGTCTGAGTGGAAACATGGATCCATTCCAATTTGTTGTCATAGGTCGACAATGGATGCCATCTCACTGACTTTACATAAAGCCTTGGGACACCACGGTAAGAAGAGAGGAAGAGAAGACAACGGAGGAAGAAGGAGAAGGCCTTACCTGTCCAAAGAGGCCCGCTGTGGAGAGAGAAGCCTGCTTCCTCAGGTCGGTAGAAATAGGACTACAAAAATGGCTCGCTGAGCCGAGTAAAAGTGCGCAACCGCGCATGCGCGAGGAGTCGCGCATGCGCGATGCGCATGAAAAAAAACACACCGACGGGAGGGGGGACCAGCTGGGGAGTCGATCTCCACAGCCGGCAACGACAGCTGCAGAACACCTGCAGCAAGAAGAGACCACAGAAGACAATGGAAACAAGAAAGAAGAGAAGAAAAGGGCAACAAAGAAACAACAGATGGCCAACCCAGAGGAAGAAGAAGAGGAAGAGTACAGTGAAATAGAAGAAGAAGGGAAAGGCAAGATAAAGGATATACTTTCTCTTGTTAGAGGATACATGGAGTCATTTAAAGAATGGCAAACACAGGAATTTAATGATTTAAGAAGAAGAATAAACAACACAGAAGAGAAAATGAATAAAATAGATATGACCTTAACAGAAATGGGAAAGAAAATGGACAAGATGGAAGAGCGGGCAGTAGCAGCAGAAATGGAGGTAGAAGACTTAAAAAAGAAATTGGAGGAATCTAATAAAAAAACTAAAGAGACACAAGAACTACTAGCTCAAAAAATAGATATAATGGAAAATTATAACAGAAGAAATAACATAAAGATAGTGGGCCTTAAGGAAGATGAAGAAGGCAAGAATATGAGGGAGTTTATAAAAGATTGGATCCCTAAGGCCCTAGGATGTCCAGAACTACAGCAAGAAATGGAAATAGAAAGGGCACATAGAGCATTGGCCTCTAAACCATAACCACAACAAAAACCAAGATCTATTTTAGTAAAATTCCTAAGATATACTACAAGAGAAAAGATACTGGAGAAGACAATGGAAAAAGTAAGAGAGGGCAACAAACCACTGGAGTATAAAGGGCAAAAAATCTTCAATTATCCAGATATAAGTTTTGAACTCCTAAAGAAGAGAAAAGAGTTCAATACAGCAAAGGCGATTTTATGGAAGAAAGGGTATAAATTTATACTAAAGCATCCAGCGGTATTGAAAATATTTATTCCAGGACAACAAAACAGACTATTCTCGGATCCAGAAGAAGCACGAAAATTTGCAGAACAATTACAAAAATAGACTGAGGGATGAAGACAGGTAATGAGAGTAAAAATGATCACGATTGATATGTATGTGGGTAAAGACAAAAATAGACTGAGGGACGAAGACGGGTAATGAGAGTAAAAATGATCACAATTGATATGTATGCGGGTAAAGAGGTATAAGAGTGAATAGAGACAATGTGCATACGTGAATGTATCTGTACTTAGAGGAAAATATAGATAGTATAGACAAGAATTAATAAGGGAAGGTAATGGAATAGAGAGAATAAGGAGGGAATTAAAAGAGTGACCTTTGTTACATATGAAAAGTGAAATCTTTTCTGGGGGGGGCTGGGTGGGGGGAAATAGCGGTCACTGCAAAATCAGTTGACGCTTGCGAGTGGATTCGCAAACCCAAATGGAGAGGGGAGATGTGGTTGTCCGACAAGGGATAAAGGACAACTCAGGAGGGGAAGGGGAGATTGGGGATAAAGAAGATATAAATAGGAGAATAAGGAAAATGTTGGATGTTGTAGGAATGTTGTCTTATAAAGAGTTGAAAATAAGAAAACAGAAATGGAAAAGGAGGAAAGGTAATGATGGAAAAACGGAAAGAGAAGATAAACAAAATATAAAATGGCTACGCTGAACTATATGACTTTAAATATTAATGGAATACATAACCAAATTAAAAGGAAGAAACTACTAAATTTACTGAAAAAGGAAAAAATTGATATAGCATTTGTCCAAGAAACACACTTAACTGAATTGGAGCACAAGAAATTAAAGAGAGATTGGGTAGGACATGTAACAGCAGCATCGTATAATTCAAAAGCAAGAGGAGTGGCTATATTAATTAGTAAAAATGTGCCATTTAAAATAGAAGAGGAAATAATAGATCCAGCAGGGAGATATGTTATGATAAAATGTCAGATATATTCGGAGTTTTGGAATCTACTTAATGTATATTCACCTAACGAAGAAGATCAAAAGTTTATGCAAGATATCTTTTTGAAGGTAGCTAATACACAAGGGAACATACTAATAGGAGGGGATTTCAACCTGAATTTGGATCCAAATATGGATAAAACGGGGAAAAAAATTAACAGGAAGAACAAAGTAACCAAATTTATAATTAAATCAATGCAAGAAATGAAACTTTTGGATATATGGAGGAAACAAAACCCAAAAGAAAAGGAATACTCATACTACTCGGCTAGACATAAAACATACTCAAGAATAGACCTATTTTTGTTATCAGCTAGTATGCAGGATAGAGTAAGAAAAACAGAATATAAAGCGAGAATGCTATCGGACCATTCACCCTTAATATTGACAGTAAAGCTAGAGGACATCCCTCCAAGAATGTATAGATGGAGATTAAACCCCATGCTACTTAAAAGACAGGATTTTAGAGAATTTATTGAAAAACAATTAAAAATGTATTTTGAAGTAAATACGGAATCAGTGGAAGATAAGTTTATACTATGGGACGCAATGAAAGCATTCATTAGAGGGCAAATAATAAGTTATGTAACCAAGATGAAGAAGGACTATAATCAGGAAACAGATCAGTTGGAAAGGGAAATAGTAAACATAGAAAAAAAATTAGCAATGAAGGAAGATACAACTAAAAGAAGAGAATTGGCGGATAAAAAAATAAAATATGAAACATTACAAACATATAAGGTTGAGAAGAATATAATGAAGACAAAACAGAAATATTATGATCTAGGTGAAAAAACACACAAAATCCTAGCATGGCAGCTTAAGACAGAGCAAGCTAAGAAAATGGTATTGGCATCAAGGAAAAAAGACAAACAAATTACATATAATCCAAAAGAAATTAAGGAAAACTTTAGAGAATTCTATGAATAATTATACCGAACTGAAAACGAAGGGAAAGAAGGGAAAATAGATGAATTTTTGACTAAAATTGAACTACCAAAACTACAAATAGAGGAACAAAATAAATTAACAGAACCATTTGGAACAGTAGAAATACAAGAGATAATAAAAAAATTACCAAATAATAAGACACCAGGAGAGGATGGATTTCCAATAGAATTCTACAAAACATTTAAAGACTTATTAATACCGCCCCTCCTGGATGTAATCAACCAGATTGATGAAACACAAAACTTACCAGATTCATGTAAAACAGCAATAATTACAGTAATACTAAAACAAGGGAAAGATCCACTCTCACCAGCGTCATATAGACCAATATCTTTACTAAACACAGATTATAAGATAATAGCTAAACTATTAGCAAACAGATTAGCAGAACAGGTACCGAAAATGGTAAATTTAGACCAAACTGGATTTATCAAAAAAAGACGCACAACAGACAATATTTGTAAATTTATTAACTTAATTCATGCAGTAGAAGGAAATAAAGCACCTACAGTAGCAGTTGCTTTAGACGCAGAGAAGGCCTTCGACAGAGTAGAATGGAATTATTTGTTCAAAGTATTGCAAAAATTCAGTTTACCGGAGAAGTATATTAATTGGATTAAAGCATTATATAAGGGACCGTTAGCGAAAGTGACAGTAAATGGACATGTATCAAAACAATTTAACTTAAGCAGGTCAACGCGGCAGGGATGCCCACTATCACCTTTATTGTTTGCGCTAGTTATAGAACCACTAGCAGAATTGATAAGAATAGATAATAATATAAAAGGAATAAAAATAAAAGACAGGGAATATAAAATCAGTCTATTTGCGGATGATGTTATAGTGTACTTAACAGAACCAGAACTATCAATAAAAGAATTATATAAGAAATTGAAGGAATATGGAGAAGTGTCGGGTTGCAAGATAAACGTAAATAAAAGTGAAGCAATGCCTATGAATAATGCGGATTTCTCAAAATTTAAGAAGGAATCTCCATTCAGATGGCAAATGCTGGCAATAAGATACCTAGGTGTACAAATAAACAAAAATCTAGGCCAATTATATAAACTCAATTACAATCCACTAATGAAAAAAATTACAGGACGATTTAGAGCATTGGAAAGATCTACCACTAACACTGATAGGAAGGATAAACTGTATTAAAATGAACATTTTTCCAAGGATATTATACTTATTTCAGGCATTGCCAATACAACTGACAGAAAAATTCTTCAAAGAGTTAAAGAAAATAATAAGGAAATTTTTATGGAGAGGGGGAAACCGAGGATAGCACTAGATAAATTAACAGAATGGTATAAACAAGGAGGCTTACAATTGCCAAATTTCAAAAATTATTATAGAGCCGCACAATTAAGATACCTATCAGATTTTTATCAAACAAGGGAAAAACCAGACTGGACGAGATTAGAATTAGATAGAATAGGGGAAAAGATACCTGAACACATATTATATAAATGGGACGAAAAATTGGTACAACATAGAACTTCTCCAGTATTACATCATCTCCTCAATATTTGGAAGAAGATTCATGTAGAAAGAAATAAAACAAATTATCAATTTCCAAAACTAATATTGACGCAAAATAAGCTACTCCCTTTTACAATAGATAACCTTTCCTTTAGAGAATGGGAAAAAAAGGGATTAAAAGAATAGAAAATTGTTTTTCAGGAAGTAGATTCTTATCCTTTGAACAAATGAGAGATAAGTACAATATAACTGGAGATACAGCGCTGGCATATTACCAACTGAGATCCTACTTGAAGGATAAATTAGGAAGCAATTTGAGTTTACCAGAGGGAAGTAACCTTGAATATGTGATTACAGATACAATGTTAATCAAAAGATTTATAACAAATATGTATATTAAACTGCAAGAAAAGGAGAATGAGGAAACAAATGGTAAAACTAAACAAAAATGGGAACAAGATTTAAATATAAAGATAAAAAAGGAAACATGGGAGAAATTATGTTCTGGAACGATGAAAAATACAATAAATATGAGGCTATGTATGATACAATATAATTGGTTACACAGACTATACATTACACCGCAAAAGTTAAATAAATGGGACCCAACAGTATCTGATAGATGTTTTCGATGTAAAAAAGAAATGGGAACAACAATTCATGCAATCTGGACATGTGAGAGAGTAGAAAAATTTTGGGATGATCTCAATCAGATATTAAATAAAATAACAGAAAACAATATACCAAAGATTCCAGAGATCTTTCTCCTAAGTAATATAAAAAACAAAGAATTTGGAATTGATTTGGAGGATGCACAAAAAAGATTTGTTAAGATAGCCCTAGCCGTAGCCAAAAAATGTATTATGTCAACCTGGAAATTGGAAGATAATTTGAAAATACAACAATGGTATATAGAAATGAATAAATGTATTCCATTAGAAAAAATTACATATAGTTTAAGAAATAATATTGAAATATTCGAACAAATATGGGAGCCTTACCTTAAATACAATAGCGAAAACCTACCGGGGACAAACATTACCTAAGTTGATGGGAGGAGAAGGAAAGAAAAGAATGGACTCAGTAGAATTTCTGGTGTATTTTTGTTGAATGACAACATTGTCTGACGGGTTTAATGCAACCTAGATTGTATACCTAAAATGGATGAGAGGGGGGGGGTGGGGGGAGAAAAAGTCACTGTATATGTGTGAAAAAGAAAAAGTGTATATCATGGCTAATGTGATTTATGGTGTGAAAAATAAAAAATTTAAAAAAAAAAAAAGCCTTGGGACACCTGGAGAGCAAAGATGCATACATCAGGATGCTCTTTATCGACTACAGTTTGGCATTTAACACCATCATCCCCTCAAAACTGATCAGCAAATAACAAGACCTGGGATTCAAAACCCCACTGTGTAATTGGATATTGGATTTCCTCACCTCCATACCAGAATCAAGGAGGACTGGTAAGAACATCTCCTCCACAATCTCCATCAGTACTGGAGAGCCACAGGGCTGGGTTCTTCGCCCCCTGCTCCACTCGCTTTACCCTTACGACAGTGTCGCTCAGTACGACAATATCACCATCTACAAATTCACTGACAATACCACAGAAGTGGGTTGTATAAAGAAAGGTGAAGAGTCATCGTACAGAGGGAGAGTGAAAACTTGGCTGATTGATGCACCAACAACAATCTTGCACTCAATGTCACCTAAACTAAGGAACTAATTATTAAACAGGAAGAGAAAACCAGAGGCATACGATCAAGTGATTATTGGGGGATCAGAGGTAGAAAGAGTGAGCAAATTGAAGTTCATGGGAGTCACTATCTCAGAGGACCTTTCATCGACCCAACACACCAATCGTGAAGAAAGTGTGACAGCGCCTCTACTTCCTCAGGAGTTTGCGGAGGTTCGGTATGAGATCTGAAACCCTGGCAAATTTCTACAGAGGTGTGGTGGAAATATTTCTGACTGGCTGCATCACAGTCTGGTATGGGGACACCAATATCCCTGAGTGTAAAGCCCTGCAATAGTTAGGGCACACACCCCAGGACATCACAGGCAAAATCCTCCCCACTATCTGCAGGGAACGCTGCCGTCTGAGATCAGCAGAAATCATCAGGGATCCACACCACCCAGCACATGCTCTGTTCTCACTGCTGCCATCCAGAAAGAGATGCCACAAGACTCACACCAGGTTCAGGAACAGCTGCTCCCTTCCACCTTCAGACTCCTTAACAACAAACTCAATCAGGGACTCATTTAGGATTCTTACTTTTGCACTCTATTGATTTTTTTTTCTCTCTGTGCATCACATAGTCAGTTTGCTTACATTTCTTTATTTGTTTACATGTGAATATTGAGTACAGTTTCTTTGCATTGCTTATAAGTGGTAATCCTGCCTCACCCGCAGGAAAAGGAAACTCAGGGTTGTATATGATGACATGTAAGTACTCTGACAATAAATCTGAAAATCTGAAGTCCGCCTGACCAAGCAGGGTTTGGATCAAGAGATTATGTGCTGGAAATCTCAATCAACATAGTCGGCTGGTGCTGGCAGTCACAGGCTAATGGTCAGACTTGATGAAGGGTTCTGTCTTGAATCATTGATGATTCCTTTCTTCCCACTGCCACAGCTCAAACGGTTAGCACAAAGCTAGATAGCCCCCTCGTACTGGTTCGAATCCAGTGCTGTGTGTAAGGAGTTTGTGTGTTCTCTCTATGTTTGAGTGTGGTTTCCCCAATTGCTCCAGTTTCCTCTGTTACAAGCCCAGGGGACCCCAAAACCCAACAGCAATAGATATTCACAAAGACAAATGGTTGCTTAGACAAAAGTTGCTTTTAATTATCTCTAAACATGAAAATAGAATCACACTTTAACTTAACTCTATTGACTTACTTAACCTAACTTAACCCCCTCCTAATTCTAAGCACATGTGTATGTGATGTGTGCGTAAGTTCAGAAAAGTTCTTTGGTTCACAGTCCAATCTCACTTCTCATTCCTCCAAGTTCACTGGTTGCAGGCAATTCTTATACTGTGCACAGAATTTAACATTTATAAAGTTCACCAGGCTTTTGTGCTCGAAAGGTAAATGGTTACCACTCAGGAAGGTTCTTGTCAGTTTTCAGAAAGAGATTTATTTTTCCAGGATATTCACAACTGATGTACTTCCATCAGCCACTCCAGTGTCTTGCCGATGAAACTTGCTCCTTCAGGGTTCTCCAGATGATAACCTATTTATTTCAGTTCACCACAGAGTTCCTTTTTGTTTCCCTTAATCCAAGTGAAACATTAGACAGCCAGTCCTCTCCTCTTGCATGAACCACAAGGGCTTTGACCAGGCCGTCTTGCAAATTCGGGTTTTCCACAAGCTTGCCAGCTTGCTCTGTTCTAGGCCCAGCTGCCTCTGCTGACTGTAACACTGTACAAGTGATCTCTATGTGTGTGTGTGTGTCTCTCTCTCTCTCTCTCTCTCTCTCTCTCTCTCTCTCTCTCTCTAAGAGAAAGCCTGTTTGACTCTCTCTGCTTGCAAAACCACATGACCCTCTTACAACAGCAAGCTCTCCTCCAGACAATCTGCAGCTCTAGTATTCTCTTTCATCTGTTGCCTTTGGTAAACAACAATCCATTAGTGAAGTCTCTTGAGCTCTTGCAAAAGGTCTGAGTAGTCGATATGTCTAACATGGGACAGAGATCCAGTATTTCAAATAAGATCTGTTTTAAAGTGTTTGTATGTGACCTTCTTGAACAAACATTTCCCAATTTATCTCCCAAAAACATATCTAAATACTCTGTCACACCTCCCTCCCTTCAAAATGTATGAGGGAGCTGTAGGTCAATTTGGGTACTTGAGTGACACAGGCGTGCAGGCCGGAAGCGCCTGCTACTGCGCTGTATATGTCTAGATTTAAATTTGCAATTTGAAACCTGTTGAGTTCCTCCAGCGGGCTGATTTATGCTCCAGATTCCAGCATCGGCAGTCTCCTAAGGGCCTTCACACTCTACATAATGGTACAATCTCCAGTTTATTTCATTTTGGCTGCCCACCCGTTTGTGTTTTGTAGTTGTAATCTGACTGGCAGTGCCCTGTGTGAAAATGCAAAAGCAAATGTGATGAGTTACACCACTCACTGGTAACAAGTGCAGCATTGCTAAATGGTGGCCAGTTAAATCAGTGCATGCAGTCATTTTAAAGGCTGCTTTAAATAGGAGGCATATTTTCACATAAAACAGCCAGAAGGAATGTGTTAGACACAACCCCTCCACTGTTGGGATCTCAGCTCAAGCTTTACCATTGCTGGCTAGCCGGAATTCAATCATGTATTCAGAGCCTCCCAACTTCAATTCACTTCATTTTTTTCCCCTCCCCAAGCACAGGCATGCAAAGAAAAGAAAACCTTTTGCCAGCTCTGTGATTGTTCTTCAAGGTTAGAATATTCTTTTCTTCCCAGAGGCCCCTGATATGCTGATAATTCGCTTAAAGTTTTATGATTTTTTAAAAAATACCCCTGCAGTGCCCATAACTCACTTCCCAACAAGCCCACGCTGGATCCTACTATTGGATTCGTGAGTGAAACTCCGATTTCCTATGGGCAGCACGGTTGGTGTAGCAGTTAGTGGAACAGCACCAGTGATCAGGACCAACCAGGGTTCAAATCCCGCGCTGTCTGTAAGGAGTTTGTATGTTTTCCCGCATCTGCCTGGGTTTTCCGGGAGGGGGGCGTCCGTTTCCTCCCACTATTCGAAACGTAGGTTAATTGGGTGGAATGGACTCAAGGGCCAAAATGGCATGTACGTCTAAATTTTAAATTTGAAATTAATTTTTAAAATTTGATTTTCTTACTTCACCAGTTCTGGCGGAACATTTGGGGCAGGGAATTAGGCAGATCAGGTCTTAATAAAGGGATCACAGCCAAAACATTGGCTGACCATTTCTACACATAGGCGCTGACTGACCTGTTGAATTCCTCCAGCAATTCTTTGTTTGCTCAGATTCCAGCATTTGCACTTTCTCCTTTGCACTGACAAGTCCAGGCAAGGGCAATTCCATGATTAAAACTATCACACAGTGGTA
Source organism: Narcine bancroftii (assembly GCF_036971445.1). Taxonomy (NCBI): domain Eukaryota; kingdom Metazoa; phylum Chordata; class Chondrichthyes; order Torpediniformes; family Narcinidae; genus Narcine; species Narcine bancroftii. The sequence goes on from NC_091469.1 coordinate 322,855,020, forward strand.
AAGAACCAGGAATATCTGTATTTTATAGCATATACAGTAAAACCCCAGTTATCCGGAATTCAGGCAACCAGCAGCCTCAAGCAACCAGCAAAAAAAAAGGTTAAAAAGATGGAAGTTTAAGATGGGCATGCCTCACTGTTGGTTCACCAATCATGTAACATGCAATCACAAGCAACAGGAAAATTAATTTATCCGGCTTATACCAATCCCCATAGGTGCCAGATACCAGGGGTTTTACTGTATGTGGATGTAATTTGGTGAGATCCGAGCAATCCATAGTCTCCTTGAGTCTTGGTCAGAGGTTGCAGTCCTAGCTCATACATCTCCTATACCAGAGAGGATAGTTTCATTCTAGTGGCACCTAAGAATGCAACATGGTCCCACTGGCTGCATTTAAAGTGAATGAAAGGCTGGAGTACAAAATGGGAACATAGCCATCTCCACCACTCAGCTTGATCCTGTGGCCCCTCAACTTTGGAGACATAACCCTTAACATCCATGTCGAACCAAAATACCATCAACCTCGATTTGGAAATTTTCATTTGGCCCCTGTCAATGACTTTGCAAGCAAATAATTCCAGATAGTCTAAAAATTAAATAGTCAAGATTCAATATTTGACCTAAAAATAAGCTTGAAAAGGTTCAAAGGATGTTTTAAATTTCAGCCCACGAGTCCATGCTGCCCAATTTACACCCCATTAACCTACACCCCTGGTACGTTTCGAAACCAGAGCCCCTGGGAAAAACCCACGCAGACATAGGGAGAACGTACCAACTCCTTACAGACAGTGCGGGATTCCAATCCCGGTCCCGGTCACTGGCGCCGTAAAGGTGTTGCGCTAACTACTATGCCAACCATGCCACCCCATTAGGTTCACTGGGATAATTCCAGGAATGAAAGTGGTATCAGACAAGGAGTGTTTGACAGCTCCTGGCCTGTATCCATTGGAATTTAGGAGAATGAGGGGGGATCTCATTGAAACATTTCAAATGTTGAAAGGCATGGATAGAGTAGATGTAGAAAGGTAGTTTCTCATGTACAGGACAAGAGGGCACAATAGGATTGAAGGGTATCCACTGAGAACAGAAATGTGTAAGCCAGAGGGTGGTAAATCTGTGGAATTTGTTGCCACAGGAGGTCGTGGAGCCCAGGTCATTGGATTTATTCAAGACAGAGATTGATAGGTTCTTGATTAGCCAAGGCATCAAAGGTTATGTGGAGAAGGCCAGGAAGTGGGTCTGAGTGGGAAAGTGGATCAGCTCGTGATTAAATGGCGGGGCAGACTCGATGGGCTGAATAGCTTATTTCTGCTCCAATATCTTATGGTTTAAGTCATATACATGGAAGAAAATTAACCCATCACGTTTAGATCTTTCCCCAGAATTGTTTAATAACACAGCAAATATTAGCATAGCATTTAGCACAATGCATGGCGAGAGTTGCAGTCAGTGCAAAACTGTTACAGCGCCAGTGATTGGAATTAGGATTAAAATCCGGTGTTTTCTGTAAGGAGTTTGTACATTCCTCCTGTGTCTGCGTCACTTTTCCCCGGGGGCTCCAGTTTCCTCCTGCCATCAAAACATACCAGTGGATAATTGGGTGTTATTGGGCGGCACGGGCTCAAGGGCTGAGGGTCTGTAACCATGCTGTATGTCTAAATTTAAATTAAACTGTTTTTTTTTTCCCTGGCTGAAAAGTTATCAATGAGTTGAATTCAGTGCCTCTTTTTTCTGCTTCATGCCTGGACTAAAAAATATTTACAGGACAGGCTGAAAGAGCTTAGCCATTGGGAACAACGGGGTTAGTGTATAGCGCAGGTTTATTTAGTTTGGATGAAAGCCCCAATAGACAGCTTGGAGTTCATTTCTGCCATTGGATATCATATGAATTATTATTCTTAGAGCGCTTGAATTATACAAAGTAACTAGCTGCAATTCAAATTGCTTCTGATTCTGAAGTACTGGATGGCTGAGTTAAGCCAAAATATTTTTTTAAAGGAATTTTAAGTATATACCCATTAATTGCTAAAGCAGTAAATGCTGAAGATTCTACATTTCTCTGCCACATCACCCAAGCTCCTACTCTCTGAGAAACTTTTACAGCAATAAGGGTTGGTGTGAGAGTGGGACTCCGAAAAGTTCCAGTGAAATGTGACTGGATTTAACCAATCAACTGTAGCCAAAAAGAGGAAGGGAAGATTAAGTGGTGTGTCCATTATAAGAGTGGGACAAAAGCTTTAGGTTGAGAGGAGGTGCAAGTATTCAGCCAGAAAGTGCAGGTAAGAATTTATTGCACAGAGTAACCTGTGGAAAAAGCAGAGGTATGGTCATCTTGTGGAATGTGTCAAATCAGGGAAGCCATTGGTGTCTTCACCTACAAGGAATGCATCCAACTTTGGGAGCTAGTGCAATATGTACTCTGGCAAAGGGGGAGAGAGGGGAGGGGCAGGAGAGAGGGGAGAGGGAGCGAGGGGAGGGGGAGGGAGGGGAGGGAGGGGAGGGAGAGGGAGGGAGGGGAGTGGAGGGAGAGAGAGGGAGGGGAGGGAGAGGGAGGGAGGGGAGTGGAGGGGGAGAGAGGGAGGGGGAGGGAGGGGATGGGAGGGGGAGGGGGAAGGGAGGGGGAGAGGGGGGGAGGGGGAGGGGAGGGGGAGGGGAGTAGGGGAGAGAGAGGCGGGGAGGGGGGAGAGAGGGGTGGGGAGAGGGGCGGGGAGGTGGAGAGAGGGATGGGGAGGGAGGGGAGAGGGGCGGGGAGGGAGGGGAGAGAGGGATGGGGAGGGAGAGAGGGATGGGGAGGGAGGGGAGAGGGGTGGGGAGGGAGGGGAGAGAGGGGTGGGGAGGGAGGGGAGAGAGGGGGGAGGGAGGGAGGTGGAGGAGAGGGGAGGGAGGGAGGGAGGGAGAGAGGGAGGGGAGAGGAGGGGATGGGATGGGAAGGGGAGGGTAGGGTAGGGAAGGGGAGGGTAGGGGAGGGAGGGAGAGAGGGGAGGGAGGGAGAGGGGAGGGGGAGAGAGGGGAGGGGGAGAGAGGGGAAGGGGAGAGAGAGGAGGGGGGAGGGAGAGAGGAACAGGGTAGGGAGAGAGGGGCAGGGAGGGAGAGAGGGGAGGGAGAGAGGGGAGGGGGAGGGAGAGAGGGGAGGGGGAGGGAGAGAGGGGAGGGAGAGAGGGGAGGGGAGGGAGGGGAGGGGAGGGGGAGGTCAATAGACAGGAGTTGCAGGGAGGCAGCATTTGCTCCCAGGAGGCGGGTAGTTGAGTGACTGTGGGAAGAGGGAAAGGAACTAGGCAGTCAGTGCAGGGAAATCCTATGGTTGTTCTCAGTAGTATGTATACTATTTCAAGGGGGATAACCTCTCTGGGATAAGGCACAGCGATCAGGTCTCTGGCATGGATACTGAAACTTGGGTTCAGTATCCACGAAGACCTATAAAAACCTCCTCAACCTTCTCAACCTCGTATCATAACCCTCTATTTTTTCTGCATCCATGTAATTAAGAATCTTTTAAATATCTATGGTACCAGGCCCCTCTACCACCCCTGGCAATGCTTTTCTGGCACTGTGTATTGTGACAGATTATGTTATATTTTATATTGTACACTGATATGTTTTAAAGGAGATAAATTGTGGCAGTTTTTTTTAGTGTAGGTTACATACAAACACTTCAAAACAGATCTCATTTAAAATACTGGAGCTCTGCACAAGCCAGACAGAGCTTATCCTGCCATTAACCACGTATTTGCCATCAAATTTGGCGTTCAAAAATGCATCACAAATATTCAGAGTGAACTCCATCTGCCACTTTTTTTGCCCAACTCTTCATCGTGCCTATATCCTTTTGTAATTTATGGCAACCTTCTACACTCTCCACAACACTTCCAACTTTTGTATCATCCACAAACCTATTGATCCATTCCTCTACTTCTTCGTCCAGGTCATTTGTAAAAAATCGCAAAGAGCTGGGGGCCCAGAATAGATCCCTGCAAATGTCCATGAATCACTGACATCTAGCAGAATTTGTTCCAGCTGCTACTACCCTCTGCTTCCTGCAGGCAAGCCAATACCGAATCAACACAGCCAAGGTTCCATGGATCTCATGACTTTCTGAATGAGACTACCATCGGGGCCCTTTCAAATTCTTTACTAAAATCCATATACACCACATCTACTGCCCTACCTTCATCAATTTATTTTGTTATTTCTTCAAAGAAAACTCAATTAGATTCAGGAGTCATGACCTACCCTTCATAAACCCATACTGACTATCCCAGAGAAGACTATACTTCTCTAAATGCTCTTAATCCTGTCCTTTTAAGAATCCTCTCCAATAGCTTGCCCACCCTTGTCCATATTCCCAGGATTCTGTCTATTACATTCTTTAAACAAGGGGACCATGTTTACAATCCTCCAGTACCTCCCCTGTGGCCAAAGATCTTTGGCGATGCCCCAGCAATCTCTTCCTTCACCTCTTGTAGTAACCTGGGGTATATCTCGTCTGGTCCCGAATGTTTTTAAGATGATCCAGCATTTCCTCTTTCTTGTGCTACACCAGCCATTCACAGCGGGTGCCACTGCACATTTAAGTAAGAGTCTTGTTTTGTTTTTTACCTCACATAACATAAATATTGGTTATGTAGTTGATAGAAGCGCGGAAGAATCCAAAACTTGACTGCTTCACAGGGAAGGGGGCCAATAAACTTTGAGCAGAGTCCGAGGAGGATCATAGCCAAAAAAAAAGGTTGAGAATGGCCATTCTATAGTGACCTCACATCAACCAAGGTCTATCTCTCTGGTGAACACTGAAGGAAAGTATTCATTTATGACCTCTCAGACCTCCTTTGTCTCCAGGCACATGTCGCCTCTTTTATCCTTGTGACCCTACCTTCACTCTTGTCTTCCTTCTGTTCTTCACATATTTATAGAATGCCTTAGGGCTTTTGTTAATCGTACTTGCCAAGGCCTTTTCCTGCCCCCTTCTAGCTCTCCAAAGGCCTTTTTTAAGTTCCTTCCTTGTTCCCATATATTTCTCACAAGCTCATCCTGTTATTTGCTTCTTAAACCTTGTGTGCGCTTCCTTATTCCTCTCAACTAGCTGCCTTGCCTGTTTTATCAGCCCCAGTTCCCTTATCCTACCATCATTTCCTTGTTTCAATGTGTCAAACCAATCCAGAACACCATGCAAGTGAACCCCAATCACCCACCACATTGCTTCTGTACTTTTCCCCCAAGAATATCGGTTCCCAATTTCCTCTCCCTGCCTAATCCTATTGTAATTGGTCCTTCTCCAGTTGAACACTTTACCATTGGGTCTGCTCCTATCCTTGTCCAGGGAGTTATGGTCACTTTCACTGAGGTCTGCTGCCTGACTATGTTCTTTACCCAGTACTAGATTCAGTATGGCCCCTCCACTGGCTGGCTTGTCCACATATTGTGTCAGGACACACCTGACAAACTCTGCCCACCTAAAGGCAATTTTACACAGCGACTGAACAGCAGAAAATTTTTGCTCCGGTGGCAGTGTAAAAATGACAGGTCAAATGTTTTTAGGCAAATTCCATCCTGTAATTTTTCCACTTCTACCCCGAACACATTATTACGGAGCGGCTGCAGCGTAAATTGACCGCAGCCACTCCATAAGAATCGGGCCTAATGAATGCGACGCTTCCCCCTCCGCAACACAGGAAGGCTGAGTAAAAGTGCCCTATCCCTCCTGCAGTAAGGAGGAGCCGGTCAATATGTGGGAAGACAACGTGTCCCATTGCAACAACCCTGTTATTTCTGCACCATTCTAAATTCTGCCTACTTATCAGCTCCTCGGTCTCCCCAGGCCAAATTTTAGAATGAGACTGGGCATGTGACAGGTGTGTGGAAGGAGGCACTTTGGAGTTAATGATTATACTGCCATTAGTTTCAAGATAATTATGGAAAACAAAAGAATTGATTCTAAATTGGAGATGGACCAATTTCAATGATAATTGAAAGAATCTGGCAAGCGTGGATTGGACAGGTTTTCTGGCAAAGGTATGCTTGGTAAGTAGGAAGGCTTCAAAGGTGAGTACAGAGTTTGCATGCCCTTCAGAATTGAAAGCAAGATTAACGCAGACAGGGAGCCTCAGTTTTTGAGAAATGTCGAGACCTTGATTAGGAAGGTGCAGAGCAGGTATGGGCAGCAAGGAAATTATGCGGTAATTGAGCAGTACAAGGAATGGAACAAAATACTCAAGAAGGAAACCAGGAGGGCTAAAGGAAGGCAGAGTGTGCCTCTGGCTGGCAAGGTGAAGGAACTCTCAGGGGGTTTCAGATGGATTAAGAGGATAAAGATAGTAAAGGACAAAATTGTTCTCCTCGAATACCAGAAAGGTCATCACTGCATGGAGACAGAAGAGATAGGGATGATCTTAAATGGATTTTTTTCTCTTGGATTCAGTTTTACTCCCTGAACAGACACCATTTAGAAGTGAGGCAAAACAGCAGTGAGGTAATTGAAACCTATAGCGATTACGAAAGAGAAGGTGGTGGCTGTTTTGAGGCCAATTAAAGTGGATAAATTCCTAGGCCCTGCTAAAATATTGGAACTTGAGGGAGACTAGTGCAGAAGTTGCAGAGCTATTTAAATTTTACATAATTAAGTTTAGACGTGCAGCACGACAATGGGCCTGTCTGGTCCATGAGCCCGTGCCACCCAAATGCACAAATTAATCTCCATCCTTTCCCCGCAACCCCCAATCCCGTATGTTTTTGGAGGATTGGAGGAAACCAGAGCACCCGGAGGAAATACACGCAGACAGGGAGAGAACGTGCAAACTCCTTACAGACAGCATCAGATTTGAACCAGGTGCAGTAATAGTGTTGTGTTAACCCCTACGCTATTGTGCTGCCCTAAAATTTAAAATATCCTTCACCACAGGTGAGCTACTGGAGGATAGATAATTTTGCCCTGTTGTTTAAGAAAACTCTTTATAAAAATATCTAGGTTATTATAGGCCTGGGAGCCTGATGTCAGTAATGGGTATGGTAATGTATATCCATGTTCTTAAGATTCCAAGTATTTGCATAGTTGAGGACTGATCAGGGGATAGTCAACATGGCTTTGTGTAAGGTATTGTATTTGACATCATATAGGACCCACTGGCATACAGGACTCCCCCACCCACCCCCATTTTTAGCGTGAGATTTCAGGAAAAATTTGTTTTAGTATATTTGTCTCATTCAATTTGCTCGGGATACCATCGCTCCCTCCCTCCCTCCCATCACTTGCTTTCTCCCTCCTGTTGTTTGCTCTCTCCCCCAGTGCTTTGAGGGGAGCGACAGCCATGGGGGAGAGGAAGAGAGAGGGCTGGCAGAAAGGAAGAAAGGAAGGAAGGTGGGAGGGAGGGAGGGAGAGACCAAGCCTTCTACTGGGGTAAATGAGCAGAGGCGAGTCTGGAAAGCGCAGGTAAGTTGTTTGAGCGCTGCGGCACCAAAATGTCAACTTCACGTCTAGGACGCGGGGTGGTTTTTGATGCGATTCTTTGGGAGAGAAAAAGGGGGGGGGGGGGGTCCTATATGCCGTCAAATACAGTCGGTCATGTCTTGAGGAGGCTGCCAGGACAGTTGATAAATGAAAGACTGTGCATGTTGTCCAAATGGACTTTAGTGAGGCCTTTTGTAAGGTCCTGCATGGGAGGTTGGTCAAAAGAGTTCAGTCGCTTGCACCCAGGATGAGAAAGTAAATTAATTAGACATTGGGCTTTGCAGGAAAGGTGAAAGAACAGTAGTTGATGATTTTGTCTCTGACTGGAGGCCTGTGACTAGTGGTGTGCCTCATGGATTGGCATTGAGTCTATTGTTGTTTGCCATCTATTATCCATGATCTGTGGAGTGAAGTGGAACAGGGGGATTTGGGAATATAGATACATAATTCCTTGAAAGTGGTGGCGTAATAAATTGGGCCATAAAGAGAGCTTTTGGCAAATTGGCCTTAATAAATCAAAGTATTGTGTATAGCATTTGGAATTCATGTTGATGTTTATTAAGTTATTTGTAAACTGCATGCAGTTTTGGTCACCTACCTACTGGAAAGATGCCAATAAGGATTTACAAGGATGTTGCTGGGACTTGAAGCATTGAATTTATAGGGAAGGGTTAGGACTTCCTTCAAACATCAGAGAATGAGGGGAGATTTGATAGAGCTGTACCAATTTATTATGGGTAAATGCAAGTTGGCTTTTTTGTCCATGGAGGTTCAGTGAGACAAGAACGAGAGGATATGGGTTAAGGGGGGGAAAGGTGAAATGTTTAAGCGGAACCTCTTCACCCAAAGGGTCGTAGATGTAGGTTTGACTTCAAAATGTAAGAGAAATCTAGATGGGTGCGAGAATGAGAGGAGTATGCAGGGCTACGATCCAGGTGTAGGTCCATGGAACCAGGTGGAAAAATAGTTTGGCATGGACTAGATCAGTAGTTCTCAACCTTTTTCTTTCCACTCACATCCACTTTAAGTAATCCCTATGCCATTGGTACTCTGTGATTAGTAAGGGATTGCTTAAGGTGGGATGTGGGTGGAAAGGGAAGGTTGAGAATCACTGCTCTAGACTCATTTATGACTGAAATATTTTGCTTGAGAAAAATTGACACTGGCCCATTCCTTTGGAGTTATGAAACTGTGCACATAACTAGTCAATGAGGTACAATTAAAACAGTTGTTTTCAAACTTCTTCTTTCCACTCACACCCCTCCTTAAGCAATCCCTTACTAATCACAGAGCACCGATGACATAGGGATTACTTTAGGTGGGATGTGAGGGGAAAGAAAAAGGTCGAGAACCACTGGACAAGATAGTACAAAATGTCTCTTTCTGTGCTGTGGTGTTCTGTTTAATTGGGTGCCAATTACAGACATTCCCAGAAATGAGTCAGGCACCTGATGTCTTGCTAACCCTCTAATCAGAAAAGGCCAAAGTGGTTTGCTGCAGCAGTGTTATGTTCTTCTTTCAAAAACAGAAAACTCAAAACCACCATAAAAAAAAATTAAAGGATCAAATTTGTTATTTAGATTGCAACCAGTGCAAAGAAGCGAAATCCTGGTGAGGAAGACCATCAAAGTTCCTGAACTTCAGAATGCCCACTCTGAGTGACAGCAATGCGAGTTTCTCTCTCTGGTCTGTATGCATTTTCTCATTATTTGCACACAGTGAATGACTTAACGCAAGGGAAAGTGTCATGAGAGGATTTGCAGTTTCAAGGTAGGTGACCAGGTTCATCAGCTTTTATTGCCCATTATCAGATGGTCACTGCTGGTTTTATAAAAAAAGTAATATTATTTTCCTTGTTGCCTTTCTAACTAGTGATTGGAAGAATGGCAGTCCCTGTGATCTAGGCTCTGGAGAACGTTTATCAGTGCTCCCTGTGAATCGTCTGCGAGGTGAAGCGTTCATTGTCTTTAGTTAACACATTCATTCAGTACCTGGTTTCTCTGAGACTCTGCAATAGTCTGAAATCCAGATATTACTGCTGCATAATCACAGCTTTCTGGGCCAGTTGGCTCTCTTTAATGCTTCACATCAGAGGAACTTTGTAGCAAGAGGATTCGAGTACAGGAGCAGAGAGGTTCTACTGCAGTTGTGCAAGGCCCTGGTGAGACCACACCTGGAGTATTGTGTACAGTTTTGGTCTCCTTATCTGAGGACAGACATCCTGGCCCTAGAGGGAGTGCAAAGAAGGTTCACTAGATTGATGGCAGGACTTGCATGTGAAGAAAGGCTGGATCAACTAGGCTTATACTCACTGGAATTCATAAGGGATTGGACAGGTTAGATACAGGAAGGTTGTTTCTAATGTTGGGGAAGACCAGAATCAGGGGTCACAGTTTAAGGATAAGGGGAAGTCTTTTAGGACTGAGATGAGAAAAAATGTTTTCTCTGAGAGAGTGGTGAATCTGTGGAATTCTTTGCCACAGGTGGTGGTTGAAGCCGGTTCCTTATCTATATTTAAGAGGGAGTTAGATTTGGCCATTGTGGCTAAAGGGATCAGGAGGCATGAGTACTGAGTAGACGATCAGCCATGATCAAAATGAATGGTGGTATAGGCTTGAAGGGCCAAATGGCCTACACCTGCACCCATTTTCGATGTTTCATAATCCCTCTTGGTGCAAAATATGCCAACGTGCAGATTGAATGCATGATTGAACTTCATATCCTTCACTTCTGAATGCCAATTAATACTGGAAAGGACCCCTGGTGGGGGGGAGGGGGAGTTATTCAGGTATTCTGCTCTTTCTCATGCCTGTGAAAATACATCCACGTCTTCTTGCTTATCTTGACTTTATAATCCACCCGTTGATATCTTGTATTGTTCAAAGAGACACTATCAATCAATCAACGTAACTAACATATGGCAAGGATCTGTGGGCAATCAAGCAATAATTCTCACACCATTGACTGGCCTACTCCTGAATAATTTGTGGTTTCAATAGTTAGTCAAAGCACAGAAATGCTGGAGGAGCTCAGGAGGTCTCTGAAATATATTACCAATGTTTCAGACCTGAGCAAACTGATCTTTAGCAGTTAGTTGCTTTCTACCTGAGTTGCCTCTATAAGCTTGCCAAATTGTATCCAATTCTACTTTGACCACGGCTACAACAAACCATTCTGAATACAAGTATATTGGTTTTAAACACAACAGATTTATGAAGAAAGTTGCATCTTATCTGCTACCTATCTCCAGTTCAGGTTTATTGTAATATGACTGTACCTGTGTGCAGACCATAGTGCGTACACACAGACACTCAGTACACAGAAGAATGAGAGGACATCTTAGAGAAACAAATAAAATTACGAAAGGGATAGGTAAGCTAGAGGTAGGAAAATTGTTTTCACTGGTAGGTGACACCAGAACTAGGGAAGACAGCCTGAAGATTCAGGGGAGTAGATTTAAGACGGTGATGGAGTAAAACTGTTTTTCCCAGAGAGGAGTGAATCGGTGGAATTCTCTACTCAGGGAAGCAGTTGAAGCTACGTCATTAAACATATTTAAGGTTCAGTTAGATAGATTTTTACTTTTTTTTTTAAAAAGGAATTGAGGGATATGAGGGAAAGGCGGGTAGATGGAGTTGAGCCATGATCTTAATGAATGATGGGAACAGGCTCGATGGGCCAGATGGCTGACTCCTGCTCCTATTTCTTATGTTCTTGTATTTATGTTCTTATGATGCACCATCAATGATCACAAAAGACTGGAATTGTGAAAGTATCAGGCTTTTATTAACCATGGACTGCAACAGCCATCATCTTCATTGACTGGTCGAGGCAGAGTGGAATGGGGAGCATGTAGGATTGATCTCGGGAGGAGTGTCCAGATGGCAGCAGCCAATCATGGCATAACAGTGGTTTACCACAATGCATAGCGATCCAAAATAAATACAGTGTATCTAAAAATAAATTGTGTATTCTGGCATTGTTCAACAGTCTCGCCACCTGCGGGAATATGCCGTTTCCCGGCATGACACTCCTGGTTTTTATGCTCCTGCACCTCTTCCATGAAGGCAGTGTCTGAAAGCTACTATGGACTGGACGGTAAGGGTCCTTGATGAGTCACTGAGCCTCGTTAAGTTCCGCTCCCTGCTGAGAGAGGGAAGGGAAGCCCCAGTGGTTATCTCGGCAGTTTTAATCACCCTCCATACCGACCTCTGATGTGATGCTTTGCAGCTACCATACCACACTGTGATGCAGCCAGTCAGGGCACTCTCTACTATGTTCCTGTAGAACCTTGTTAGGATGGGGGCCGGTTGCCTTGCCCTCCTCAACCTCCTTAGGAAGCCAGGTACTGCTGCAGCTTCCTGACTAAAGAAGAAGTGTTGTGGAACCAGGATCTCGAGAGGGCTCAGCCAACATCCCTTTCAAAAATACATCGTATGTTTCAGTTAATTCCCACCCCACCTCTATAGCAGGTTGATCCATCTTTGTTTTACTCCCTCACACTCTTGTGCTACAATGGTCCAGAATTCTATTGCAAATGTTCCCTACTTCAGCAACATGACACTTTGAATATTTCAATCGCACCTTTGCTTTCTCTATTTTTCAATCAATGCTCTGGCCTTGCTTGTTTCAGCTATTAATCTTAACATTTTCCTGGTAGATTCAATTCAGTTGTTTTGTCCTGGGCTATCTTTCTGCTTTAGAACTCGAAAACTACTGCCACAACTTTCACATCCTCCAAGTTTTAAATGTAATTCTAATTGGGCACTGACTTTGTGGTAAGCATTATTTTTGGCTTAATTGATCGTCATGCTTTGAAATTTCACACCATTTTTAATCCAGAGTTCTGTTTGAGAACTTATTCTAATTGCTTTAATAATTTAATCTCAATTTGAATAATCCTAACGGCATTGTTACATTAAATTGCTCAGACATATTATCACTTTAGAATAGTTTTGTGTGTTTAGAAAGTATTTAAGTTAGCTCATAACTTTGAATTAAAACTGGTACGAGTTATTTATAATACAAAAATCATTTTTTATAAAGTATACATTTGATGAAAGATGTTAGTAGGTAATAAAAGCCGCTTTTCCACTGGCATCCCAGTTAATTGGTTGTGCAGTGTCCCAGGATAGGAAGCCCTTTGTGCCGTTTCCACTGGGCCGCCCTTAACTGGGACACAACCCATCCCCAGGGATCGGAGGGTTCTCCCTTCAACTGGAAATGGCTGTCCCTTTCCCACTGGTTTCATCAGCACGCCGGCGTCGGCCGACGCCGGCGATATGTGCAGGGGTCGAGCTGGTTAATCCCCAGCGTGAAATGACATCATTTGACACCGGTGTTTGGACAGAGTTCCTTTTCCATTGGTCCCTGACCCAGTTAATTCCTGGGACAAGGTGCCAGTGGAAAAGGGGCTATAGTGTCAAAGTGCTCAGTACTCACAATGACATTTAAGAAGAACTGCAGGTGCTGAAAACAAACAACAATGAAAAATGCTGGAAAAACTTCCCAGGACAAGCAACATGTGTGCCAACATTTTTGGTCTTTGCAGTTCTGACAAAGGCCCTGAAACACTGACTGCTTCTCATTCTGAGATCTACGATCTTCTGTATTTTCCAGCATTTTCTGGGTTTTTTTGTACTTTGAACTCACTGTTTCTTCTACGTTTGCTGGTTGATCATCGTACCGTTGCTTGGAGATGACCTTCTGCCGTTTATTATATGACAGTGGGTACCATATTTGCTACCTCAGTCTCACATCTACCTCTTTCCTGATGGCAGCAGCAAGAACAGTGTGTGCTTGGTGGTGTGGATCCTTGATGATTCCTGCTGCCCTCTGAAGGCAGTGTCCAATGTAAATGTTCTCGATTTGGGGAGGGTTTTGCCCAGGGTCGGCACCAGAGCAGGGGGCCATTGTGCAACCATGGGTGGGTGGGGGATCACAACTTTTCCACCCTAAAACTCGTTGTGGGGTGGGGAGAGGACCGGGGAGGAAGCCATTGGGCTACCTGCCTTCGTAGGCTGTGTGTGGTGCCCTCTTCCTCCAGCGTTTCATGGCATTGTGCATTGTTTCAGGAATCACATGACTATCCTTTTGGTGACACCCCTCCCCCACCCCCGATGTCACCCACAACCCCTAGTGACGCTAGGGGTTTCAGCCAATCAGGCCAATTCGGCCAATTAACGAAACGAATGAATCTAAGAAACTGAACTGTGGAAGCTTTCATGGAACTAACTTCCATAAACACAAAAGTTCAATGTTATAAATTCAAGTTGGTTCAAAAGGAAATGCTACAATATTTACCTGGGATTAAAAGCTAGCTTGCATTGGAATGATGTGTTTAAAAACTAGTAAACTAAATTATGGAAGTACATTTTAAATATTTGATACGCTATTGATTTAAAATAGATTTCCATTCAATATCCTGGTTTGTGTTTTGAAACCCAGATTTTAAAATGACATATTGTTTCTGCAAGGAGAATGTGTTGATTACCAGTGGGGTCTGGAGCTTCTGTCAATTAGCGACCAGGAACGAAACTGGTGGAAAAGGTGAAAGCAACATGGTTTCACGTGTTTATCATCTTCTCAGTGCTATAAATGTGTTGACGCTGAACCTCAGGCAAACAAAAATTTATGCACACACAATAAAATAAATATAAAAGGAAAACTGTTCAAAGAATCCATAAATTGCCATCGCTGTACATTATTACATTCATTCCTATTCACACCATTACTGTTACCATGGCAACATCTAACCACACACAAGCTGCTAATAATAAGACTTTGTCTGACGTCAACAACGAACACACCAAACCAGTTCCAATTTTAACACATGCTGCCAAGTCTCTCTCTTTCGCACTGCACTGTGAGCATCAACATCATTTGAGATGGACTATATTCTCCACTCTGACAGAATAAACGCAGATTCATCAAAAAACCATTCAAACATTTTGCATAATAATCATGAAAACCAAGGCCGGCGACATAAAGTGAAATGAAGTAACTGCAGGGCTTGGCTTGAGAAGAGCAGCAAGAGGCGAGTGTTTGGTGCTGAACCTCCTCCACTCATTTGTGCATTTTCGGGTTAGGTACCTCTCAAAAACCAATCTAGCCAAACCAACTGGGCCTTCATTTAGTGGAGCATTGCATGTTGATGGACTGGGGAGGAGAAAAACGTTCCTCGTGTGTGTGTGTGTGTGTGTGTGTGTGTGTGTGTGTGTGTGTGTGTGTGTGTGTGTGTGTGTGTGTGTGTGTGTGTGTGAGTGTGTGAGTGTGTGAGTGTGTGAGTGTGTGAGTGTGTGAGTGTGTGAGTGAGTGAGTGAGTGAGTGTGTGTGTGTGGTACTTTGAGATGTATAGTCCAGTCCCCGTCAATTGGCTGCGATTATTTTAGTGAGCTGAAAAACTCTTTAGCAACTTTGCTCTCTGTCTCAATTACAGGCAACCATGACAGGTCCATAATATTCTTCACAGCCTTTACATTAAGAAATTTTTTTTTAAACATCAATTGTATTTAATTCCTCAGAAATTGAAGAAATTTCAACTTAGTTCTATGGATTTTAGGTGTTTTAGGTGTGGTCAGGAAATAGGTACCTTTTTTTTCATTTAACTTGGACTTGTTCTAAGGTTAAAAATTTTTGGTTACAAATTAAATCGTTTTTAGAGCAGGTATTAAAAGTGAATTTACCATTTGATCCGTTATTTTTATTAGGGGATATTAATTAGATCACCTTCTGGTTGAGATTGACTATATATATCAAATTGAAATTGAAATTTTACGTTTGGCTTTGGCTGTTTCCAAAAAAATGTGTAGCTATTACATGGAAATCTTTGGTTTTAAGTATGAAAAGATGGCCTATTGAAATGAAAGCTTGTATTCCTTTAGAAAAGATAACGTACAACTTGAGGGATTAAAAACGTTTTCTTTGTTAAAGTGTGAAGCCCATATTTAAAAACTACTGGTGTTAAAATTCTGTCCCCTTCGGTGGATATCTCTGCTTCTGCAGCTTAAAAAGTTTGAATATGATTTGTTTTTATTGATGATCTCCTTTTCTTTGTAGGTGGGTAGAGGAGGAGGGAGGGTATTAGTGGGGTGGTTGGGTTTTTTAATTTAATCATGTGATGTTTGTATCAATATATTATAATCAATGTTATGTGATTTAAAATTTTAAATAAAATATCACTTTCTAGATTCAGTGCAACAAGTAGACTAGCCAACTGTGAATTGTGCTTGCTGAGTCTGTGAGCTAGCTCACCAAGTGTTGTAGTATACTCTCTGAAATTCTGCTTTTTTCTGTGATCATCCTGTAGTTCCCATAACCATCCATAGTTGTGTTCGCTTTGCATCTCTGTTTGTGGATTGCGGGTCTCAGTGATGCCCTGGCAGCCATGGCTGTATCACATACCTTATTTAACTCCTTGTCACACCGGAGTCTCCGTACACAAGCTGATGCACGACCCATGATATTTAAACCTGTCAGCAAGTCAATATCCTCTTTCTGTAGAAGGTTATTTGGTGGGTCCAACAGGGCAAGAGCTCTGTGCACTTGTGACGCGCTGTGGTAGCAGCAAGCAGACACAAAAGACTGTAGTCCAGGCTTTATTCTGCTAAAAGTCTGTACACACCAGTTTCAGCTGTGGTGGCTCCCAAGTGACTGGCTCAGGAGGGGCCGGTTCAGGCTTGTATTCAGGTCGGCTGATTGACAGCCAGCCAGGCGGAATCAGTCCCCCAGGTGGTCCTTCTGCAGGTACAGAGATCGCCCCCTGCAGTAGGCTAGTGGTCATATTACCACAGCACTAACTTGGCAATGAATGAGAAACTAGCCTGGGTCATCTCCCACAGTGCTATAGTCCAGGAAAGAGTCAATCCCCCAGTCAAAGGAAATACTTTGTCATCGAAGGAGTTTAGAATGACTGACACAGTGGCAAGATGTTCTGTCTCTCTCTGTTCCAGAGGGTGTTTAAGATGAACACCCTTATAGTGCACAGCAAGTGTGGGCTTCCTGAGGGATTTGTAGAGGGGAATCACACACCCATTAAAGAAGTCCACTACAGCTAACTCTGCTGACATTGCATGTACTATCACTAAGTGTTGCTGGTGGTTAAGACAGTGTACATAAGGTACCTCACAAAAAACCCAACACCCAACCCCAACCAACCAATTTTCCCTTGCAACCGCTGCAATCGTGTCTGCCTGTCCCGCATCGGACTTGTCAGCCATAAACGAGCCTGCAGCTGACGTGGACTTTTACCCCCTCCATAAATCTTCGTCCGCGAAGCCAAGCCAAAGAAGAAGAAAGAAGATAAGGTACCTCACAACCGAGTTTCTCTTGCAGTAGCTTCCAATGCCACAATGCTTCCCAGACATCAGAGCAGCCCCATCAAATACCCGGCTTAGAATCTTTGATGTGTCCAGACCAACCTCCAAATGGTGTCTGTCAACGTCTGTGAATGTGCGTCATCTTTGCTGACTGTTGCCATGGTTAATGGATACTCTGTGACCTCATATGACTCATTTACATAGAGAATGATAATCGATGCATTTTCACACCCGGTGGGGTCATGGGCTCCACCTACTTTTGAAGCGTAATAGGAGTCGCCTACTTCCTCCACTATAGCCTCTGTCTCTAGTCTGCTGAGTGTACCTATGAGTTTGTTTTGGACATCGTGACAGGTATATGTGGCATGGCGAGGGATCGTTTTCACAACTTCAGCCAATTCAGGCTTCTTTTTAACTGTCCAGTCCAGTAAGGAAAGGAAAAGCCCATTCCCCTCCTCTGGCACGTTATCGAAAGCCTCATAAAGGCCACCGGTTTTCCACCAAGAAATCTGAGAACATCAATGAGAGAGGAAACTTAATCCCTGTTCTTTCGTGGTCTGTCTACGCTGTCGTGTTGAAATCTCCTTTCCAGTAGTGCCACGCGTCTCCCGCTCCTCCCACTCTGTATAAGCAAGGGATGTGCTCCTTTGAGGATGCACATTTATGAAATCCCCAATCTCTCTCTGCAGCAATTTTCCAGTTACGAAAGCCCATACTCACAAAGGCATCCGACCTCCAAGTAGTGCCAGACAGGGGACAGCAAAAACCAAATGCTGCAATGGCCTTGACATTGTATTCAGGTCAGTTTCGGTTGTGGTACCAAGTGGAGACAAAGGAATGCTTCTTACCACTGAACGTGCTGGCAGGGTAATTCAGTAAGACTACCTGGTTGGGTTGGTCAGCCCCAAGATCATCTATGGCTAAGGGATGTCTTCCTCAGCTGGGACTTACTTCAGCATCATGGCTGCTGCCCACAGAAGGACTAGGACCCTCTGGCTTTGTAGAGGTGGCCGTGCTGGGCACTGGTGGAGCTGAAGGAGGCCTTGATTTTGAAAATGAAGTCACCTTATATCCATTTTGCTTGATTTCTGTAGCATAAGATAAACACGCAATTTGCAAGAGAAGAGGAGAACTGATCAGTAGTGTAAGCCTAAAATGTGCTTTCCTTTCTTCAGTTTTAAATATGGCGTCACGTGCGCATGCACAATCCACTCCTTAAATGCAATGTCCCTTCTGACGTCAGGAGCGTAAGTACAGTTTTTCCGTTCCTATTTTGGTTTGTGTATTTTCATAAATTCATTTAGAGTCAGAGATTTTAATGAAAACTGTTTTGTCCATTTTGTGGTTGGCATTGTGTTGTTGGGGAGGGCAAATGCCATACCTTGGTTTGGGGGGGGTCACAAACACCTCATTTGGGGGTCATGCCCACGAATGCCCGCCTTTGGTGCCAACCTTGGTTTTTGCCTTTGATGTCCTGGGCTGTGAGCACTACCTGTTGGAGGGCTTTACACTCGGGGATATTGGTGTCTCCATTACCAAACCATGATGCAGCTGGTCAGCACGCTCTCCACCACACCTCTTGCAGAAATTTGCCAGGGTTTCTGGTGTCACACCGGACCTCCGCAAACTCCTGATGAAGTGGAGGTGCTGACGTGCTTTCTTCATGATGCCATAAGGGTGTTGAGTTCAGGATATATCCTCCAAAATAATGTGTCTCCCAAGAACTCAAATTTGTTCACCCTCTCCATTTCTGATCCCCCAATGATCACTGAATCGTACACCTCTGGTTTTCCCTTCCTGAAGTCATCCATCAGCTACATTGAGTGTAAGGTTGTTGTTGGTGCTCCATTCAGCCAAGTTTTCAATCTCCCTCCTGCCCTTTTTATACAACCCACTACCGTGATATTGTCAGCGAATTTGTAGATGGTGTTGTACTGAGACACACAGACATAGGTGTAAAGTGAGTGGAGAAGTGGGCTAAGAACACAGCCCTGTAATGCTCTGGTATTGATAGAGATTGTGGAGGAGATGGTTTTACATTGCAATTTGTATATTTAAATTTAGTCATACAACCCCTGGTACATTTCGAGCAGTGGAAGGAAAACCCATGCAGCCACGAGGAAAGTGTACAAATTCCATACAACCACGGGATTCGAACCCTGTTCCCGATTGCAGGGGCTGTAACAGCGTGGCACTGACCACTACATCAACTGTTCCACCCATATGACAGTAAACTTGTTATCAGACAGGAGCAAAAGTAAAGATCAAGATGACAAGGAAAAGTGTTTACATTCTGGTAAATGGCAATAGAGATAGGGTCAGCAGTGAAGTGAAGCTTGCCGACTACCCACTGAATAGCATGTATGGGGAGAGGCTCACTTTCCTGAACATGGAGAACTGAGGATCTGGGATGGAGGAGGAGTTTAAGCCTTGGATAGATTAGCCGTGATCCTATTGAATGTTGAGGCAGGTTCAAGTGACCTTTTATTCATGTGGGCTATCCCACCAAAGGCTGATATTTGGTTGACTTTTCCATCTAAATCAGTGTGGCTTCTGATTATCTACACTTCCCTTTGATTACATTCTAATTATCCAAACACCTCTTTTATTCCCTCCCCCCGCCCGCTTGCCCTCCTCCCCCCCCCCACCCCCCTCCCAGTGAGGCTTCACTAAATACAAATCACAATGAAGCAAATTGCAAATTAAAAACTGTGTGGTTGGAAATCAAAAGGAAGCCTTTGAACCACAAAATAATCCCAAGGTTCAAACGAGCTCCAGGTACCATTGATTAATACGTTCTCTGGGTGTAGAGCTCGTCGAAAGAACCAAAGACTTGTTGATCCAAACCAAGGCTTTTATTAGCAAAAGACAGGAGCTCTTCACAGGTGGCCGACCAGTCCAGAATGATCCGACCTGGCTAGGGACACAACCCTTTAAGGCCCAGACAATAGGCATGGCTTAGCTCTCAGCCAGTCTAGATACAGTAACTATATACACTATGTACATTGGTGATAGATCTGTACTATCACACTGGGTTAAAAAAAATGTACGTGAACTCTTGCTGAAATGGGGAGGTCATCATTTCCCTCCAGGACTTGCAAACTAACCGTGTCAAATGCGTGAAATGTGTTTAGTTTTAAACCTTCAGTGAGCAGGGTCAATAAAGCAAGATCTCTTTCATCGCAAATGTGCAACACTTTCCACCCACTGAGACTCATCAGCCCACATGTACAGGACCTCTGCACTCAGAATTTCCTCTCTAGGGGATTTCCTCAGTCACAATTGAGCAAGAAAATGCACAAACATTCTGATTAGATTTTGCATGAATGTTTGTTGAACCTAGCACCAACTCTCAGAAATGTATTCATTGCAGATCCAAAAATGCACATGTATACAGATTTTGTTGAAGGGAAATGTGGTTATCTTCCTGACACTTCTCGTGCAAGCTTGAAGGGTTCAATGACCTCCTCCTGTTCCTGCATATTATTTGGACTACATTTGGATGGAGCAACTCACTAAACTGAGCTGCATTATCAGCGTGCCTAACTCACGCTGGCCAACAGCATCAGAACCCAATCAAACAAATTGTCATATTTGTCAAGAACTATCAAATTTCTGCCAGCGGCATAAATGTTGGACAGTGCTGAACAATTGTTAACTCCTGCTCTGAACCTGCACGTCATTGCAATGTCTAAAGCAATTCGCTCAGCTGTCCAGGAGCCATGAACTCGCTGCCAGAGTGCAGTGTGCAACTTCTGCCAAACTTTTAATGCCACCCAGCCACATGAAAGAATGGGCCCCCTGAGCTAGCAGCATAGGGGATCTACCATGGATAGTGTTGTGTTTGGGTGGCACATTTAGCGTATCGCTGATAGTGTTCCACGTTCATATCCGGATCTGCCTTTAAGGAGTTTGTATGCTCTCCCCGTCTCTGCGTGTGTGGCGCGCATGGCGATCACATCGACGGCTTTAATTACCAAAAGCCTGAACATTACTGATACACGGCTTGGCCAGGTTCCAGGGACAGGAGCAAGTCCAGAGACGCCAGCCTTTATTGGGAAATCCAGGGAGGAGTTAGGGAAGGTCAGAGAGGTTCGGATTGGCCAGTCCATACATCTGTGCAAATGCCTTTCACCACAGCACGAGTCTTCTCTGGGTGCTCTAGTTTCCTCCCACTCTCCAAATCATACTGGGCTTGTATGAATGTAAGTTTAATAGTAGTAAATAAAATAATATTGAA
Organism: Narcine bancroftii; assembly: GCF_036971445.1. Classification (NCBI taxonomy): domain Eukaryota; kingdom Metazoa; phylum Chordata; class Chondrichthyes; order Torpediniformes; family Narcinidae; genus Narcine; species Narcine bancroftii. The sequence goes on from NC_091469.1 coordinate 322,876,018, forward strand.
TAATATGTTTTTATATTAAGCAAGGTTGAAGAAGAAGAACAACTCAATGTTTGCTTAAGACAGTAAAAGACTAGTAACCATTGTGTACTATTAATGAATCCCAAGAGAATTCTATGTACTTTTATGGAGCAGTCTGTTCGAATGTTCTAGAAACCTGGCGGTCAGAATGTATAAATATTTTTTTTTTGTAAACCGCAAGAAGACTCTCTTGGGGTGAGGCTAGATGCTTGTATCAGTGCTCCTTGCAGTAACAGAGTTCTCATGCTTGGCAAAAAGATTAAATATTTGTTTTTACAGCTGTATTCGTGTTTGCTTTCAAGCAACCTCAGATTCAGATTATTCTTGGAGTACCTATGTGACATTGCATACAACCCTGAGATTCTTTTTTTCCTGCAAGCGAGGCAGTTATTGATTGTGCAAAAAAATGCTCACAGCATAAATAAAGACTATAAACAGATAATGAAGGTAAACAAATTGTACAATACAGAGAAAATAAAGAAAATCAATAACATGAACAAGTAAGAGTCCTTATACAAGTCCCTGATTGAGTTTGTTGTTGAGGAGTCTGATGGTGGAGGGGTAACAACTGTTCCTGAGCCTGATGATACGAGTCCTATGGCACCTTAACCTCTTACTTGATGGCAGCAGCGAGAACAGCGAGTGTGCTGGGTGGTGTGGATCCTTGATGATTGCTGCTGCTCTCTGGCAGTAGCGTTCCCTGTAGATGTTCTTGATGGTGGGGAGGGTTTTACCTGGGCTGTCACGCTCAGAGATATTAGTGTTTCCATACCACACTGTGATACAGCTGGTCAGCATACTTTCCACCATCTGTAGGAATTTGCCAGGGTTTCTGGTGTCATACCAAACCTCCGCAAACTCCTGAGACGCTGACGTGCTTCCTTCATGATGCCGTTGGTGTGTTGGGTCCAGGAAAGATCCTCAGAGATAGTGACTCCCAAAAACTTGCATTTGCTCACCCTCTCCACCTCTGATTTCCCCCACTGGATCGAACACCTCTGGTTTTCCCTTCCTGAAGTCAACAATCAGCTCCTTAGTTTTGGTGAAATTGAGTGTAAGGTTGTTGTCGGTGCACCATTCAGCCAAGTTTTCAATCTCCATCCTGTACGCTGATTCATCCCCATCCTTTATACAACCCACTACTGTGGTTTCGTCAGCAAATTTGTAGATGGTGTTATTGTCGTACCGAGCCACACAGTTGTAGGTGTAAAGTGAGTAGAGCAGGGGACTAAGAACACAGCCCTGTGGTGCTCCAGTACTGATGGAGATTGTGGAGGAGATGTTCTTACCAATCCTCACTGACTGGGCTGGAGGTGAGGAAATCCATGATACTATTACACAGTGGGGTGTTGAGTCCCAGGACTTAGGTCCACTTTAACAGTTGTAGGTTATTTGGTGGGGGAACAGGCTTGTGGGCTGAAAGGGCCTGTTACCATGCTGTGTGTCAAAATTCACAATTTTTATAAATAAATTAACTTGCATGTTGCTTTATGGGGTCTATGTCTATGCTGACCTTGAAGTCCAGCTCCACTCATCACATTTGCCAGCATTACGATCGGAAAGGGCCTGTAACCGGGCTGCAGGTCTTTTTAAAAAAAAAGTAAATATGTAGTTGTGATCTGTCAGCATGTGGCAAACAAGTTGTTAAAAAGCATAATAAAAACACAAATGTTGGAGAAACTCGGCGGGTTTCAGTGTCCATGAGGGGTAAAGATACATTTAAATTTTTTAAATTTAATTTTGTTTCAATTTAAACACACAGCAGGCCCTTTTTGGCCATGAGCCTGTGTTACCCAATTTGACCTACAAACCCCAGTACATTTCAAATGGTGGGATAAAACCTGAGTACCCCCCCGGGGGAAAACCCACACAGACACAGGGAGAATATACAAACTCTTTGCACACGGCGCGGGATTCGAACCCCAGTCCAGCTGAAACAGTGTTGCGCTAACTGCTACACCAACCGTGCTGCCCTGACCGATGTTTCAGGCCTGAGGTTCAGCTCCACGACTGTCTGGAGGAATTTTTCCAGGTTAGCATCATGGTCCTGCTGGTCACGGCCACAGATAGAAACGTAATCCAGATATGGGAATGTCGCCTTCAGCTTGTGCCGGTCTACTATGCAATTCATCTCCCTCTGGAAGATGGAGACCCCATTCGTGACCCCAAAATGAACGCGGCGAAACTGGTACAGGTGCCCGTCTACCTCAAAGGCGGTGTAGGGCTTGTCCTTCGGGTGGATGGGGATTTGGTGATACGCTGACTTTGGGTCAATCGTGGAGAAAACCCAGTAGTGGGCTATCTCATTGACCATGTCAGCGATACTCGGCAGGGGGTAGGCATCCAGCTAGGTGTACCAATTAATGGTCTGGCTGTAATCCACGACCATCCTCAGCTTACTTCCCCCTTTGACCACCAGGACTTGGGCTCTCGAAGGGCTGTTACTGGGCTCTATAACGCCCTCTGCCAGGCGTCGTCGCACCTCCACCTTGATGAAGTCCCTGTCTGCAGCGCAATAGCGCCTACTTCTGGCAGCGATCAATTTGCAGTCTAGCGCAAGATGTGAAAAGAGCGCCGGTGAGGTGTTGCGCAGTGTGGAGAGGCCACAGGTTGGCCGGGGCTGGTAGGTTGGCATACTGTGCAATGTGAGTGGAGGTTGGGGCCCCCCAAAGGCAAGGGTGACATTCTGCAGGTGGCACTGGAAATCCAAGCCCAGGAGGAGTGGTGTGCAGAGTTTGGGCATGACTGAATACTGTGCAAGTCTCCCCTCCCACCATTATATTGACCGAGCAGTGCCCGAGGGTACCAACAGTTTTATCCTCGGAGGCAAGGGCGATCAAGCAGGTGATGGGGTGGATGAAGCTCTCGGTGCTGCCACTGTCCAAAAGGCACTTTGTTACCTGCCCATTGACTCGCACGTCCATCATCGAGCACCCAAGATCGTGGGGGATGTCCCTGATCACTTTAGTGGCGGCCAGGATCGTCTCGGAGTCGTCACTATCCGGAGGGATGGGGAGCGCCAATAGGGCGGTCTGGTCATTGCCCATGTTGACCACATTGCCGTCGGTTGCTGGGTGCAGCGTGTGGTAGCCGATGGCCTCCGGAGGCGTGGGGAGCATCAGTAGGGTGGCCTGGTCATCGCCCGTGTAGACTACATTGCCGTCAGTCGCTGGGTGTGGCGTACGGCAGCTGATTGCACCCGGTGGTGTAGGGAGCATCAATAGGGCAGCCTGGTCATTGCCTTTGTTGACCACATCGTTCTCAATGTCATCGGGGACTCTCCGTGTTGGGCGCTGCCTGGCCCAAGATGGCAGCAGCTCATGGGGGGCTGCTGCATGGCTGGCCTCCTTCCAGAGCCATGTCCACTGCACCAGGGGAAGTGACGTCATCGCGGCTGGTGGCAGTGACATCGTTATGTCAGCCAGAAGTGACATCATGCTGTGAGCCGGAAGTGACGTTGCTGTAGTTCTCACTGGGCGGTGCCGGCGAGGGTGGGGGCTGGTGCAGATGCTTAGGGCACATGTTGTGACGGTCGCTGGTGTGGCTGGATGTTGCGCAGTCGAAGTCAGGGAAGCAGGTAGTTATCACGGGGACAATGGCACCGCCCGGCATGTGGGGGGGGTGTGGAGGTCAAAGAGAGCCGCTGAGCTGCCGGCAGATTTAGAGAGGCACACTTTTGCAAAGTGGCCTTTCTTGCCAATCAGGAACAATACTGGTTCCTAGCTGGGCAGTTTTGGCGCGATCATCGATCTGACCCACAGTACTTACAGGGGCGCCAGGCACCTGTCGCAGCGACGTTCTCCTCCCCAGCTCGGCCTGGGGCTGCAGCCGCAGTGTGAGAGAGCCATGAGGGAGCCTGGGGGAACCTGGATTTGAAGGCTTTGACATGCAGGGCTGCGGCTTCCAGGGTTTGGACCACTTCCACAGTCCTGGTTAGGACATAGATGTTGTCTTCCAGCAGCTTCTGCTGGACGGCCCTTGAGTGTAGCCCTTGGACGAAGGCATCCCAGATCAGCCTCTCGATCTCTTCTACACCTACCCCGGGTTCAGCCAGACACAGTCAGGCCAACTCTCGCGTGTCCCAGGTAAGATTCAGCCGTCTCCCCGGGTTGCTGGACTCGGGTGTTGAGGAAGTACCTTGCACAGACCACATTCATGGGGGGCTTGTACAAGTTCTCGAGAGTGTCCATTGCCTTCTAGTACATGATGATTGCCTCGACTGCATGCGGCCAAATCTCGAAGCGAGTCTGGGCTTCTTGGAGGCATGGGTTGACCTTGAGACTCCCTGCGCACAGGTGTTTTTCCATAGCCGCCATGGGAAAATTTTGTGGATTAAATTGTGGTGCACTATTAGCCAGAATCAGACACACACAAAGATAAAGACTGTACAACAGGCTTTAATCCTCAAAGACTTCCACAGAGCCAGGCTGGCTGTGGCTGCAGCAACTCTGAGTGAGGCCTCGGGAAGCCGGTGCAGGCTTATATCCTGGAGGGTAATTGACACCCAACCGGGTGGGGCTTGATCCATTCATGCCAACTGATTGACAGCCGGCCAGGTGTTGTCCTGTCCCCTTACACTCCTGCAGGTACAGAGATTGCGCCCTGCAGTAGGCCGGTGGTGTACCACCATAGAAGGGGGGGGGGGGGGAAATTTGGCGAATTTCACCTATATATACTTGATGAATTGTGTGCTCCATTGTTGTTGAGTCTGAACTTCCTGTGTCACCTTAAAAGTGTGACTTTTGAGTATTCTGGTCCCCTCCCCCCTGTAATGGTTCAGAAAGGAGGGCTTCTAAATTCAGAACCCACATGCAGCCTCTCCACACTTAATATCAACCCCAACCCCCTTCCCAAATCTGTCCTTGGACTGCAAATCTATTGCTACCAAGAGCAGGAGATACAGTACAGAAGACTGAGATTTTATAAAGTCTGAGACACAAGGCCTGCTTGATGAAGGAATCATCGAGCCTAGCACCAGCCCGTGGAAAGCGCAAATGGTAGTGGTAAAAGGGAAAAACAAGTCCAGGCTAGCCAAACTATTAATTGGTACACACCCCTGGACGCATATCCCGTCCCTTGTATTTCGGACAAGATGAATGATATTGCACAGTATTGGGTCTATTCGACCATCGACCTGAAAGCTGCCTATCACCAACTGCCAATCCATTCTGAGGTTCGTCCATATACAGCATTTGAGGCTAACGGTCAAATCTATCAATTCCAGAGGGTCTCTTATGGGGTTTCTATCTTTCAGAGGCAGATGGACAGAATGGTGGATGACTGTGGGTTGAAGGCTACCTTCCCCTACCTCAGTAATGTCACCATCTGTGGCCACACCTTGGAAGACCATGACACCAACTTTTAGAGTTGCCTCCATGGGGTGAAAGCCCTGAACCTCACTTACAACTCTGACAAGTGTGTGTTCAGGACTAAACGTCTGGCTGTCCTTGGCTACATGGTGGAAAATGGCATAACTGGCCCCGATCCTGATAGGGTGTGCCCCCTATTAGACCTCCCCATTCCCAGGACCATAAAGGCTTTGAGGAGATGCCTGGGTTTTTTCTCATATTACACCCAGTGGATCCTTCAATACGCTGATAATTTTCCCCTCTCGGCTGAAGCTCAAACGGCTTTTAACTACCTTCAGAACCACATTGCAAAAGCCGCCATGCACGTGGTGGACAAGAATGTACCTTTCCAAGTGGAAGGCGATGCTTCAAACGTAGCCCTGGCCTTTACCCTCAACCAGGCGGGCAGGCCAGATGCATTTTTTTTGCGGACGTTACAAGGCCACGAGCTCTGAAACCCCTCTGTGGAAAAGGAGGCCGAAGTCGTTGTAGAAGCCATGAGACTCTGGAGAATCTACCCGGCATGTAGAAAATTTACACTCCTCACTGACCAGCACTCGGTCGCATTTATGTTTAATATTGTCAAGAGAGGCAAAATAGAAAATGACAAGATGGCTAGGTGGAGGATCGAGCGCTCCATCTACAATTATGACATTGCCTATGGGCCAAGAGCCCTTAATGACCCTCCAGATGCCTTATCCAGAGGAGGATTTGCCTCTGCACAGACAAGCCAACTGTGGTCTCTGGATAATGAGCTCTGACATCCAGATGTTACCCATATGGCTCCCTTTGTCAAGGCCCGCAATCTGCCCTGCTCCATGGAAGACATCAGGGAAATGACCAGGTTTTGCCAGGTCTGCGTGGACTGCAAGCCACACTTCTACTGCCCCACAAAGGTGCACTTGATTAAGTCATCCAGGCCCTTTGAATGGCTCAGTGTTGATCTTAAGGGACACCTCCCCTCCACAAATGGGAACACCTTTTTCCTCTCTATCTTTGATGAGTACTCCTGCTTCCTGATCTCCATACCATGTCCAGACACATCCACTTCGTCAGTCATAAAGGCCCTAGGTTCCATTTTCTCCCTATTCAGGTATCCCAGCTATATTCATAGTGACTGGGGCTCATCTTTTATGAGGTAACAAATGGCGTTAGTACCTGCTGGTGAGGGGCATCTCGTCCAGCAGGACTTCTAGCTTCAACCCCTGCTCCTGGGGGAACAGGCAGGTTGAAAAGGAGAATGCCATGGTCTGGATTGCTGTCAAACTGGCCCTGAAGTCAAAAGGCCTTCCAGACTCGTGCTGGCAGGAAGTCCTCCCTATGGAGCTCCATTCCATCTGGTTGCAACTATGTACCATGAACAGCACTATTCCTCACGAGCTCCTGTTCACTTTCAAAAGAAGGTTGGCATTGGGATCTACAGTCCCAACCTGGCTCACCACTCCTGGTCCAGTCCTTCTCAGGAAGCACGTGAGGAGAAGCAAGACTGACCCCCTAGTGGAAAAGGTGAAACTGCTCCATGCCAATCCCATGTACACCTATGTGGAGTACCTGGATGGCAGGGAGGACACTGTCTCCATCAGGGACCTGGCACCCACCAAAACAGAGGGTCCATTGCCTCAAGTGCCCTGCGAGACACTGAGCTCATTCTCACCACCCCAAGTCAGGGTCTCATGGGATCCGGTTCAGGAGGAAAGTGCATCCTCCTCCACCATGGAGCTGGAGACCCTGCACACCTCTCCTCCCCCACAAGGGGACCAGGAGACCCAAGGAGTCCAAGGCCCCCCGGTGCTAAGGTGCTCCACCAGGATCTCTAGACCCCAGGACTGCTTAAATCTGTAAATTTGTAAATAACTGTATATCTTTCAACTTTTTTTCTAAACCCATGTTCTCTGTCTTCATTCACAGACCCTAAATTCTGCAGGAAGGCGTGAATGCAGTGAACTGGGATTCACTGATGGCTGGCCCTGCCTCCAGGCTCCGCCCCCAACTGCTCACATATAACCCTGGTTTTCCTCCTAAACCCAGAACCCTTCTGAAGGCTTCTGTAACACCCTGCCCTCAGTTATAAGCTAATAAAAGCAATTGTTCTTCCTCCCGTTGTGAGAGCTTTTATTCGCGCTACAAATTGAAAGTCTCTGAAGCAATGGACCCCAACAGTCACACCAAAATATGAGAAATAAATAATGGTCATCACAGCACTGTTGGATTGTGATTAAACCCCCATCAGGTTCACTGATGCACAAGGAAGAGAAAACCTGCCATCCTCATCTGGACTGGCCAATATGTTGCAAAACAACTGGATAAATCTCTTAAGGTAAAGACTCATGCAACAGAAAAAACAAATCTTTGCATTTTTAGGAGGGCAAGAGAAGGAGCCAGTAAAAGAAAGAATGTGAATGAAAAGAGAGGAAGAAGGAAATGGAACGAAAGGAAGAAACCGCATGTTAAACCAATGAAAACCAAACAAAAAGCCAGATTGTGAGGTAAGTAAAGAGGAATGTATCTGACTGATGTTTGTCCACCCACACAATGAACTGTGGTTTTGCTAAGGGACTATGTTGATGCTTTGTCAGTCTCATGAATGTGTAACAGGAGTGGCATTTATAAAATGCTTCCTCAGCCCACAGCTTGTCTGTTCGGTCAAAGCTCACACAATGAGCACCATTGCACTCTTTATTGTATTTAAGTTGACAACTTTCATTAATTTAAAGATTATGTCGCAAGGGTGAAATTCTATCCTGCGAATTAGTAGCCAGTGAAACCCATGAACTGCAAAAGGGGCTCGCCGAGATTTGTTGAAACGGTGTGGGGCACCCAGGACGCAGTCTGTTCTCGCTGATGCCACCAAGGGTGCCATGTCCAGGAACAGTTGCTACTCCTTCACCATCAAACTCTTAAACAACAAACATGATCAGATAAGGTTTTTAGACTGCAGGCTTGTAACGGCACAATCAAGGAATTTTGCCGCTACATGGGCCGACTAAAAAGAAATGTGCTGGGATTCTGAGTCAATTCCTGCCCTGCGATTTATCCTGCAGGACTCCTGCAACTCTTTAGAGGCAGCCTGCTGTGTAAATCGTACCGGAAAAATTTCTTGTCGATCATTCTCCATCCCCCAGGACTGTTGCACCCAGGTACTTGCAGTCTAAGAAGGCACCCAGTGTGAATGACCACATGGGCAGTAATTATGTTAATTTTTTCAGCAATTTTCCTGACATTACAGTCTAAAAACTGTAAGAGATTCATTTAAGGCCCCTTACTTTGCAAATTATTTATATTTATGTGGACTTTAGGAAGGGAAACTAGAGGTGTACAATCTAGAGATCATTGGGGGATCAGAGGTAGATAGGGTGATAAATTCCTGGGAGTCACTATCTCTGAGGACCTTTCCTGGACCCAACACATTAATGGCATTGTGAAGAAAGTAGGTCAGCGCCTTTACTTCCTCAGGAGTTTGCGGAGATTTGGTATGGCATCTGGCAAATTTCTACAGGTGGAAAGCGTGCTGACCGGCTGCATCGCGGTCTAGTAGGGAGACACCCTGAGCATAAAGCCCTGCAAAAGGTAGTGGACACAGCCTGGGACATCACAGGCAAAATTTACCCCGCCATCGAGAAAATCTACGGGCAACACTGCCGTCAGAGAGCAGCAGCAATGGGGGGGCGTGGCAAGATGGCGTAGAGATCAGACGTGTAATCCCTGCCCTCTCTGATCAGATTTTTAAATGCCTGTTTTTTAATCCTTTATTTTTAATTTTAAAACTTAAATTTTTAGTTTGATATTTTGGTGAGCCATTATGGCTACTAATGTAAAAAAAAACTAAGTCTCAGTTACAAAAGAAAATACAGTTTCGAAGTGCAGAAGAATTGGGGCCTAAACAACTTGGAACATCCTCGGATCCGTTTTCAGCTATTCCCAAGCTTCAACGATCGCCGGTGGGGACTAAAGCAAAGGTAACAGTTACTCACCAGTCTCAAGATGCCACTGTTTCGACCCATTCTGAAGAGGAAGGAGCGCGCTCCCAAGATATCGGGCACGAGCCTGGAGGCTTGCTACAAAGAACTCTCCTGTTGGAAGAGACGGGAGCGCGGAGGAAGAAGATTCCGATGGCAGACACACAGTCTGCCAGTGACTATGCGCTTGGGTGGCGCTGTTAATTACGGAGAACTCTGTAATTTTATTAAAAAATGGTCTGCGGGGGACAGCAGCGACGACCCCCTGAGGAAGTCAGGGTGTCGTCGTTGGGTGTCCAAATTCGCAGTAAAACAACTAGAATGCTACCTTTCGAAGAGCAACAAGAAGAAGACTTACCTTACTCTATTGCTGTACAGGAAATGGAGGAAGAGCTGGAAGAAAGTGAGTTACAAATTATGGAACCGGATCCTGTAATTCAAACTGCACTTCAGCCTGTTTACTTGATGTTTGAAGGATTTACTTCCTATTTGGATGTTATTATTGGTCAATTGAGCCAGGTGGTTCAAATGAATACTGATATAATTTCAGACTTCAATGTGGTTAAGGCAGAAGTTAAAGAAAAGTGGGAAAACTTCAAAAAATTTGAAGTTTCTCTTTCTGAATGTAAACAACAGGTACAATCCAATAAAGAAACAATAATAAAGGTGGAAAATTCAGTTAAAGATTTAGGAGCCCGGGAAAAAGAGTTAACAAGAAAAATTGACTATTTGGAAAATCAAAGCAGAAGAAATAATGTGAAAATTGTGGGTTTGCCAGAAGGTCAAGATTCCATCAATTTTTTTAAAAATTGGATTCCCCAGATGTTGGGGGAAGAGTCCTTTCCTGATGGACTGGAATTGGAAAGAGGACATAGAGCTTTAAGAAGACCACCATTATCTGGTCAGCCTCCAAGAGCTGTGATAGTAATTGCTTGGATAGAGAGACAATTCTTCGACTTGCAGTTCAAAATTCAAGACAAAGACAAGCTCCAAAGATGATTCAGAATAGTAGAGTTTTCTTCTACCCTAATTTGAGTCAAGATATCATCAGACACTGACGTGAATTTAATCCAGTTAAAGATGTTTTATGGCGTAAAGGTTACAAATTTGCTTTTCATTATTCTGCTGTGTTGAAAGTGTTTTATGGAAATTATCAGTTTCAATTTTTTGAGAGTGAGCATGAATTTTGCTAATTCATTACCAGATGTCAGAGGACAAAGAAAGAATCCACCATTATCTCCTAAAAGAAAATCTGATAGACTTTGAAATGGACAAAATGGCAGAAATGGAAAGAGTTAATCTACTCTTGAAATGAGTTCACCATCTGGACTGGAATCTCAAGGCTGATTTTTTTGTAATATGTTAATATTTCTGACTAGCTGGCTGGGGAGAAGGGGATTGCACTAATTTCTTTGTTAGTCATCAGTCACTAATGGGTAATCCATGCCCAGTTTTTTTAGGGAGATACTACCTTTTGGTAGTTTTTTTTGTTGTTTTTTTTTCTCTCTTATTAATGAATATTATTTTTATTTGGAGGGCCTATATATTTTAATTTGAGGGTTCTATATATTATTATTTTTTCTCTTTTTTTTCTTTATTATTAATTTTGTGACTATTTTTGGTATTTAGCAATTGTATTAGATATGTTGAATTTGAAATTTGCTACCTTTAAAGTTCAGGGATTAAATAACCTGATCAAGCATAAGCGAATTTTGATTTACATTAAAAAGATGAAGATTGATATTGCTTTTTTACAGGAGACGCATTTGAATGAAAAAGAAAGTATGAAATTGAAGAGGGACTGGGTTGGACATGTTTTTTCTTCTTCATTTAATTCCAAAGCTAAGGGAGTTGCAATTTTGATACATAAAAATTTACCTTTTGCATTACAATCAATGGAAATGAATGCAAGACGTATTCTTAAACTGAATTGTAAGATTTTTAATGAATTTTGGACTTTACTTAACATTTAACTAAAACATTTAATGAAGTTATGGATGAGGAAAAATAGAATGATAGGTTCTAAGGGTGAATTATTGACTTTAATATTGTTATATAATAACCAACTTAGTCCTTTTTCAATGTATAATCAATGTTTATTACATTGGAAATCTAAAGGTATAAAAAAATTGGGGGATTGTTTTAAAGAAGGTCAATTTTTATCATTTAATCAAATGAGAGAAGATTTTGGTATTAATGAGAATTCTTTATTTGTTTATTATCAACTTCGATCTTTAGTAAAACAAATATTTGGTAGAAATATGATTTTACCTAAATTGACTAAATTTGAATTTTTTCTTGTGATTGCACCAAAGAAGAGATATATTTCATTGATGTATCAAATATTACAGGAAAGTATGGAAAAAAAGGGATGGAATAGATCTAAGATTAAATGGGAAAGGGATATCAACTTTATTTTTTCTGAGGACGACTGGTTAGATATCTGTAATGATAGTGTTACTAGATTGATAAATGTTCATTATGCAATGGTTAATTACAATTTTTTACATCAATTGTATTTAACACCTGAAAAGTTAAAAAATATATGGTTTTAGTGAATCAGATTCTTGTTTTAGGTGTGGTAATTCGGTTGGAACTTTCTTTCATGCTGTTTGGTTATGTGTACAATCTTTTTGGAAAGCAAACCTCTGGATCCGACAATATTTTTGTTGGGTGAGTTGAATCCTTTGAAAGATTTAGGATTAGATAAATTTCAGATTGCTTTTGTGTATTTAGCTTTATCTGTTGCAAAAAAAATGTATAGCAAGTACATGGAAAAATGCTAATATGATTGATATGAATAGATGGCATAATGAGATGAAAACTTGTTTAGTAATGGAAATAATTACCTAGTTTTACATGATAATTATTCTTTTTTTTTATATAAGTGATATTTATATTTAGAATATTTACATTTAGATTTACCTTGATTAGATTTTAGTAAATATATTTCAGTTTTCTTTTCTTTTTCTTTGGCTCTCCTAAAGAGAGTATAAAGAGAGTAGGCTGAGAGGGGGAGGGAGGGGTTCTTTTATGTATATATAAAGAAAATAATTTATCATTCATAATATGTATTTTTCTTATTGCATGTAATAACTGTTGAATGAATAAATAAAGTTATGAAAAAAAGAGCAGCAGCAATCACCAAGGATCCACACCACCCAGCACACGCTCTGTTCTCGCTGCTGCCATCAGGAAAGTGGTAGAGGTGGCAGAAGGCTCGCACCAGCAGGTTCAGGAACAGTGGCTAGCCCTTCGCCATCAGACTCCTCAATGACAAACTCCTTTAAGAATTGTTACTTTGAACATTATTTATTATTGAATATTTATTTTTAGTATTTGCCCAGGTCTGTTGTTTGTACTTTTTTTCCCACATTTCACTTTTTTGTACACCTAACTCTTCTTGAGCAGAGTTTTGGCACCACCAAAATCCTGCCCGGCCCGCAGGAAAATGAACCTCAGGGGTGTACGTGGTGAACGGATGACCTCAGACAATAGATCCGAACTTTGAATGCATCTAATCAACAAGACCAAAAGTCTTTTAGGGAGGGAAATGTTGCAATTGAAGCAATAGTCAATTTCTCAAGGATGACCATAATTTCTTGGGAGCATTTCATTTCAGGGGTTTTTTTTATTTAAATATTTCCAATGTAACCTGGCACGCAAAACAATTCAAAACTATTGTCTTCTCCCCAGCCATGAGGCATCCCAAAACCTTCGTTATTGATTCCTCTCTGCTCTGTCTCTCAACAAGGCCTTTGTGCCCTGAGTTTCACGTAAGTTTCAAATGCCACATCTTGCATTCCAATAGATGGCTCAACTCTGCTTTTCCCCATTGTCCAGCTGTGTGTTGGGCAGTCATCATTTTATTAACAAGCTATCAGAGACAAAAGGAGAGTGAATAATGCTAAACTACCAAGCTACAGGAAGAGTTATCATCCTTCCTGGTATAAATTCCAGGAAACATAATTATTGCACTGCAGATACAGATTTTACAATAATATTGAAAGTCTTTGAGACAATGAAGTATATTGTCTTTACAACTGGCGCAAGAATAAATCATTATTCCTCCATGCAAAGGAGTTTGAGAGGCATTTTACAGAAAATATGCCACCCACTGGGATTTTCTATGTTTTTTGTGCACAGTTCCCAGGAGATTATACGGCCACGGGGGAATAGCAGGTGTTCAGCTATTAAATTCCAAAGATTAAGAATGGAAGAGCAAGAGTGGTGGGGAGAATTAGGTTTGTGAGAGCAGCTAAGCTTTCATATCCAGCTGAGGGCAGGCTGTGCCTTCATTTAACACAACCATTATCAACGGAGCCCTACACACCATCTCTCCCCCACCCCCACCCCCCACACCTCCGCAGCTCACTGAGATAAAAGCCTGGTTTTCTTTTCACCTCGCGTAACATAAATCGTGTCAGAGGTACACCAAAGAAGAGGACAAGGTCTGCCTAAAGAAATCTCTTGGTGCCTGCCACATTGACCACCGCCAGTGGGCTGATATCGCCTCAAACCGTGCATCTTGGTGCCTCACAATTCGGCGGGCAGCAACCTCCTTTGAAGAAGACCACAGAGCCCACCTCACTGACAAAAGACAAAGGAGGAAAAACCCAACACCCAACCCCAACCAACAAATTTTCCCCTGCAACTGCTGCCACCGTGTCTGCCTGTCCCGCATCGGACTTGTCAGCCACAAACGAGCCTGCAGCTGACGTGGACATTTACCCCCTCCATAAATCTTCGTCCGCGAAGCCAAGCCAAAGAAGAAAAAAAGAGGAGAGAAGTACAGAAGAAACCATAACTTTGCAGGGCCCTTGAACTTTGAACAGCATCCTTGGGAGGGGCCTAGCGATGGAAAAAGGTTGAGGGTGGTTGAAGTTGTGCGTCATCTCCTCAGTTCCACAGTGACCAGATTTTGTGTTGAAGTCTCAGGAGTGAATTTTGTAAACCACCCGATTGGGCGGTGAATGGACCACGTAGTGAAGTATGCCGATGCTGTTGGTGAGCTGTATAACACATCTGTTCATGCCCTTTTTTTTAATACCATCACCTTTTAGGTCAAACCAATCAGTAGTCCAGTGGCTCACTACACCAGTTCACAAAAGATGAAGAGGGATCATTATCTGGTGAAAGAACGGGAGCAAGAAATCATCCCCCTGGAGACACATCCTCGGTGCGACAATGTGCTTGTGCTTAACTCTCAGCGGTCCTAAGAAACATATGGTTTACCTATTGACATGCATTCATTTTATGTAACCACAGCCATAGCAAGCTCAGTTGGGAAAGTGTCTCCTAACTCCAGGGAGTATGCTGGGCCACAAGGAGTGGTGTGTCAAACTACTGCCCAACCTCAATAAATGTCACGGGAGTGAAGTCACTGTCCGCATGTGTGCGCTGCCATGCGAACTCACAGGGACTGTCTGTTCTCCAACATTCTCCAATTACAGGGGGGCCATTTGGAGATGGGGGGGCAATGGCAAAACGTTGCAAGGAGGCATGCTCAATGAAAGGGATGTGGTCAAGGGTTTTGGTTGCATTCAGAGCACATCGTGTCAGAATCTCACTCAAGATTGGAAGGGGCAACTTGGGCGACGTCTTGAAAGGGACATCAAACAAAAGCATCTTGATTAAGGAATCCCATAGTGTGTGGGAAGCATCTCGCCACTGGCCCTTATTCATTTTGAGGGGTTAATTTTGCTTTTGGGGAAAAGTAGTATAAAACAGGAAATGCCAAATTCATACACTTGATTTTCTGTTTTTATTTCAAATCTTCAGATTATTTTCAAAATTTCATTTACTGAGTAAAATGAATGGTTTTGACTCTTCCATCCTCTAGTACAAGTAGTAGATCAGGGGGGAAAAAACATGTTGTAAGAACTCAGTGTGTCAAGCACCACGTGTGAGGGCAAGAGGTTGATCTCTGTTTCCAGTTGAGCCTGCATCAAATCTGAGAGTGTAGGGGGAAAATAGCCAGTGTATAGGAGTGAGAGGGAGGGGTGAGAGAGGGGCTGGTAACTGATAGGTGGACCAGCAAAGGCCCAACCTTTTTCCACTCACATACTGCTTTAAGTAATCCCTATGCCATCGGTGCTCTGTGATTAGTAAGGGATTGCTTAAGGTGGAAGGAAAAAATTTGAAAACAACTGTTTTAATCATCCCTCATTGACTCGTTATGTGCACGGTTTCAGAACTTCAAAGGAAATGGGTGAATGACCA
Source organism: Narcine bancroftii (assembly GCF_036971445.1). NCBI lineage: Eukaryota > Metazoa > Chordata > Chondrichthyes > Torpediniformes > Narcinidae > Narcine > Narcine bancroftii. The sequence continues at coordinate 322,891,562 of NC_091469.1, forward strand.
TTTTTCTCAAGCAAAGTATTTCAGTAACAATTGGGTCTAGAGCAGTGGTTCTCAACCTTCCCTTCCCACCTTAAGCAAGCCCTTACTAATCACAGAGCACCGATGACATAGGGATTACTTAAAGTGGTATGTGAGTGGAAAGAAAAAGGTTGAGAACCACTGAGCTGAGGGAAGGATAAAGGGCAGAGATCACTGAAATCTCCCACCCCCGCCCCCGCCCCCACTTTGTCGATGTGATCGACTGGAATCGTTGTCTGAAGAGGGCATGCAAAATCATCGAGGGCCCCCTCCACCCCACACACGGCATCGTTCAGCCACTCCCATCAGGAAAGCGATACAGGAGTATCAGTGCCAGCACCACCAGGCTCAGGAACATTTCTTCCCATGGCCAGCGAGAAAGCTGAACAACCGAAAGAACTGCTCACGCTGACCATCCGAGTCTCTCATTTGTTCAAAGCTATTTATATACTTATTTTTATAGATAAAATATTTGTCCTGCATATGTATTGTTTGTCTGTAGGTATGTGTGTGTGTCTGCATGTTTTGCACTGAGGACTGTTTCATCGGGTTGTACTTGTGCAATCAGATGACAATAAATTGGACTTGACAGTGAGAACCAGATGAGGAGGGGTTGAGAAAGGTGAATGGAGTGGATCAATGGAGATTCCTCTCACTTGCATGGCAAAAATTTGCTCGACTCCAGAGTCGCAAATAGGATTTAAATTGGCTCTCCTACAGCAGGTGCTGATGGAGTGTGGAACTGGAGGAGGTGCAGTCACCATGATGGGGCATTAAATGAAAGAGGCCTTTCAGATGAGCCATTGATCTGAGGGCCTCTCTAGCCTTTTTGACAGATGTAAAAGATTCTAGGTGCCATTTTGAAGAAGGGGGCAAAGCATGTCTCCTGGTAATCTGGCTAACATTAACCCCTCACTTGTCAGAAGAGACTCACACTGAAAGGTCCTGAGAAGCTGTTATAATTCAGCATCACACTTTCTTATGAGATGGAGGTTTCAGCCAGGCAGCAAGTGCTTAAAACAGCTGAAGTGTCGCACAATTGCTGGACAAGATATGTTCAAGCAACAGGATTTATTTTCCTCTGGGTGGGAATTGTTATGAAATTCTACAAATAATTTTTATGGAATTATGGTGTTTCTTTACAACAAGGGAGCCCATTCATTGGTACTCCAGTGCATTGAAACCTTCTTGTGCAGGTCTCTCGGAAACCACATTTATAAACTGAGCATGAGGTTCATAGCGAGTCACTTCATAATCTGCTTGGGCACCCTCCAAATGGATGGCATGAATGTCAACTTCTCTAGTTTTGGTTAGCACCAGACCCCCCCCCCCCCCATCTATCCCTATTTCTCCTTCCCTCCAGCTCTACATCCTCAGAGACACCCCCTCCCCCCAATCAATTCTCACCATTCCTCTCCTGTCCTATCCATGTTCAAATACCACCTTTTGCCTGTTGGTCTGTACTCATCCCCCTGCCCTTTCTTTCCTTCTCCCCCAGCCTTTTAATTCAAACACCTGCCTGCTTTTTACTGCTTCTTCAGAAGGGCTCAAGCCCAAAATGTCAGTTCTCTGTCTTTACCTCCTAAGTGAGACTTGCTGAGTTCCTCTGGCATTTCTGAGTTTTTATTATTGACGTTCATGGCCCCCACTTGGTCTGTTTGGAGAGTTCAAATATCATCTGCCTGTACATGCACAACCAGACAAAGCAATGTTTCTCTGGACTACAGTGCACACACATCTCTCTCTCAGCACCTAATAATCACACACATACATTAAAATATAAAATAAAAATGTATAAATATTCTGGAATAATTTACTCAATTTCATGAATAAGAGGCCCAAGTATACAGGATACCATTCATTAATTTCACAGCCTGCAGGAAGAACATCTTTCCCAGCCTGATGCTTCTGTTCCTCCTACCTGATGGTAGTGGGTCAAAGGCCCCAAGTGATAGATGGCAGGGATCCTCAATAATTCTTTGAGCTGTATTTAAGCAATGCTCTCGAGGATTATTGTCAACAGAGAAAAGGATGTCTATGATGGAATCAATGATGTATAGTGGAGAATGGTTGGCCTTCATCCTCCTGAAGTCCATAATCATCTCCTTTGTCTTGTCCACATTGAGACCCAAGTTGTTGCTCTAATACTACTTGATGAGCCTCTCTGTAAGATGACTCATCATTGTTGCAATGAGGCCAACTACCATTGTGTCATCTGTAAATTTGATGATTCTGCCTGAAATGAATATGGCAGTGCGGTCATGAGTCAGTAGCATGAGCAGTTGCAGGCTGAGCACACTACCCTGAGGTGCACCAGCGCTCATCATGATAGGGCTTGAGATTTAGCTGCCCACCTGGTCTTCCAGTCAACCTCCAGAATCCAGTTGCAGAGAGGCATGCTGAGTCCCAGTGAGGTTAATTTATCCACCAGCCTTTGAGTTATGATCGTCTGGAATGCCGAGCTGAACACAATGAACAACAGCCTGGCATGTGAGGTGGATCAGGATGGGGCAGAGGGTCAAGGCTGTAGCATCCTCTGTGGGCTGGTTTGGATGGTAGGCAAACTGGAATGGGTCCAATGTCACTGGAAGGTGGGATATGATGCTGTGGTGAAACCACTATTGTAGATATTTGTTATATGAAATTACATGACCCTTCCTAGTTGACCCTGCTCTCACTGGCTGGCTCGTGATTTCTCCCCTTTTCTTCCTCATAAAGGCTGTCATGCCACAAGCCAGCCTCCAGTTCGAGTCTGGGTCAGTGTAGGCAACCAATGCAGGGATGCTACATATAAAAGCCTTCAGTTTTGATTACTTCCGTCTTTGTGCAATTGATCATGCATCAGATGCATTCTGTCACCAGCACTTCATGATGAAAGAGCTCAGTGCCGCTGGGCAGTAGTCATTTAGTCCAGTTACTGTTGCTCTCTCAGGCACCGAGATGATGGTGGATGCCTAACAGCCTGCAGGGACAGTGGACTGCGGCAGATGTTGAAGATGTCTGTTGGGACCGCCGTCAGCTGGGCTGCACAGTCCTTCAGCGCCCAACCAGGTATGTTATCTGCTCCTGCAGCTTTGCATGGGTTCACCCTGGATAGAATCCTCCTCAGCTCAGCCACGACTATGCATGGAGTGTTCTTTAGGGGGAGATGGAGCTTTTCTTGATGTCACATTGTTTTATTTCATCAAACTGCATGTAGAAGTCATTCAGCCTGTCAGTAGGGGAGACATCATTGTTGTTGACAAATCAGACTGATTTGTACTCCGTTATGGTTTGAATGCCCCACTACGTGCACCATACGTTGCTGATGTCTCACAGGTGTCTGGATTCTCTGTGTCTATGCCAGCTTTGCCTTCCTGATTACAGAGAAGGAGTTTATCACAAAGATATCCCCATTAAATTTATGACAAGGCCACAATCTGATAATGTGGTCCAATGTTTAAATTGGTAGTTTAAATTATTATAGGCAGGAAAGGTTTGATTTGTCAGTTCTACACGTAGAGATCTCATTGCCCTTGCCCCATTCCAGTCTTCTGAAGCTTCTAAAACTCAGGGAGCCTATCCATAGAGTCTTATCTTGGCCCACTCTAAGTGCAATCTTCTACTTAAATATTCTTGCGACTCCTGGAATAAATTCAAGATGCCACCAGTGACTCACAGCAACTTACTACGGGCTGCAGAACCCCTATCACAAACTCCTTTAAAATACTCACCTTCCCAGCTGCTTTCAGTATCATTAACTGAATGCCTTTTTTAATGACCAGTTTGTTTGCATTTGTTATCTGTTTACGGTTCTTTATTTATTTACATGTATATGCGGTGTACAGTTTTTGCATTACCAATAAGCAGTAATTCTTCCTCATCTGCAAGAAAAAGAATCTCAGGGTTGTACGTGGTGTCATGTATGTACTCTGACAATAAATCAGAAATGTGATCTCAGATTTGGTACCTTGACTGTCTGGTAAAAAAATTGGCTTGCAGGAAGAAGACAGAGAGTAGTGGCGGAAGGGAGGTTTTCTGCATGAAGGGCAATGACCAGTGGAGAGCCACAGGGATCAGTTCTCAGTCCCTCGCTCTTGGTGATTTTTATAAATGATCTGGATGACAATAGAGAAGGTTGGGTGAGTAAGTTTGCAGATGACACGAAGATTGGAGGAATTGTAGATGGAGCTGAATGTTGTGAGAGGCCATAGACAGGATGCAGCATTGGGCAAAGAAATGGCAAATGGAGTTCAATCCAGACCAGTGTGAGATGATGCATTTTGGCAAGACAAATTGAAAAGCTGAGTACAGGGTTAACGGTCAGATAACAAAGAGCATGGATGAACAGAGGGATCTTGGGGTTCATGTCCATACATCCCTCAAGGTAGTTGATAGGATAGTTTATAAAGTCTAGGGGATATGGGGCTTCATTAATAGGGGGATTGTGTATAAGAGTAGAGAAGTCATGCTGCAGCTTTATAAGTCTCTGGTGAGACCACATTTGGAGTATTGTGTCCAGTTCTGGTCATCTCATTATAAAAGGGATGTGGAGGTTTACCAGGACATTGCCTGGATTGGAGGGCATGTCTTATGAGGCAAGGTTGGCAAAGCTGGGACTTTTCTCTTTGGAGCGTAGAAGGATGAGAGGAGACTTGATCAAGGTCTACAAAATTATGAGAGACATAGATAGGGTGGACAGCCAATACCTGTTTCCTAGGGTGGGAATAACAACCACTAGAGGACTCGTGTATAAGGTTAAGGGAGGGGAGTATAGGGGAGACATCGGGGCGTTTTTTTTTTTTAAACACAAATAGTTGTTGAGACCTGAAATGCCTGGCCAGGAGTGGTGGTGGAGGCTGAAGCATTAGGGGCCTTTAAAAGACTATTAGATAGGCATATGGATGAAAGAAAAGTAGAGGGTTATAGAGTAGGGATGCCTTAGCACTTTTATATGATTTGGCACAACATGGAGGGCTGAAGGCCCTGTAGAGTGCTGGAATGTTTTACCCAAGTCTTTCTTTGGCTTGGCTTCACGGATGAAGATTTATGGAGGGGTATGTCCACGTCTGCTGCAGGCTCGTTGATGACTGACAAGTCTGATGCAGGACAGGCATGCACGGTTGCAGTGGTTGCAAGGGAAAATTGGTTGGTTGGGGTTGGGTTTTTCCTCCTTTGTCTTTTGTCAGTGAGGTGGGCTCTGCGGTCTTCTTCAAAGGAGGTTGCAGCCCGCCGAACTGTGAGGCACCAAGATGCACGGTTGGAGGCGATATCAGCCCACTGACGGTGGTCAATGTGGCAGGCACCAAGAGATTTCTTTAAGCAGTCCTTGTACCTCTTCTTTGGTGCACCTCTGTCTCGGTGGCCAGTGGAGAGCTCGCCACATAACACTATCTTGGGAAGGCGATGGTCCTCCATTCTGGAGACATGACCCACCCAGCGTAGTTGGGTCTTCATCAGCTTGGATTCGATGCTTGCGGACTCTGCCAGCTCGAGTACTTCGATGTTGGTAATGAAGTCACTCCAATGAATGTTGAGGATGGAGCGGAGACAGCACTGATGGAAGCATTCTAGGAGCCATAGGTGATGTCGGTAGAGGACCCATGATTCGGAGCCGAACAGAAGCATGGGTATGACAACGGCTCTGTACACGCTGATCTTTGTGTGTTTCTTCGGGTGGTTGTTTTTCCAGACTCTTTTGTGCAGTCTTCCAAAGGCGCTATTTGCCTTGGCGAGTCTGTTGTCTATCTCGACCTCTTATTGATTCCTGTCTTTATATGCTAAGTGTGAACCACCACTCTTGATGTACTGTGACAGATTATGTTGTATTTTATCTTGCATATAGATATGTTTTAAAGGAGATAAATTGTGGCAGGTTTTTTTTAGTGTAGGTTACAAACAATCACTTCAAAAAAGATCTCATTTAAAATACTGGAGCTCTGCTCAAGTCAGACAAGCCCGGCTCTGAATGCCTTTGCAAAAACTTTGTAGAGTTTTCAAGGGTCTTCACTAAAGGATTGTGGTTTTGAAAAACAATGGATGAAAGAACTCGGAGGGTTAGATCCACAGCTGCAGACTGTCTGAGGGCAGTTTGCTGTTCTAAAAGGGTCATGTGGTTTTGCAAGCAGAGAGAGTCAAACAGGCTTTTATCTGAGAGAGAGAGCGCAAATTCAGTTCTACAGTGCTAGAGTTCAGCAGCAGCAGCAGCTGACAAGCTTGTGGAAAAACCCCATTTTGAAGATGGGTTGTGAGCATTTAGTTCAGTCTGGTCAAAGTCCTTGTGGTCCATACAAGAGGAGAGGACTGGCTGTCTAATGCTTCACTTGAAATTAGGGAAACATAAAGGAACTCAGTGGTGACATGAAAAAAAGAGGTTATCATCTGGAAAACTCTGATTAGGAAAGTTTCTTCGGCAAGACACTGACATGGCTGATTAGAAGGAATCAGTTTGTGTCCACCAAACAACAAATTTCTCTCTAAAAACTGACAAGAATCTTCCTGAGTGGAAACCACTTACCTTTCAAGCACCAAAGCCTGGTGAACTTCATAAATGTTAAATTCTGTGCACAGTATAAGAATTGCCTGAAACCAGTGAACTTGGAAGAATGAGAAGTGAGATTGGGCTGTGAACCAAAGAACTTTTTTGAACTTACACACACATTACATACACGTGCGCTTAGAATTAGAAGGGGGTTATGTTAGGTTAAGTTAATAGTAATAAAATAAAGTTTGATCCGGTTTTCATGTTTAAAGATAAATAAAAGCAGCTTTTGCTTAAGTAACATTTTGTCTTGGTGAATATCTATTGCTGCTGGGTTTGGGGGTCCTCTGGGCTCATAGCACCATCAAATTGCAAATTGGACATCAAGTCAAAACCTCTCGAGTCAGACCCACGTTCAAATGAACAAAAACCAAGCTACATTGAAAAGAGCAGTCCCCAATCTGGTTCTTTTGCCAGTGATTTTTGTCCTTTGGGATGCGCAAATGTGCTGGTGAAACTCAGCAGCTCATGTAGCATCCATGGAATGTAAATGGTAATCAATGTCTCGGACCTGAGCTCTTTACTTCCTTTGGATGCTGCGTGGCCTGCTAGATTTCACTAGCCCGTTTGCGTATTATACAACCCCAACATCTGCAGATTTTCTTGTTTAACCTCTTTGTCCTCTGGGCTACTCCAGTGGAAACCGTTATTCATTCCTTACTCAGTCAATGCATTTCATAATTTGAGGCATCTCTGTAAAATTTCACCCTCACCGTCCAGAATCAAGAAAAATCTTTCTTTACATGGACAGCTTCATGTGAGCCAGAATTCTTACACTCCTGGGAGAGCCTGCCTCCTAAAATGTGGACAGCTAGATACAGTTGTTTCTTGAGAGAAGAGGCATTGTTTTACTTGTGAATCGGCAGGTGTCATCTACTTCACCCCTTGTGGTCTCCCCTACATCAGAGAGGTGGGCACAGACTGGGAGATGGCTTCGCTGAGTGCCTCGGCTCTGTCTGCTGCAATAGAATGAATCTCCCAGTGGCCCCCCCATTTTAATTCCCCACCCCATTCCCTTGCTAACATGTTTGTCCATGGCATTATGAACTGTCAGACTGAAACCACCCACCTCATCTTCCATCTGGGCACCCTCCAACCGGATGGCATTAACATCAGCCAGCAGCTTCCATTCAGAATCCCTCCCCCCACCCCCCCAACTTCTTCCCTGTCTCCCTCTCTCTAGTTCTGTCTCTTCACTTTTCCCTCTGTCTCCTCTCACAGAGTCAAAATCAAATCTTCACCTTTCCTCTTATCAGATTCAATTAACACCTTTTGTTGGTCTGGATTCCTCACCCTCCTATTCTTCCCCCCTTCTCTTCCAATCTTTAATTAAAGATGCCTGGCAGCTCTTTGCTTATGCCTTGAGGAAGGGCTCAGCACAAAGCATTGGTTATGTACTTATACCTCCTACGGGCGCTGCGAGACTGGCTGAGTTCCTTCAGCATTTCTGTTGGTATTTTTACAGCTGTCTGTTGAACCCAACCTTGGGTCTTGCCTCATTTCCCTCACCCATTGTGGCACCATAGCAAATTCACTAACTCTGGCAGCCATCGCTGGGACCCTGTGAATTGATGATGAATCAAATCAAATCTGTCAACGTTAAAAATTATAGACCATGAGTAAAAATAAAGTCCTCTGATATCTTTTGTTTCAATGCACTCTTCCGTGAAGATTACAGTTACCCCTCCAGTGCCAAATTCCATTTGTCGTCGAGACAAAGGTCATTCTTCACGATTATTTTGGCAAACCCTTATTGATAAGGAGGTAGAAGTTAATGTTTTCAGGTTTTACCCTGTTTTATATGTGTATGTGTGATTAATACCAGTAACCACGGCCACAAGCAATCCCTGCCTTACGAGAATGTGAAAATCTCTTCCACAAAAATATGCGGAGGCCTGAAGTCCAAACTTGGAGAAGTTTTTTTTTAATAGATTTATCATCTTAGATGGACAAGAGAGATGGAACCCAGGAGAATGAGCAGGAACTGTTCTGCTACATTCTGACTGCACTGGTCAACATTGTTTTAAAGGTTTGCTTCCTGAAAAAGAAATTGGGGATTATGATAGATAACTTCACAAAGATCATTTCAGATTTGTTGTATCACATTGAAGAAACATTAACATTTATTGAATTTAGCATGTTTAATTGCATAATGATGCCGGCACGTTGCATTAGTTCAACTGACCTCAAAATGTTTTGCCGCTGTTTGTACTCGCCATCTGATGCCTCTCGTCTCAGTGCCCAATAATAGTCGGCCAGCATTGATGGATTCCAATTGCCCTGAGATGGCCTTTCCATGGTCGCAATGTCCTGGTGAAACCTTTCACCCTGTTTGTCACTGACTCCCCCAGGTTCAGCAGGGAAGGAGTCTGAGTGCAAATGCAGAAAATGAATTTTCAATTACATGTTGCACTTCAGAGTTTTCTCTGCTTGAAGAAGACTTAAAATATGACAGGAAATCACAAAAATAGATGATTTCTAAAAAGAACAGTACATGACAGGAACATTTTAAGGTGATTTTTGGGTTTTTTGAAAATTTTATTTATTAATCATGATAAACCATTCAATGAAAAAATACAGCTTAAGAAAAAACAGAATGCATGCACGATATTTTGTAAATAATATTCACTACAAACCCCCCACCCCCCTACCTACCCTAATCCACCCATCCCTCCCAACCCCCCCCTCTAAACTACCCAAAAAAAGAGAAAGAAAGAAACACAACACTCATCAATCAGTTGCCATGGTTCGGAACAACACCGTTAATGTGCAGAAAGGAGATTAATAATTCAACCCCATATATTCCAAATACGAGCTTCAAGTTTTAACAAAAATACAATTATTACATAAATTATGTCATCTTTTCCAACATAATACAAGATCTCATTTCCAAATGCCATCTCTGAACACTCAAGTTAGTCTCATTTTTCCAAATAATTGCCAAACATTTTCTAGCCACCACTAAAGCCAATCTCAAAAAAGCAATTTGAAATTTATTTAATTTTAACTCCAAACTCAATTTCTTAATATAACCCAACAAAAATACTAAAGGATTAAGTGAAACCTTCAATTTAAAAATAGCTAAAGTTTCTTAAATCTATTCCATAGCCAAGTAGAATGTAAAAAGGAACCAACTTCCTTATGACATCTAAAACATAAATCCAAAGAAATAAACTTATATTTCCTTAATTTCTCCTGAGTTAAAATTAAAATGAACAAATCTATACCTTACATTTATAATTTTAGTCATACTGTCCTCACATAAATTCATCCAATCATCCTGAGAAATAGATACAGCTAAATCTTTTTCCCATTTTAATCTAGATTTGTGAACATCCATCTTAAGCATTTTATTCTGTAATAAAGCATACATCTCAGATATGAATTATTTCTTACCTTTCAAGCACCAAAGCCTGATGAACTTTATAAATGTTAAATTCTGTGCACACCGTATAAGAATTGCCTGCATCCAGTGAACTTGGAGGAATGAGAAGTGAGATTGGACTCTGAACCAAAGAACTTTTCTGAACTTACAAACACATTACACACAAGTGGTTACCACTCAGGAAGATTCTTGTCGGTTTTCAGAGAGAGATTAAAGTGTGATTCTATTTTCATGTTTAAAGATAATTAAAAGCAACTTTTGTTTAAGTAACCATTTGTCTTGGTGAATATCTATTGCTGCTGGGTTTTGGAGTCCTCCTCATGAAAGAACTCAGAAAAAAATTTACAATTAACAATCAAAAGTCTACTAACTGACTTAATAACTAATTCCAATTTAAAAGATAACTTTTTATTAATCAAAATAGCCACACCTCTTGCTTTTGAATTAAAAGAAGACACTATAACATGCCAAACCCAATTTATTTTTAATTTCTGATGTTCCTTTTCAGTCAAATGTGTCTCTTGCAAAAAGGCAACATCAACCTTCAATTTTTTTAATATAAGCCAACACCCTTTTTCTCTTAATTGGATTATTAATCCCATTACCATTAAAAGTAGCAAAATTTAAATTAGCCATTAAAACTTAACAATAGTCACCTCACCACACATGGTGAAGTACCTCCCCATGACAACACAAACAAGGCCAAAAGATATCCTCAAAGAAGAAAGAAAGAAAATTAACCCCATAAAAATCCCCCAAACAAAATAAAATACTGTAAGTAGTATCAACCCCTTCAATTATATGGGATTGACCAATGCCACAAAGTGGCCGATGACTTCGGAAGGATCAGTAGCCAAACCACCTCCCCCGAACAGAACAACAAAAAATAATATATAGAAAAATCATTTCAAGTATGAAATGCTTCTTCCAAATCTCTATTAACCTGATTATCATCAATACCAATATCAATCAACTGTTGAGATTCCATCTCTCACTTTCCATTCTTCCTCTTCGGAACCAAAACAGGTTGTTGAGGAAATCTTTCTTGACTTTGCACCTGCTTATTATCGGGTAAAGAATTAGCAAAGAGCTTCAGCGTCATCTCTAAAAAACTAAGATTGACAATCTACATAAAAAACTTTAAATACAGCAGGATAGCGAAAAGCAAATTTGTAAATTTGTATTCTTTTTTCCACAGCCTTAGCCGAATTAAATTCTTTATGACATTTAATAACTGCTTGGCTCAAATCAGCATAAAAAAATATTATTTTTAACTGCTAAAGGGCCCTGATTACTTCTTGCATTTTGAACAGCAACTCTTAAAATCAACTTTCTATGTTGATAACGCAGACATCTAATCAAAGTAGAATGTGGAGCTTGACCAGGAAGAGGCTTCCTTCTTATTGCTCTGTGGGCTCTGTCCAGTTCCAGACCATTCAGAAAATATTCTGTTTCCAGAACCTCAGGAATCCACGTCTGAAAAATATGAACCGGGTCCAGACATTCAAAATCTTCCGGAAGACCAACAATTTTAACATTATTCCTTTGGCTTTGATTTTCCAAAGCATCAATTTTCTTCAGCAAATCACTTTTCTGAATTTCCCAGCCAGTAAATGAATCCTCCATCTGTCCCATTTTTTCTTTACATTGTTCCACATCATCTTTACAATCAATAAATTCTTCTTCAATCTTCTTAAATTTTTCCTGGACCTTATCCACCACTTTTAGGCATTTTGCCACATCCAAGTTAATAGAAGATATTTCCCCCTTCATATCAGCGAGCTGTTCCTCCCAGATGAAAACCCTTGATTCATCTGAATTGCTAAATTCTCCACCTGATAAGTCAATATGTAAATTTGAATCTGAATGATGAGAATCAGACTTTAAAGCCTGCTTAACCATATGCCTACCCTTGTATATGAGTTTCCTCTTACTCCATACCTTGATCTTCTTCTTCCAATCTTACTATGTCTACTTCCTCCTCCTCCGTTGATACTGAAGACGCTTCAGCCCGACTATGGGTGCGGACCCCTCCCTTTCTGTCAGTCCAAGATCACTGGACCGAGAGAGGTCGGGTCCCCCCACAGCCTGAGCCACACCCAACATAGCACGCATGCGTGAAATTTGTTCTTCTTGGTCCAGAGGTGGAAGACGTTGGGTGCCAGCGCCATCTTCTGCAATACTGTGTGAAGTCAGTCCTGGCATAGATTGGATCCCACCGGGAGACTGGCACTGTGGAGAAGGGTGAGGAGGAATCGAGTCCAGAAGCTCCACATAAGGTAGGCCCAAATTCTTCAACACTTTTAACTGTATAGTAGTCATTTTCTTTGCTGGTTGAGCTTGTGTTTTCTTCATAAATGCTTCTAGGATACCTCAATAGTATATTCAAAACTTTCTAAAAATAATTTAAAAACTTTAAAGTGGGTTTTGAATAGTTCTGCCGGGGGAGGTGTCTTACCATGTCTTCTCCCTATACCATGATGCCACACCTCCTCCAAGGTGAAAATCCATAAAATAAACTCAAAAGTTTTCAAGTCTTCATTATCCAGTGTAATTAACTGTGATGCATACAGATTTATTTTAGAGTCATAGAGCTCAGAAATATGCCTTTTGGCCCATCAAGTTCACACCAACCGTTTTGCTTCCTCTTAGCAGGAACCCATTTTTTACTCTACACTTTTCCATTAACTTCCCCTGCCCCGCACCCCTCCCTCCCCCCCCCCCCCCACCAACCACGTGTCCTAACACTCACCCGCACCTTATGGAAAATTTGCAATGGCCAGTTCACCTACACGTTTCTGGGATGTTGGAGGAAATGATAGCCCACACAAATAGCAGCAGAAGTCAGAATTGAACCCTCATACCTGGAGCTGTAAGGAATGCGCTCGACCTGCGGTGCCACTATGCTGCTCCACTGGACTAGGAAGAGACAATCTATCTAACTTTTACTCAGTCTATTAAAAATGTAGTAAAACTATGAAACGGTGAGTTCACTCAAGTGTAGTTAAAACTTAAATGATTTCAAAGCAATTGAGTTTCACGAGACTAGCATGAATTTCCCTGCATCCACTTAACTGCTGTAACTCTATCACGGGGACAGCATAAACACTCCTGCAAAGTTCCCCAAGGAGCATAAAAACATTAGAAATTGAAACAGGAGCATTAGAAATTGAATCACTCGTGCCAGCTCTGATAGCCAAAAAGATCATGGCTTCTCCTCTTTGGCCCCTGTTTCATTTCCTAACTCTTACACCTAATGATCTCTAGATTGGGCAAACTGCCTTGAATGGCTTCCATGGCCCTTCTGGGCGGAGAATCTCAAAGATTCACCACCCTCAGGGTGAAGAAATTTCTCCACATCTGAGTGGCTGAGTCATTGTTTTGAGACAGTAACCCATAGCTCTCGATACTGTTACGAGTCCAGAGGACCCCAAAACCCCAGCAGCAATAGATATTCACCAAGACAAATAGTTACCTAAACAAAAGTTGCTTTTAATTATCTTTAAACATGAAAACAGAATCACACTTTAACTTATCACTATTGACTTACTTAACCCCTTTCCATTTCTAAGCGCACGTGTATGTAATGTGTGTGTAAGTTCAGAAAAGTTCTTTGGTTCACAGTCCAATCTCACTTCTCACTCCTCCAAGTTCACTGGTTGCAGGCAATTCTTATACTGTGCACAGATTTTAACATTTATAAAGTTCACCAGCCTTTGGTACTTGAAAGATTAATGGTTATTGCTCAGGAAGGTTCTTGTTGGTTTTCAGAGAGAGATGTGTTGTTCCAGGACATCCACAACTGATGTACTTCCATCAGTCACCTCAGTGTCTTATTGACAAAACTTGCCCCAGATAATAATCACTTTCCTTCAGGTCACGACAGAGTTCTTTTCTGTTTCTCTTATTCTATTAGACAGCCAGTCTTCTCCTCTTGCATGAACCACAGGGGCTGTGACTAGGCCATTTTCCACATTGGAGCTTCACACAGACTGAACCCCACAGGAAATGGGCAGAGCAAGCAGCTCATGATGAAGGCACTGGTGTGATGTCAGCACTGCAATATCGGACCTCAATACGGATGCCAGTGGTTGTCTTAGCTCACACAGCTGAACACAGTGTGCAGCAGGAAGGGCACTATATTTGTGCCACTGCCATGGTCTTCGCTCCTTTACAGTCAAATGCTGGTTACTTTCTGCTGCTTGTACTGTGGTGCACCATCAATAATCACAAAAGATGAATTGAGAACAGACAGGCTTTTATGAACCATAGGCTGGAACAGCCGCCAGTCTTATTGACTGTTCGAGGCAGAGCAGAATGGGGAGCATGCAAAGGACTATGGGTAGGATCATTCTCAGAAGGCATCAGCCAATCATAGCATAGCAGTGGTTTACCACATTCACCCCTCCTTTTTGAGAACAGTCCTGTGGGGTGAGAAGATAAGAAAATGAAACAAATATTAAGTCTGTCAGAGGTCTCCTTTTGCCGCAGCCAATGACGTGGTAATGGTTGGGGCACTGCTCTAGCACCCTGAGCAGCTTGTGGGGTTGGCCTGTGGTCACCAGTTACAGTTCGTCGGGGTGGGGGTGGGGGGGTGGAAACAGGTGAGGGGATAATGGAGTGCAGTTCTGGTGCATCATGGGTGACAACAGTGGCCAGGCAGGGTTGGAGAGTGGTCAGCCGCAGGCTCAGGGACCGCTAAGGTAGCAGTGTCTGTTGGTGGTCAGTGGTGATGGGAGGGGTGCCTGATGGTGCTAGATCCCAGAGTGAGACAACTGGGAGTTAGCGTGGAGAAGGCAGACCCTCTTGACCAAGGGATCAGTCTTAGATTGCCTGGTGTGCTTCCGAAGCAGGACCGGTCCTGGGGAAATAAGCCAGACAGGCAGCATGGCTCCTGGCGCAGAATTCCTCGGGAATACAAACATCCGCTCATGAGGCAGGTTGTTGGTGGCCATACATAAAAATGACTGGGCGGAGAGGAGTGCGTCTGGGAGGATTTCTTTCCCCTGGGAGACGGGGAGGCCCCGTGGCCTCAGTGCCAGGAGGATGGTTTTCCAGACCATGGCAGTCTCTCTTTCCCTCTAGGGTTGTAGCTGGTGGTCCTGCTCGTGGGGATCCCTTGACCAGCAGGTACTGCCTCAGCTCATCACTCATGAATGAGGTCCCCCGGTCACTGTGGATGAAGCCGGGGTACCCAAAGAGCGTTAAAATATTACAGAGGACATAGATAACTGTGACCACGGTCATGACAGGGCATGGGATGGCGCAAGGGAAACGGAAGTATTCGTTGATGATTGTAAGGAAGTAGACATTCCAGTTGGAGGAGGGGAGGGGCCACTTGAAATCAATGCTTAGGTGCTTGAAGGGGTGGGTGGCTTTGATCAGGTGTGCCTTGTACAGTCAGTAGAATTGCAGTTTGCTTTTGGAACAGACCTGAAATTTTTAGTCATTGTCCGGACTTCCTCAATGAAGTATGGTAGTGTGATAGTACAGACCTATCACCAATGTATATAGTTACAGTATCTAGAGTATGTAATGACTGTGCTTACAGCGATTGGCTGAGAGCTTAGCCACGCCTACTGTCTAGGCCTTAAAGGGTTGTGTCCCTAGCCAGGTCGGATCATTCCGGACTGGTCGGCCATCTGTGAAGAGCTCCTGTCTTTTGCTAATAAAAGCCTTGGTTTGGATCAACAAGTCTTTGGTTCTTTCGACGAGCTCTACAGGTAGGTTCTGAGCTTTGACAAAATGGAAAAAAACCTTGTTACTCCGGGGTGACAGAGATTATTATGGAGGTCTGCAGTCTGTCCATTTGGACACTGGCACAGATCCCACAGGATAGAGCATTTGGGAGCTTGTTAAGTTTGCCAGGCTGGTAGAGGATGTCGTTGTTGTAAGTGGACAGTATGACCCTCCATCTGAGGATCTCATTGTTCTTGATTTTTGCCCCTCTGCTTATTATTAAACATGAATGCGACCACTCACTGATCCGTGAGGAGGATGTACCATTTTCCTGTGAGTTAGTGCCTCCAGTGGCGTACCGCCTCCACAATGGCCTGGGCCTCCTTTTCAACTGAGGAGTGGCATATTTCAGGGCTTTAGAGGGGGTGCGTGAGAAAAAGGCGATGGGCCTGCCCACTTTGTTCAGTGTGGCACCCAGGGCAAAGTCGGATGCATCGCTCTCCACTTGGAATGGGGTGGACTTGTCTATAGCACACATGGTTGCCTTGGTGAAGTCATCTTTGATACGGTTGAATGCAGCTTTGACCTCTGCCAGCAGGGAAAACCTGTTGGCTTTGACCAACGGGGAAACCTTGTTCTCATAGTTGGGGACTCATTGAGAGTATTTGGGAGAGGTAGTTCCAGCCACAGACGCATGCAGTCAAGGCCAGGGCCAATGATGCTGTTCTCAACCAAGCAACCGAGGATGGCTAGTCATGCTGTCCAAAAGACACATTTGTCCTTGTTATAGGTCAGGTTCAGGAGTTTTGCTGCCTGGAGGAATTTACAGAGATTTGCATCATGATCTTGCAGGTTGTGGCCTCAGATAGTCACATTATCTAGGTATGGGAAGGAGGCCTGCGGTTTATAGCAGTCCATCTCCCGCTGGAAAACAAAGACCCCATAGGTGATGCCGCAAGGGACCAGGAGAAAGTGATAGCAGCCATCCACCTTGAATGCAGTATTCTGGTGGCCCCTGAGCAGATCAGGAGCTGGTGATATGCCAACTTCAGGTCGATTGTGGAGAATACTCAATATTGCGCAATCTGGTTGACCACCGGATATGCAGGGAAGGGAGTACATGTCGAGCTGCATGTAATGGTTGATGGTCTGGCTGCAATCTATGACCATCCTATTTTTTCCCCTGTTCTTTACCACAAACACCTGGGTACTCCAAGGGCTACTGATAGCCTCGATGATGCCCAACAAATGCTGAACCTCCAACTTAATAAACACCTTGTCTGCAGCACAGTACCATCGGCTACTGGTGGCCACCAGCTTGCATTCGGGGCTGAGGTTGGCAAACAGTGGTGGGGGGTGACGTTGAGAATCGAGAGGCCACAGGTCACATGGAGAGGGCCGTCTGTGAACTGTTCATTACAAACGGTGAGGAGGGAAATGGAGCCCATCGAATTTCAATGTAATTTTTTGAAGTTTGCACTGGAAGGTAGCCCCAGTACATGAGGGTACAGAGTTGTGGCATGACCAGCAGCCTGAAATGTTTGTAAACTATGCCTCCAACGGTCAGGGTCACTACGCAGGACCCATGGATGGCTACCGTATGTGATTTGGACGTGAGTGATATCTTGCGTTTGGCGGGCCATACCTTGAGAAATAGGAGCTTAGTGGTATCGGTGAATAAAACTTTCTGTATTCCTGCTATCTAATAAACAGTTCGTAATGCACCAGTTTACCTGGATGTCCATCATTGACCTGACGAGTTCATGTGGTCCCTTTTGATTCAGGGTGATGGAGGCCAGTATAGACTCACTGTTTGAGTCCAATGGGTGTTCATGATCCCAAGATGGCCACCTCAATCCTAAGATGGCCGCCCTCACTGTCTCCCCATGGTGTCGTAGGCCTGAGAAGATGCTGTTTGCCATGCAGTCCAAATTGGCATCGCTGGTTCGTAGAGGAGATGGCATCGATGGCGCTGTCTGGAGTAGTGACTGTCCGCACACGGCACTGCTAGGTTCTGCAGATGGTTTGGACTGGCAGACATTGGCATAATGTCCCTTTTTCTTGCACTTACCGCCTCTTTAGCAGGGCAATGTTTCCTCAGGTACTTAACCTGCCCACAGAAGGAGCAATTGGGGTGATCACCTGCAATAGTAGCCGAGGTGGGACAGTGTCAGCAAGCAGTTGCTCATGGCACTGGACAATCCCCTGACCCAAGATAGGGGCTCCCGTGGTGATCAAGAGGCAGCTGAGTAATCATCCAAGTTTCGGAGGGCCACCTCCAGCATCTTTGTCAGTTCAACCGCCTTCTGTAGATCAAATTCTTTTTGTTCTAGGAGTCTCTGCCATATATACCCGGAGTGGATACCAACCACATAAGCATCCCGGATGAGGTCCTTAGCATTCTGGGCAGCCGCCACGGCCTTACAGATGCACAGTCTGCAAAGGTTCTGGAGAGCCCACAGGTACACAGCACTTGGCTCACGGAGTTGCGACATTCTGGTGACCAGGAGGTGCCTGGTGTAGACCTCATTTACCTTCCTGCGATACTGAGCCTTCAGTATCTCCATGGCCTCTGTGTATGAGCTGGCATCGCTGATCAGGGGTCCAACTTGCGAGAAGAGTAGCCTCAGTCAGTTTGCATCCATGGTGATAACGTCCACGGCCGCCACCAGGAAGTCTTCGAAAGCATATTCGGGGCATCAGACGATTGAGAGTCTATGTTGAGCTTCTCATGTTTCAGATACTGCTGAATCACTCTTGAAAATTTATAGTTAATATAATTGATGCACCATCAATATCTCAAAAGATTGGAGTTGTGAAACATCAGTCTTTTATTAATGATAGACTGGAACAGCCGTCAACCTCATTGACTGATCAAGGGAGAGTGGAATGGGGAGCATGCAAAGGGCTGTGGGATCGGTCTCAGGAGGCATGTCCAGTTGGCAGCAGCCAATCACGGCATAGCAGTGGTTTACTATATACTGCAATTCTTAAAATGTTTGGTCCTTTCTATTTACCACCCAGGATCATTGTGGACCAGATGTTGACCTTCTGGGCAAATCAACTGCTCCCTGGCATGAGAACAGTTAAATCATTATCATGATTTCAAGCAACCGGAAAATACACTTCTCCAGCATCCATCAATCGCCATCTCCTCAACTCACCTTAAACAGATGTCCTCTGGTATTGTCAACCTGGGAACAAAAAAGTGCTGGCTGTCCATCTTATAGAAAGAAAATATAGATCAACATTGATGGGCCAGTTGTGCACTGAGAGTTATATCTCCCAAACTGGGGAAAGAACCATCAAGAAGAACAAAACCCATTTCATCCTCTGTTGATGACAGGATTCAAGCTGGTGGAGTTGAGGTCCTGTTCTTTTGTGGAAAACATCCTCCGTCGTGCTAAATGTCACGTACTAGGGTGGGACATGGTAGCCAGACATCCAACTGGAAATATAGGCTGTAAACATCAGGAGAATGTTACTCCTCTACAATTCGTAACATAATAGGTTGGCAAGCAGCTCATTCAACTGTTGTCATTAAGCCAGGGGTGTTAATGCTGAGGAATGTAGAAAAGCATGCCAGGCAATATAATGGATGCACCTGAAGTCAAGGGTCAACATTGTAAAGTTTAACAGAGAACTTCAGACCAGGTTCAAGAGATTAAATCATCGTTAACCAGACATTTAACCAAATAGCAAGGTTGCACAGCATGCAGAAATATTCTTGACATCTGATCTCGGTGCATCTGCAGCAGGAGGGAGATGCCAATTAAGAAATAAACAAGCTGTTTTCTTGGTTAAGTCTGGGTAGAGAAATGGTTTTCTGAAAATCCTCTAGAAGCTCTCTCTCCTCTTTTCTACCAGGACTATGCAGCCCCTGCTCACTTCCCCACTCATGCAGCAGTGGAAGAAGAAACCCTATCAATGGGTCCAGAATGGTGCAAGGAAGGACTCCCTGATGGAGACATTCTGCATGATGGCCAGACGTGGATCTGGATGGAGGCCAGGATGGGAAGCTGGGGAGGAAGATGAGCTGCGAGGAAGATCAAAGGTGCCAGCAGAAGATTTTAGAGCAGTAAGTAGGAAAGAGAGCTGCCAATGCATTGGTGCAGGGACGGATAAAGCAGAACATGCTGGAAATGCTAAGAAGACCATGCAGCATTCTTGGAGAGCAAAAGAAACAATGTTTTCAGCAGTTTGGGCTTTTATTTCAGATAAAGAGGTACACCACGGAAACCTCTAGCCTACCCAATATCAACCACCCAGTTAGACTAATGTGTTGAGCTATCAAACAGAAACCAGACACAAAACATAAAGTCTGTTCAGCAGGCTTTATTTAACATAAACTTCCACAGAGCTGGTTGTGAGAATTCTGTTGCAAGCTCTGATACTGACCTCGAGGGGCTGGATCTAGCTTATATCCCGGAGGGTGATTGGCAGCCGACCGGGTGGGGCTTAGTCTACTCAGGCCAGCTGATTGACAGCCGGCCAGGTGTTGCCTTGTCCTCCAGTGCTCTTCTGCAGGTACACAAGTTTTCCCCTGCAGTAGGCTGGTGGTGTACCACCACAACTAATCCTACCTTAATCCCATTTTATTCTCCATACACTTCCCCAGGTTCCACCACTCACTGATCCACAGTTGTCAATTAGTACACAAAACTGCACATTGTAGAGGAAACTCAGCAATCACAGGGAGAAAATTCCCATTTCCGTGCAGACAGCACCGAAGGTCTATGGAACTGCATACTTACTTCTACCGCCATCTTGTGTCTCATGGCTTCCAGCTCCGGTGCCAGGCCTCCCAGTTTTTCCCCCACCAAGGATTCAAGGTACCTACACAGCATTGACTGCTGCTCTCCCCGCACCTCTCGACGTTTTCCACACGCCATGATGCAAAGATATCAGTGGCAACTTGCTCACTCCCTGCCCCAACTCCAGACCCCGCTGACTATGGACCTCTGCTGTATTTCATCCTCCACCAGATCCACGCATTCAGTCATCAGTTCTACACTTATCTGCCATCCTTCAAGGATCACAAGCTTGCCTCCCTCAAGCCTCCATGTCTTTCCATGGCCTCATGTACTGTCAAACCAAGGCCACCCTTAAATTGGAAGAGCAACAGTTAATTTTCCATCTTGGCATCCTCCAACCAGATGGCATTGACATCATCTTCTTTGGTTTCTGCTAGCCTACTCCCCATTCTTCCTCTCTCCTCTCCATCCCTCTCTCTTCTTTCCTCCAGCTCTCCACCCCCTTCCCTTACCATTCAGAGCCATCCCCCCCCGTCCCTCCCATAACCACCTATTACCTCCTGCCTGTTGGCCTGTGCTCCTCCCTCTGCCCCTCCCCTCCTCCACCATTTTGTTCAGGCATCTGTCTACATTTTGCTCATCCCTTGATGACGGGCTCAAGCCCGAAACGTTGGAGATGTATCTTTACCTTTGCTACATAAAGGACGCCGTTTGACCTACTGAGTTTCTCCAGCACTTTGTGTTTCTTCTATTGACACTAGAACAACAGCAGGAAATCATCAAACCACCGTCCCGAACATGGCGGCCAAACACTTTTTCATTCACAGCTTTCCTAGTAATTTTAATAGATACATTAATGGCTAATTCCTTGACTAACTCCATTGGTCATGGGCCACAGGCCTCTTTAACAACTCAGGATTAAAAATTAGGTCTCAGCCTTGAAGAGTGAGGCTTGGTAACCCTGAAATAGTTTCTGCAACCAATAAAGATCTGGAGCTCGATTCCATTGAAATGGAGAAATTAAATTTCTCGGTGGAAAAGAAAACAAAATTTCTAAGCATGTTAGGTCAGTCCAATTAAATATTGATATATTGGAAGGAAGTACCCAAAAAGACCAAAACTAGGTATTTAACAAGTCAGCTCCACCTGCTGAGTAAACGCCACTCATCACTGTGTGCAAAGAGTATTTAAAATATGTTCAAAATTAAATAACATGGAAATGTTTAGACTGGAATATCCGAACAGGAATATTGTTCGGAGTTTGCTCATAACCTGAGATAGTGGGACGATGTGTTGCTTAGGTTTAGGCACATGCCAGAAGGTAATGAGAAGCTTCAGTCTATGATATCATGACCAAGCCATGTGTTGGCAGCAGTAAGAAACCAGATGTGGGCCACACTTCCCACAGTAGGTAAGAGAAAGCTGAACTCCTATCTTCTGTTGCTTTTGGTGAACTTACACAGGGACCAAAGAAATCTTAGCAGAAACAACATTATGCTCCTAAATGTATTAATGCTCAGTGACGTAAGTAGCTGTAAAATAATATCCACCATTCCCTGGAAATAAGTCTTCTGCCAACTAAGTTATTGTTCTGGGAAATATCAAAGCCGGGAATGCCAAGCACTTCACGCAGCAAACAAAAGAGAAAAGACTTAGTTAAATTTCACAACCACTCGACCACTCAAACCCTTGAACCACATTTGATGTATAATAATCGTGCTGCTAGAAACATAGCAGCCAATTAGGCCGCGGCCACCAAGATGCAGGAATCACTGCTGTGAATTGCTTGCAACTTTGATGATACAGTTGGCTTTGAATTGAGCTTTAAACCACACATCTGTGCCATCACCCAACTTTGTGTATCCACACGATTTTGCTCCTGCCTGTTCTGAAAGGTTCATTCACACCTTTGAGTCAAGTCAACTCCATTGTCATCTGATTGCACAAGTAAAATCAGATGAAACAGCCTTCTCTGATCCTCGGTGCAAAACACAGACACAAAACCAGACATAACACACATTCAGACAAGTAATACTTTTGCAGGACTTGTATTCATATATATATATATATATATATATATATACATACACAAAGAAATAAATAAATATCTTGTTTCTTGGTTCAGTGTTCTCACTGCCCATGGGAAGAAGCCATTTCTTAGCCTGGTGGCTCTGGCTCGGATACTCCTGCATCTCTTTCCCAGGGGGAGCAGCTGAAAGATGCTGGGTGAAGGGTGGAAGGGGTCCTCCACGATTTTGTGCGTCCTCTTCAGACAACGATCCTGGTGGATCACATCAACGGGGCGGCGGAGAAACTCCAGTGATCCTCTCTGCCACACTTAGGGTGCTGCGTATTGACCGCTGATCTATTTCTCTGCAGCAACTGGTACCACGCTGTGATATGCACTTTGAGGCAACTTGGGAAGTGTATAAGTGTATTGACCTAGATGTTAATTTTAGTTGTTGTTTACTTTGTGCTGACAATATGAATTGTCTATCCAAAAGCCAAGTTTCTCAGAATTCTGAACGCCTGGATCTCTTTCCCCATTAAAATGTGTATTTCCTGCAACTGCATGGGAGATTGTTATAAGGTGGCGAGTTGTTGATGGGGACAAAAGAATGGTCCAGGAAATTCCAAAGGAACAGTTCTTTCAAAATACTGAAAGTAGAACTATCCTCGTATCACCTCGTGACTCAGAGCCCTTTGTTTTAGAATATTATGTGCATGTAATTTTCTAAACATCCTATCTTCAAAAGCCTAGATATCAACTTTACATATCAGCTTTATAAATCCAAACTTCTCAAGCAGTACTGTGGGCAGCACGATTGGCCTAGCCATTAGCACAAAGCCTTTACAACGCCAGTGATTGGGTTTGAATCCCGCGCTGTCCGCAAGAAGTTTGTATGTTCTCCCCATGTCTGCATGGGTTTTCCCTGGGGGATCTGGTTTCCTCCCACTGTTCAAAATGTACTGGGGGTGTAGGTTAATGGGCTTGTGGGCCAAAATGGCCTGTTAGCATGTTGTATGTCTAAATTTTAAATTTAAAAAAGACACCAGCTGTGACTCAAAGTCCAAATAAATGACTAATAGTTAAGAAAATATTTAATGTAACAGTCAGACTTGGTTTAGCAGCAGCAGATTTGTCTCATAGCCACATTTTTATGGATTCAGGATGTTCTCCTGAGGTTCAATCACTGAATTGAAGATGATGGCTTTATACCCTGCTGAAGGATGGAATGCTGCAGAGATGTGATCTAATTATGTCCAATCTGTCCTCTTTGTACTGATAATGATCCCATAGTTGTATTCTTAGAGGGATTTTCCCTG
Organism: Narcine bancroftii; assembly: GCF_036971445.1. Taxonomy (NCBI): domain Eukaryota; kingdom Metazoa; phylum Chordata; class Chondrichthyes; order Torpediniformes; family Narcinidae; genus Narcine; species Narcine bancroftii. Next base: position 322,915,245 of record NC_091469.1, read on the forward strand.
ATGTCCCTCAACATGCACCACAAACAAACCGAAGACTATTAGGGTACTGCAATTTATGCAATCTGCCTATTCAACAAGAGCTTGCCACACATCCAGCGTTACAACAAAGACTACTCTTCATAAATTAAATTTTGACATTTCGGCCCACGAGTCCGTGCTGCCCAGTTATACCCAATTGACCTACATTTCCAACAGTGGGAGGAAACCGGAGCCCCCCCCCCCCCGGAGAAAACTCACACAGACACAGGGAGAACGTACCAACTCCTTACAGACAGCATGGGATTCAAACCCCAATCCCGATCGCTCATGCTGTGACAGGGTTGCATTAACTGTTATGCAAACTGTCCTGCCCTAAATTAATTGGCAATAAATACATTTAGGATGCCCAGAACTCATGCCCTTTTCATTCATTAATGGCATACATGCATCACTTGCTCGGTCAGTAGTCATTGCTCATTCCAAGATGGCCTTGAGAGGAGAATGGTTAGTTACCACATTTGCTGCTCAAATCAAGTCAAGTTTATTGCCTTCTGATTGTACAACTACAACCCGATGAAACAGCATTCTCTGGTCCTCGGTGAAAAACACGCAGACACACAACCAGACATAACACACATTACAACCAAACAATACATGCACTGGACAAGTATTATTTGTATAAAAATAAAAAAATAAATATTGCCTTGTACTAATGAGAGACTCAGATGGTTGGCATGAGCATTTCCTTTGGGCATTCAGCGTTCTCACTGCCCGTAGGAAGAAGCTGTTCCTCAGTCTGGTGGTGCTGGCTCTGATAGTCTCTTCCCCAACACGAGCAGCTGAGAGATGCTATGTGCAGGTGGACGGGGTATTCAATGATTTTGCACGCCCTCTTCAGTCAATGATCCTGGTAGATCACATTGATGGTGGTGGGGGGGGGTGCGGGGGAGGGAGACTCCAGTGATCTTCTCTGCCACTTTTATGCTCCTGTGTATTGACCTGCAATCAATTTCTCTGCAGCAGCCATACCACACTGTGATGCAGCCGGCCTGGATGCTCTCAATAGAGCTCCAATAGAAGATTGACATAATGGTGGTTGGTGTCCTTGCCTGGTTCGGTCATCTCAGGAAATGCAGTCGCTGTTGTGCCTTCCTGACAAGTGAGGAGATGTTGCTTGCCCACGATAGGTGCTGGTGTACTTGTGAGAAAGCTGCTTCCATAGAGCTTTAAGAAGATGGGTTAGAAGACTTTGACCCAGTCCATGCTGTGGGTGAAGAGCTTCACAGACATCAGAGCTGTAGATTCATTCACAATCCAAACATACAGGATGAGGCGATTAGGTGGGAGTCTTGCACCAAGAATCAGAATACACTCTGTTTTATATACTTACATACAATGATAAGATGTGACACCCCATCACTGTAACCATTTTTACTGAGACTGTGAAATGAGATCTTCCACAGTCCTCTGTATAAGGTGACAGAGGGTCCTTTTGATGTGTCCATACTTTAATTCTCAAAATTACTATGCTCCTAGAATGTTGAGTCCATTTACACTTTGTCTGCTTCCTATTAATGCTTGTTTTAAGATACTACATTCCACCTCTATTACTATTTAAGAATAATAATGTATTGTTTATTTGTGTCATTTGATTGTATGCATATGATGTCGGATTGACAAATAAACTTGAATTACAACTTAACAAAGCCTTCATCTATTGTTCCCTTTCCCCTTATATTGAATAGTATTTCTCAGCATTGAGTCTCAATGTGTCTCTCTAGATCAGTGGTTTTCAATCTTTTTCTTCCCACTCACACCCACTTTAAGTAATCCCTAGGCCATTGTGATTAGTAAGGGATTGCTTAAGGTGGGATGTGAGTGGGAAGGGAAGGTTGAGAATTACTGCTCTGGACCCAGTTGTTAATGAAATATTTTGCTGGGAGAACAATGGTCATTGGCCCATTTCCTTTGGAGTTCTGAAACCGTGCACATAACGAGTCAACGAGGGACGATTCAAACAGTGGGTTTCAAACTTTTTCTTTCCACCCACATCCCACCTTAAGCAATCCTTTACTCATCACAGAGCACTGATGGCATAGGGAATACTTGAAGTGGGATGTGAGTGGAAAGAAAAAGGTTGAGAACCACTGTATTACAGATTAGGCATAATGTTATTGAATGTAAGTAAAGATCTGGACCCACTGCAATTCACCTCCCATCACAACAGCACCACAGCCAATGCAAAATCACTGGCTCTCCGCTCAGCTCTGGATCACCTAGAAAACAGCAACACATACATCCGGCCACACTTCATCGACTACAGCTCAGCCTTCAACATCACCGTTCCCTCAGTGCTGGTCAACAAACTCCAAATCCTGGGCATCTGCACCCTGCTGTGCCACTGGATCCTTGACTTCCTCATTGGAGGACCACCTTAACTATTAATTGGAAACAACACCTCCTCCTCACTGATGATTCACACGGATGCGCATCAAGGTTGCGTGCTTAATCCACCGCGCTACTCGTTCTACACCCATGACTGTATGGCTGGGCACAAATCAAATGGCACCTATAAATTGGCCAGGATTATCAGCAGAATCCCAGACAACAACGATGGAAACACGCAGGAGGAAGATAAGTCAGGTAGTTGAGTGGTGTCACAGCAACCTTGCACTCAACGTTAGTGTGGTGGAACACGGCAATCCAGGTGGGGGACCTCAGTGGACTGCTTCAGTTGTCCCACCTCCGACCTGGTAGCTCCTCCCGGTAAAGGCTGAGAGTCCTAGTCTCCTCCCTTAATTCCGGCCTTGGATCCAGGCCAGAAGCATGTAAGTAGTATGCTGGCGATTTCAGGGCATTAAAGCCTTTGGCCATGTGCTTCGTGGCTGCGTGTGGCCGTTGATCGAGATACAGTTAGCAAAGCCAAGGAGCTGATTGTGGACTTCAGGAGGAAGTCATGAGAATATGAGCCAGTCCTCATCAAGGGCTCAGCAGTGGAGAGGGTCAAGAACTTCAAATTCTTGGGTGACAACATCTCTGGGGCCTCCATGTTGATGCAATCAGGAAGAAGGCTCGCCACCAGCTATACTTTATGAGGTTTTTTTTGTGTGGAGGTTTGATATGTCAGTAAGCTCTTGCAAATTTATACAGGTGTACAAAGGAGAGCATTCTGACTGGTTACATCACTGTCTGGTACAGAGGTGCCTCTGCACAGGATAAGAAAAAAAACTCCATGCTCGGTCTTCACATCTTGTCCTTCGCACAGGACATCTACAAGAAGTGGTGCCTTTAGAAAGCAGCCTGTATCCTCAAGGACTCCCACCCCCCCAGGCCATGCCCTCTTCACTCTTCTTCCATCAGGAAGGAGGTAGAGGAACCTGAAGACGAGCACTCAGTGGCACAATGACAGCTTCTTCCCCTCTGCCATCAGATTTCTGAATGGACAATGAATCACAGACACTGCCTCACTTTTCCATATTTTCTTGCAGTATTTATTTATGTTGAAATGTAATTTATAGCCACCTTTGGACTGTAATGCTGATGCAAAACAATGAAGTTTGTGGCATAGTTATGGCAATAAATGATCCTAATTTGTCATTTAGCAGCCCAATATGAATGTTCCATGCAGACACAGGCCACTTTGTGAATTATGGAAGATCTAGCACAAATATGAGAAGTGGTCAAATTTTCATTCATTTGATGCTTTGGCTTAGACAGAAGTGCAACCTTGCATCATGAGTCAGAGCAGCTTATTCCATCTCCCCTCTTCTGGGCATGGTCCCCGCTGAACCTATCACTGTTCAGAACTAGGAGCACTGCTGAGGCCAGATGCTGGCCAGGCTGAAGTCTGCTAAGTCTCACAGCCTTGCATTTTTTAAGATTAAAAAAAAAGAGAAAATCTTCATTTACAGAGAACTCCTGCATGAAACCACTCGTTTATGATCCCAAAACAGTTTACAAAGAGGCGTAGTCAGTATCATAATGGTAACACTCTATATACGAGCCTGTTTATACAATTATTATAATCTATTATTCTTAACTTGCAATCATGCCTAGTAATTTACTCATTTATGCATTACCCAATATGAGAGATTCAGCCAAATTATGATGACTCCTTTAAAGGGAAATTGCTACCTGGATAAACCTTTTCCAACTAATTTCACCCACTGTTTTTATAACTTTATTCCACCTATGGATGCAATGAAATTTAAGCTTAATCTTGGAAGTGGATTAGAATTCCCTTGAATGATATTGCCCCTTTACTGTTATATTTAGTTCCTGACTTACTCTGTTAAGATCATCCCTGAAAGGAAGTTGTGTGAGCAAGAGTCACAATTGAAACGTACCAGTTCCTAACTAGGATTTAAGTATGGTTTGTTTTTTGCACTGGCCTTTGCCAGATCCCTGGCTCATTGAGAAAAGGCCTTGGTTGCTGCAATAAAACTTTGCATTACAGATGTTGCTATGTGTTTATCCATGATCAGCTGAAGCATTGTGTTATTTTAAAGAGGATCTGGCACACTTGAGTTCCAAATTCAAGTGGAGCGTGCATGCATGGGTTAGTTAAGCGGGCTGCCTACGTTGTAATACATCTCGAACGCGGGAGGAGGAGAGCGAGAACACTAAGATCACTCATGTGGCAGTGAGCCAATAGGCCCTTTCAAACTGCCACGTAAAATGGGGTTAACCGGGCAATTTGCTGGGTTAGCACCCCACTCATGTGGCAGCTTGAAAGGGTCCGACCCGGTCAGTGTGCTCCAAAATTCAACTGGGTCCCTGACCTACCTCAGAGGTAGTCAGGGAACCCAGTTAAACTTACCTAGGTCACGTCCTCTGGCGGCTTGAAAACGAAAATGGCCGACCCGGTTGTTCCGGTAATGTCAGTGCTTGCGTGCGTGCGTCACCAGGCTGCATCTACTGAAATGTGCAGTGTTTACATCCTGCTGCTCCCCCAGTGACTGCAGCATTTGCCTGACAGCGGTGGTCACAACAGTTGCTCGCCGTACTGCAGCACAGCAGAGTTGCTTAGCCAGCATCTGAAGATCGTTCCCGTTCGCCATTTGGACTTCGATTCATCACTTCCAGTAGTACTTCCGGTAAGTGCGTGGCACTTCATTCAACGCGTCATCCTGGGGCGGGATCGCCTTTAAATCGCTGGGTTGGCGATTTAATGGGTCGAAGTACCTTGGCCCCACTAATTGCACTTGTTCCCAGGAGGGTTACCCAGGTGTTGCAGCTTAAAAGTGTCTAATGAGAAGTTCAGAGGGGTTTGGCTTGTGGTTTTTGATGGGATGAAGAATTCACCGTTGTGTCTGGGTGGAATAAAGAGAGTCGACTCCATTTTGTGCTGAAAGAAATTAAGTGTATTCTTTAATTGTGTGTAATTATGCAGTTCATACAAAATACAAGAAATACACCAAACAAAAGCAGAGAGATGCAGTTGGTGCAGAGCAAAGGCAAGATAATTTTGCATTTGTGAGGTTCGTTCAGGAGACTGATAACAGCAGGAGAGAAACTGGTGGTGCATGATCTCATGTCCGTGAATCTTCTTCCTGGCTGGAGGAAGGTGAACAAGGGTATGGCCGGTTTGGATGAAATCTCTTAATATGCTGGCTACTTTTCCAAGGTAGCAGGAGTCATAGATGGAGTCGATAGAGGGGAGGGGAATGACGGCCTGAGCTGCAGTCACCACCTTCTGCAGTTTCTTGCGATCTTGGGCGGACTATTCAGTTACTAAATGTATTACAGTATGGCCATTGTCAACGATAGAGCACTCCCGATGAACGAGAAGCAGGCTGCATCTACTGAAATGTGCAGTGTTTACATCCTGCTGTTCCCCCAGTGACTGCAGCATTCGCCTGACAGCGGTGGTCTAATCGCAGGAAGGTAATTAACTGAAACTGTCCATTGATTCCATCGCCACAGGACCTTCAGCTCCTAAAGTGTACGAGCAGGAAATGGCCATTTAGTCCATCGATCCTCTCCCTTCCGCTTTACATTTCCCCTTTTTTTTTGAAGGCAAAAGGGTCTGATTTTTTTTCGGGGGAGGGGGAAGGGGGGGTTTGAAAGGTAGCGTGGACCTTCAGAATGATGAACCAACAAGGCTTCTTGCTGCTACTGCTGCCCGGGGCATCGCATTTCTGTCCTGTGTACAGTGTGTGCACCGCAGTCTCGCTCTCAAAAATCGCTTGTGGTCCGGTTAAAACAGCCTGTTGATTGATTGGAGGAGGTTTTTTTCTCTCTCTCTCGCTGGAAGCCCAACCCACAATCTGAGTTTGAAGTTTCCTGTTTCCCTTAAAATGCACAAACCAATGACTCATACGCGCATTTGGACTCTCAGACGGAGAAGGAACTCGTAGTTGCGACAAACGATCAAACACACACACACACAAAAAAACTTTGTTCCCCTTTTCTTTCTCTGTCCCGATCACAACCGACGAGGCGGGATTATTGAACTTTCGGACTGATGGATTCCTTTTGGGTCATGACTTTGTTTACAGCGCTGGGGCTTGCAGATGTCGTCCGGACGTACGGTAAGTTTTGCTGTCGGACACAGCAGCGCCTTCGGGGCAGAGGAGCGCCGGCTCCAACGCTCTCTGAGACCGGGCGACAGCCACGCTCACAAGGTGGGAGAGCCGAGGGCAGTGCCGGGCTACAGTTGACAGCCATCGGAGCGCGGGCACCGGAGGGCGTAGCCCCGTTACATTTGCGGGATGAATGGGGGGGATGCAGCGTGGGGGAAGGAAGGGGGAGAGAGGGAGAGGAGGAGAGGGAAGAGAAGAGGAGGACGAGTTCTGTCAAGAAATGTACAGCAGCCCTTTTCGGTCGCCCCGTTGGAACAGGGCAAAGGTGGGCTTGTATCAAGGTGGGCTGTGTTCATTGCGAAGTCAGTTTTTATTTTGTTTCTGCGGTGAATTGTTCGGGCTGTGTTGGTTGGCCCGACGGTCGAAGCGGCGTGCGTTACACGTATTGACTTGTTATATTAAAAGTTGGGCTGTGTGTGTTGGCACACACGTGAATCGGTCTCCTCTTGTGCGCCAGCAAATTTGGCCTGGGTTGTCTTTTTGTGTGTGTGTGTGTGTGTGTGTGTGTGTACCTTACCAGAGTTGGCACAGTTGTATGTGAAAGTTCTTCTTGGGACTGTTACTGTTTGTCCCAGTTATAAACACAGCTGCAAGGGTGGGCTGCAGGCATTTCTCGAAAGGAAAAGTTGGCCTCTGTTTCTCCTGTTGTAGAAGAGTGTGCCTCGTCAGAGGACATGTATGTGCTTGTGACAGCCAAAGGTGGGCTGTAGGTGCACGCTGCGTAAAAAAAAATAGCTGGGGCAAAGACACCGTCCCATGGTAAAGGATGGCTTGGGCTTTTATTTAGTGTGACTTTGTTACAAAAGAGTTCACGTTGCCCTGGCCATGTAGCAAGTTGGATGTTTGCTACAGTTCATCTGTTGACCAATCAGATACGTTCGATTTAGACACGCAGCACGTTAACAGCCCCGCGAGCCCGTGCCGCCCAATTAACCTACCACCCCACCCCTGGTAGGTTTTTGAAGGGTGGGAGGAAATCGGAGTCCACGGGGAGAGCGTATCGACTCCTTGCAGACGGCGCGGGATTCGAACCCGTGTGGCGCTGACTGCGCCGGCCAAATCTAGATTTCTTCTAATATTTTGCAAGGTGACTGCTGCAAAGGTTTGCATTCTTGTAGTGCCTCCGCTCACAGAATTTTTTTAAAGGTTGAATCTCGTGCCTTGAGTGTGTGTGAGATGGTGCTGAGTGGGCGGATTCCCTAGGAAGTACGGTAACCGTATTTCACCGAGTGGATGTTGCACTGGATGAGCACGAGCCAAGGGGTCTCTGACCAGAAAATAACCTGCATGGCACACTTTTGCATCATTTGCCTTGTGCAAGGTCGAATTATCTGGTGATAAAATAAATGTATTTGCAAAGGAGATGACTTTCATTGCAATACTTGGGAAAGTTGGAAGAAATCTTCATTCATTTTTCTTCAAGAAGACTGGCAGTGGACCCGTCCAGCAGAATCTAGATCAAAAGCCCAGTCTGCTCGAGCTTGTCTTTGTAAAGTGTGTGAAGCAAATTGCTGCGCCTGCAAGCTCACACCAAGACACAAGAGAAACTTGTCCGTGAACTACTCTTTGCAGACAATGCCGCTTTAGTTGCCCATTCAGAGCCAGCTCTTCAGCGCTTGACGTCCTGCTTTGCGGAAACTGCCAAAATGTTTGGCCTGGAAGTCAGCCTGAAGAAAACTGAGGTCCTCCATCAGCCAGCTCCCCACCATGACTACCAGCCCCCCCACATCTCCATCGGGCACACAAAACTCAAAACGGTCAACCAGTTTACCTATCTCGGCTGCACCATTTCATCAGATGCAAGGATCGACAATGAGATAGGCAACAGACTCGCCAAGGCAAATAGCGCCTTTGGAAGACTACACAAAAGAGTCTGGAAAAACAACCAACTGAAAAACCTCACAAAGATTAGCGTATACAGAGCCGTTGTCATACCCACACTCCTGTTCGGCTCCGAATCATGGGTCCTCTACCGGCATCACCTACGGCTCCTAGAACGCTTCCACCAGCGTTGTCTCCGCTCCATCCTCAACATCCATTGGAGCGCTTTCATCCCTAACGTCGAAGTACTCGAGATGGCAGAGGTCGACAGCATCGAGTCCACGCTGCTGAAGATCCAGCTGCGCTGGGTGGGTCACGTCTCCAGAATGGAGGACCATCGCCTTCCCAAGATCGTGTTATATGGCGAGCTCTCCACTGGCCACCGTGACAGAGGTGCACCAAAGAAAAGGTACAAGGACTGCCTAAAGAAATCTCTTGGTGCCTGCCACATTGACCACCGCCAGTGGGCTGATATCGCCTCAAACCGTGCATCTTGGCGCCTCACAGTTTGGCGGGCAGCAACCTCCTTTGAAGAAGACCGCAGAGCCCACCTCACTGACAAAAGGCAAAGAAGGAAAAACCCAACCCCAACCAACCAATTTTCCCCTGCAGCTGCTGCAACCGTGTCTGCCTGTCCCGCATCGGACTTGTCAGCCACAAACGAGCCTGCAGCTGACGTGGACTTTTTACCCCCTCCATAAATCTTCGTCCGTGAAGCCAAGCCAAAGAAGAAGAAGAAGAAACCACAAAGTAGTCAGTAACTTGGGTTATCTATGTAGATGTGCACACATCTGCTGCATGTGACAAGCATGGTCAACTTTAACTTGGCCTGAGACAATGAAAATGTTTGAACTAAAGCTGAGCACGTCCAGAACTCTCACATGCATCCACAATTTGTTCTATTTGCCTCCTAACCACCCTTTCCTTCACTGCTGCTTCCTTTTTGGTCCTTATTTTAATATACTTCCATGGTTTTGCTATTCTTTTACTGCATGCACTCAGACCACAATCCTCCTGGTCTAGCTTCTTGGCCATTGTTATTAGTTGTTTTTAACGATCTGTTTGAAGTGCAGTGAGAATACAATGGGGAACGTGGGCATCGATCCAACTACCTCTCGTGTGCTAAGCAAGCACTCTATGATTGAGTCCCCACAAAAATCAATGGTTCTCAACCTTTTCCTTTCCACTCACATCCCATTTTAAGTAATCCCTACGCTATCAGTGCTCTGTGATTAGTAAGGGATGCTTAAGGTGGGATGTGAGTGGGAAAGGAAGGTTGAGAGCCACTGTTCTAGACCCAATTGTTACTGAAATATTTTGCTTGAGAAAAAGTGTCAATGGCCCATTTCCTTTGGAGTTCTGCAACCGTGCACCTAACGAGTCAATGAGGTACACTAAAAAAACTGGTTTTCAAACTTTTTCTTCCCACTCACATCCCACTTAAGCAACCCCTTACTGATCACAATGGCATAGGGATTACTTAAAGTGGTGTGTGAGAGGATAGAAAAAAAAGTTGAGAACCACTGGGTAAGGTCTGGACTTCCCCCTCTCATTCTGCTACCTTTCTACCTCTGTCTTTAATGAAGCACCTGTCTGCTTTTTACTTATGACTTAAAGAAGAGATCTGGCCAAAAACAGCAGTAATGTATCTTATGGATGCTTTGAGATTGACTGAGTTCTTCCATCATTTACTGTGTGTTTCAACTATCTGTTTCCTTGGGAGGGGGAGGGGAAAGAAACTGCCTTCACCAAGGTTATTTCCAGTATTTTGTCTTAAATGAGGTCAATCATCTGCTTTTAGCTTCATTCAGAAGCAGCTCAATTCCGAGCAGTCGCCATCCCAAGAGGCCACTGCCATTCACCATTGGTTTCACACCATCCAGAGGCTGTTGAACTCTGCAAAGTTCTTATCAGCGTTCCCTTGGAGTTTCAGATTTTGGCCGGGTTCCATTATTGCAAAGCGCCTTGTCCGGTAGATCAGAGGTTGAATTGGTGCAGGTGTTTGGTGTGGTGTGCCCCAGTGACTGCTGTCTGCTTCCTGCACACAGTTCTTTTCTTTGGCTTGGCTTCGCGGATGAAGATTTATGGAGGGGTAATGTCCACATCAGCTGCAGGCTCGTTTGTGGCTGACAAGTCCGATGCGGGACAGGCAGATACAGTTGCAGTGGTTGCAAGGGAAAATTGGTTGGTTGGGGTTGGGTGTTGGGTTTTTCCTCCTTTGTCTTTTGTCAGTGAGGTGGGCTCTGTGGTCGTCTTCAAAGGAGGTTGTTGACCGCCAAATTGTGAGGTGCCAAGATGCACAGTTTGAGGCGATATCAGCCCACTGGTGGTGGTCAATGTGGCCTTCGACACCGTGAGTAGGAAAGGGCTTTGGCAAATACTAGAGCGCCTCGGATGCCCCCCAAAGTTCCTCAACATGGTTATCCATACACACAGTTACTGCAGTGGTAATCCCAAAGTGTGTGTAAAGAGGAGAGGAGCTGAGATTGGTGTCTAGAGTAGAACAAGTTAAAGGGGGATTTGTTAAACGCAGCAAGAATTATGATCCGAAGAAAAATGATAAGAAATGGAATATAATTTCAAAATGACCATCAATCACCAAGTGAATTGGGAAATTGGCAATTTATTCCCTGAAAAAAAGGTGAATGTGCATTTGATAATGACCTTCACAAAGTTTTGTATGCACCCTTGAGACAGAGAAATAATTGAAAGACTTTGAGGTAAAGTTGGGGAGGTGTAGGGCCAAAAGTTGGCAAAGTAGCCTGAATATGATATGGATTTTGATGGGGTTGCTTGGTGAAGGAGGATTTAAAAACAGAATAAAAACAGAGCTATTTTGTGCTACATGAGGAGACACAGTTCACTTGGCACTGACTTGCAAAGATCCTTTCGTTTTTACAGATGGGCACGTGTTAACTTTAATACGTTGTGGGCCCTGGTACACACTGGTGCAGAATCTGTGGTTAGCTGTGAGCTACTTGCACATCCACGCTGTAATCTCCCAGGGGGAATGTGCTATAGATAGCATTCGGAGCCTCCATCTCTTGCAAGTCCCTTCATTCTGGGGACCCTCAGGCAGGAGAGTGGGAACGCACCTTCTTTCGCATGCTGTCACGGTTGTACAAAACGCCAAAGCAGATGGAAAGAACTCAAAAGTATCGGAAAATTTATGAGGTCTTGAATTCAAATCATAAAATGCTCCAAAGCATAACACTTTAAAATCTAAACATTTAGAGTTTGACTGGTCCATAAGATTTCTGCTGCAGCTTTCCAACTAGCAGAGGTGGGGATTGCTGAGGTTTGCACTCCTTCATTGGAATCTAGTGTCGCAGTGCAGTTGGGAAGCCACATCTTCTGGACTTTGCGCTGAAATCAAATTCAGGCCATCTGGGCTCCTCTCTGTCAACTCCAGCTTTGCAAACTTGTGGGACATTCCTGCTCCTCTGATTCTGGTCTCTCCTATTTTAATCTCTATCCCAGTGGCAAGTGATTCTTTCAGCTGTTTAAGCTTTGGAATTCCGTTCCAAAAATTACTCTCTGTATCACCACCTTCTTAAAACTGCAGCCTTGGGGCAAGCTTCAGGTCATCTAATCACCTTTCTTCTGTCCTCCGATGCTCTCATCAAGGATCTCGCAACGATCTTCAATCCAAAAGGTGGCCCTGAAATGTACGTTGCCATTCTGACCTAATTGACATTAAGATCTGTGTGGGCTTGAGTCACAAAAGGCAGCAGTGCCCCCTTAAGACAGACATTCTAATGGAAGGAGAAGCAAAGTGAGCAGGTCCACAGTTGGGAACCATGTTTGTTTAACTTTTCAATTTCTTTTTTTTTAAACTCTCAATTACTCATTTGGACAACCTTGGCCCATATTTAATGTCAGTCCCTGGTTTGCCTTTGCAGGACGGTGTTACATTTGAGTGGTTTGGTAGACCATTCCTGAGAATGATTTATAGTTACGCATCGATGTGGGACTTGAGTTATGCATTAAGTTAGAAGGATGGAAGGTCTTTAAATTTAGACATGCGGCACGGTAACAGGCTCTTCTGGCCCACGAGCCCGTGCCACCCAATTAACCTACAACCCCCATATATTTTAAAGGGTGGGAGGAACCCAGAAGAAACCCACAGGGAGAACATGCAAACTCCTTGCAGACAGCGGCGAATTCAAACCCCAGTCTCTGGTGCTGTCGTAGCGTTGCTCTAACCATTAGATTAACCGTATCCCTCTGGTCTTTCCAAGGAAAAGTCCTTTTTTTTTTAAATCAGCTATCGAATTTTTTTTTGTTTCCAAACTTTTTAAAAACTTATTTCAATTTCAAACTGCTCTAGAAGGAGATAACTAGCTTTCTCTTGACCACCAGCCCAGGTCTCTGGATTATTGTCCAGTAATACAAGATCCAGCACCACATTCTATCCTCATTTGGAGTAATAGATAGCATTTGTATACAGCTGCTTAATTTCCAGTTGTTTGGCATTCAGTTCATTTTTTTGTTATTTTCTAAATGTTAACATGCAGTACAGTAACAGGCATTTCAGCCCAGTTAAACTACAACACCTCCCTCCCCCCCCCCCCCCCCCCCAGTATATTTTGAATGTTCGGAGGAAACAGGATCCCCTGGGGAAAACCCATGCAGACATGGGAGGACATCCTGCGCTGTCTGTAAGGAGTTTGTATTCGAACTCTGGTCCCAATCACTGGGCACTGTAACAGCGTTGTGCTATCTGGTACAGCTCGTAACAAATCATACTCCTGTAAATACAGATGAATGATTAACTGTAATTATGCATTTTTAATACATTAGAACAGTAGTTCTCAACCTGTTTCTTTCCACTCACATCCCACTTTAAGTATTCCCCATGCCGTCGGTGCTCTGTGATTAGTAAGGGATTGCTTAAGGTGGGATGTGAGTGGGAAGGAAAGGTTGAGAACCACTGCTCTAGACCCAATTGTTACTGAAATATTACACTCGAGAAAAATTGTCATTGGCCCATTTCCTTTGGAGCTATGAAACCATGCACATAACAAGTCAATGAGGTACGATTAAAACAGTGGTGCTCAAACTTTTTCTTTCCACCCACATCCCACTGTACTGTGTACAGTTTTGGTCACCAAATTATAGGAAAGATACAAACAAAATAGAGAGAGTGCAGAGAAGGTTCACGAGAATGTTGACAGGATTTCAGGGTCTGAGTTACAGGGAAAGGTTGTGCAGACTGGGGCTTTTTTCTCTGGAGCGTAGAAGATTGAGAGGGGACTTGATAGAGGTGTTTAAGATTTTAAAAGGGACAGACAGAGTAAATGTGGATAGGCTTTTTCAATTAAGAAAGGGGGAGATTCAAACTAGAGGGCATGGTTTAAGATTGAAGGGGGAAAATTATAAGGGGAACATGAGGGGAAATTTCTTTACGCAGAGGGTGGTGGGGATGTGGAATGAGCTTCCGGCAGACGTGGTCGAGGCGGGATCATTGGTTACATTTAAGGAAAGACTGGATCGTTACATGGATTAGAGGGGTATGGACCAGGTGCTGGTCAGTGGGACTAGGAGGGTGGGGATTTGCTATGGCATGGACTAGTAGGGCCGAACTGGCCTTTTCTGTGCTGTAAGTGGTTATAAAATTTAAGCAATCCCTTACTAATCACATTGGCATAGGGATTACTTAAAGTGGTGTGTGAGTGGAAAGAAGGTTGGGAACCGCTGCACTAGCAACTCGTAACAAACCAGACTTGTAAATGCAGATGGATGATTGGCAGTAATTATGCATATTTTAATACATTAAAAGTTGTTCTTTGAAGTTCTGAAACCATTCCAAATCTGACCTACCTGCCCTATTACTTGTTTTCCAGCTGAAATGCAGCCAATCTCACCCCCACCCCTGCCTTCCCTCTCTATTTCCCACACAGCTCATGGGACAACAGCAGATGGAATAAGCCCAGAAATACATTCCTCACTCTAGAAGGGATTGGCATCTAAATCATTGACATGGCTATTCGTATTGCACTGGCCAGCTCTCTTCCAGAACAACTCGATGGTTCCTCTTCCATCTATAGCCCTTCTATATTTTTTCTCCATGATACAATTATCCAATTCCCTCTTTAAGGCCACAATGAAATCTGCATCCACTCTATAGTACATTCCATATTCCAATTAATTGTCCTTTTCTTTATTCTTGCTTTACACTTAAAATTGCATGGATCGGTATGACAATAACATCGTCTACAAATTTGCTGACAATACCACAGGAGCGGTGAGTCAGCATGCAGGAGAGAGACTGAAATCTTGGCCGAACGGTGCACCACCACAACCTCGCACTCAATGTCACCAAAATCAGAGCTGATTATGGACTTGATGAGGGGAAAACCAGAGGTGTACGATCCAGTGATCATTTGAGGGAATCAGAGGTGGAGAAAGTGGGGAAAGTTAAATTCCTGGGGAGTCACTAGCTCTGAGGACCTTTCCTGGATCCAACATGCTGATGCCATTGTGATGAAAGCACATCAGTGCTTCTACATCCTCAGGAGTTTGCAGCAGTTCGGTCTGACGCCGGAAACCTTGGCAAAGTTCTGCAGGTGCGATGTGGGGGCAGCGATAGCTCTGAGCGGAAAGCCCGGCCAAAGATTGTAGAGACAGCCCAGTACATCGCAGGCAAAAGGTAGAAAAGATCAATAGGGAATGCTGCCATCAGAGACCAGCAGCAATCATTAAGAATCCACCCTACCCAGGACATGCTCTGTTCTCACTGCTGCCATCAGGAAAGAGGTACAGGTGCCACAAGACTCACACCACCAGGTACAGGAACATTATCAGACACCTAAACAACAGACTTCATCAGAGACTCATTTAAGGACTCTTCCTTTGCACATTATTTATTACTGAATATTTTTCTGTATTGCAGTCAGTTTGTTTACATTTCCTCCTTTGTTTACATTGCTCTATCTTTTGTATGTGTATCTTTTTGTTAAGTACATGGTACAGTTCCTGATAAGTAGAAAATTCTGCCTTGTCCGCAGGAAAAATAATTTCAGGGTTGTATGTGATGTTAGTTGTGGCAGGGACAATTCTGTCATTTAAGAAGAGGTTAGATGAGTACATGGATGTGAGAGGGTTGGAGGGTTATGGGCAGGGAGTAGGTAGGTGGAACTAGTTGGAGTTTCATGTAAATCAGTGCAGACTAGAAGGGCTGATTATGGCCTGTTTCCATACTGTAATTGTTATATGGTCATGCAGAGTGCCCTCTATAATATTTGAGACAGACACTTTAAAAAATTTATTTGCCCCTGTGCTTCACAGTTTTAAATTTGTAATCAAACAATTCACATGTAATTAAAGTACACATTCCAGATTTTATTCAAGGTTATTTATAGACATTCTGGCTTGACCATGTAGAAATTACAGCACTTTTTGTACATAGTCCCCTCATTTCAGGGCACCATAATATTTGGGACATATGCTGTCAAAGGTGTTTTTGTGAATATTCTGTTATGTTTAATTACTTCACTGGTGCAGGTATAAGAGAGCTTGGCTTCCTTCGAAGCTTTTGAGTCTGTAGTTGCCATTTTTCAACATGAGGACCAGAATTGTACGAATGAAAGTCAAAGAAGCCATTATGAGCCTGAAAAACAAGAATAAAACAGTATATCTGCACCTGAAGAGTGTTTCTGATCTGTCGGACACAAGTTTGGGAATTTATCTTCATTATGATGCGAATTCTTCTGTCATCAGCAGTGGAGATCTTCCTTGGAATACCAGTCTCTTCGTGATTACTGAACTCTTCAGTACGCTTTTTCTTAACCATGTTCCAAACAGTTGATTTTGATCATCCTAAGGTTTTGGGCAATATCTCTTGTTTTATTCTTGACATATACTCTGACAATAATCTGAACTTTGAGCCTTTGGTGCTTGGCCTCCTCTATCTACCCTGTCCAGACTTTTCATAATTTTAAATACTTTTAGTAAATATCCCCTCTACCTTTTCTTCAATGTGAGCAGTCTTTCAAATCTCTCCTTGATTCAGGTCTTGGAACCAGAATGCAGAGGAACTATATTGTTGTATACTTTTTGTGAATCCTGTCGGCTGCCTTAACATTGTTCTTATAATGTGGTGACCCGAATTGAATAAGATGCTTCATTTGAGGCCACGGCAGTGTCTTATAAAGGCTGTGGCCACCTTGTTGACCACTTTCTCAACATGTCCTGATTGACTTGTGCACCCACGTCCCTTGATCCTTTGCTCCTGCGCTTGGGCACACCATCGAGGGCAAGACCCGATCGAGGCATTTGTGCAAAAGGATTTAATGGAGAAGTTGTTTGAGGGAAGACAGTATCTGCCAGACTTCAACATCAGGGAGTGCTGTGTGATGTGCTTTACAGAAATGTGTCTAAACGCGGACATTCAGAACACGACACTGCAGTCCAAGGGCTACACCCTCCATCGCGCTGACCAAACACTAGCATCTGGAAAAATCAGGGGAGACGTTGTCCCTGTAATCATAGTTGTGCACAGACGTGACAGTCATTTCCCAGTCTTGCTCCCTCGACCTGGAGCATCTGGTGATCAAGTGTCGCCCATTCTACCTGCCAAGGGAGTTCACCACCATCATCCTGGTCACAGTGTACATTCCGTCCCAGGCTAATGTCAGGCTGGTGCTGGAGGGACTGAGCACTGTGTTAAACAGCCATGAGACAGGACATCCTGATGCCTTCCCGATCATTGTGGGGGACTTCAGTCGGGCCAACCTGAAGACATTTCTGACAAACTACCACCAACACGTCACATGTGAGACCAAGGGAGCCAACACCCTCGACCACAGCTACACCACCATGAAAAACGCAAACCGACCCATACTATGACCACACTTCGACAAGTCTGATCACCAGGCTGTACTTCTACTCCCAGCGTACAAGCAGAGACAGGGACCACAGCACCAGTGGTGAAGATGGCGAAAGTGTGCTCGAGGGAGGCAGACAAGCGCCTAAAGGACTGCTTTGAATTGGTTAACTGGACCATATACAAGAACTCATCCATAGACTTGAATGAATATCCAACAGGAATCACCAACTTCATTAAGAGCCACATAGGTGAACACACAGACATACTGGGTGTTCCCCAACCAGAAGCCTGGATGAATCAGAGAACTCGCAACCTGCTGAGGGTGAGAACAAAGGCATTTAAGGCCAGGGATCGAGATCTTTACAAGCAAAGTGGCAATTCTGGAGGAAGCTAGAGACATATATACACCATCTATGGAATTGAGTGCAGAACATTACAGCCTACAAAGTGAGATGAACACTATGAATGGCTGTGATGCTTCACTACCTGATAACCTGAACGCCTTCTATGCCTGCTTTGAGCAGAAGAACCAAACAGTGCCTACTAGAATTCCTGAAAAGGGTGAGGACCTTTTTTATTTTGTTATGAACTAACAAATTTTGTAATGAACTAACAAAAGAACAGCAATGGAATATTCACCAGACAATGGTAAATTCAAAATAATAGCTTTTATTAAATTATTAATAGCATTTCTTATTTAACTCTAAATGTAACCTCAAAATGCGCAAATGTTAAATGTGTATGTGAGTGGCCAAATCCCAAACTAGGCAGGGTTTCTCAACCTTATTCTTTCCACTCACATCCCACTTTAAGTAATTAGTAAGGGATTGTTTAAGGTGGGATGTGAGTGGGAAGGGAAGGTTGAGAATCACTGCTCTAGACCCAATGGTGACTGAAATATTTTGCTTGAGAAAAATTGTCATTTCCTTTGGAGTTCTGAAACCATGCACATAACGAGTCAATGAGGAACAATTAAAACAGTGGTTTTCATACTTTTTCTTCCCACCCACATCCCACCTTAAGCAATCCCTTACTCATCACAGAGTACCGATGGCATAGGGATTACTTAAAGTGGGATGTGAGTGGAAGGAAAAAGGTTGAGAACCACTAGGTTACAGTTTAGGCATAATTCTGAAAAGTCGACTTTAAATTTCAGCATCAAACATGTTGAACTTGAAGATTTTTAAATTGCAGTTCAGAAGTAATTATGAAGCATTTTGCAACATTGTCTTCTCTTTAAACTCATGAATTTCTTGATGACTGGTTTTTCAGAGAGAGATTTCTTCATAATGTAGCAGGCGCACAGCACGGTATTGCGATCCGCCACCGTCAGTTCACAGACTTACCTGACACATCGCGGGCTAGCAGTGCTGGGTGCCAAAGTACAGCGAGTGGATCACATGAAGCCCCTGCCTAATTAACATTAACAGGCAGGGAATAAAAGGTCTGTGCATGTCTGCAATAAGCCAGTCTTGAGTTGACTACCTTTGTGTGTTTGCCTTTATTTAGTATTATCTACCGTAGTAGCCGCTATAAGATCATGATTTCACAAACTCCCTCTTATCTTGCCTAAAAGTTACGTAGTCGGTTTTCCATGATGATTTCTTGCTTAGTCAAGAGTAACCCATTTTTTCATGGAAACTCGAGACTGCCCTCTCCTTGGAGGCAGTCGGAGTGGCTATTTCTTTTAAAGTACCGCTTTTGGTGCTTTTCCTTTGATTAAGGAGAACACAGTAGCTTTCCTTCTCCAAAGGAAATATTGCTGCTTTCTCATTCCTGTGTCTCACAGGATGGCCAAGTCTTCTTCATTAAGAAGAACAATAAACAACTCTGCTGAGAATCTGAACAAGTACACCAGGGCTGTCACGCACTTATCAAAACACCTTCGGATGAATGTGTCCCCACCCAAATCCTCCTGGGTTTTCCCCAACCAGAAGCTCTGGATGAATAATTAAATCCAGAACCTGCTGAGAGCCAGATCGCAGGCACTTAAGTCCTGAGATCCTGATCAGCACAACAGGAGCAGGTATGACCTGCGGAAAGCTATCTCTCTGGCCAAGTGGAGATTCTGGATGGAAATAACAAGGGACACCCGACAGCTGTGGCAGGGCCTGAATCCCATCACCTGTTACAAAACCAAATCTGGTAAAGTAGCTGATGGCAAAGCTTCACTCCCAGAGGAATTCAATGCCTTCTGCACCAGATTTGACAACAGTAACAGCAAAGAACCACCCCGCCGCACCCCAATGTTTCTTGACGATCTCACCCAGTGCCTATCTGAGGATGACGTGTGTGCTGCATTCAGGAGATTGAATCTGAGGAAAGCATCCAGCCTGGATGGAGTTCCTGGCTGAGTATTAAAGATCTGTGCTGATCATCTTACCAAGATATTCATGGATATCCTCAGTATCTCACTCCAGCAGGGAGACAGACATCATTCAAACTGATACCCAAGAAGAGTGCAGTAATCTATCTTAACGACCATCAACCAGTAGCACTTATATCAACAGTGATGAAGTGTTTTAAAGGGCTGGTGTTAAGCATATCAGCTCCTGTCTGAGCAGTGACACGGATCCATTCCAGTTCACCTATCGCAGTTACAGGTCTACGGCGGATGCCATCTCATTGGCCCTACACAAAGCCCTGCAACATCTAGACAGCAAAGATGCATTCATCATTTCTCGACTACAATTCAACATTTAACACCATCATCCCCTCAACTGATCAGCAAACTCCAAGACCTGGGACACAACAGCCCACTGTGTAATTGGATCCTGAATTTCCTCACCTCCAGACCACAATCAGAGAGAATTGGTAGGAACTTCTCCACATTGTCCATCAGTACCGGAGCACCACAGGGCTGCATTCTTAGCTCCCTGCTCTAATTGCTTTACACCTACGACTGTGTGGCTCTGTACAACAATAACACCATCTATAAATTTGCCGACGACATCATGGTAGTGGGTTGTATAAAGGAAGGGGATGTGTTAGCATACAGGAGGGAGATTGAAAACTTGGCTGAATGGTGCACGAACAATAACCTTGCACTCAATGTCACCAGAACTAAGGAGCTGATTGTTGACTCCAGGAAAGGAAAGCCAGAGGTGTATGATCCAGTGATCAAAGGGAGATCAGAGATGGAGAGGGTGAGCACATTAAGGTTCTTGGGAGTCACTATCTCGGAGAATCTTTCCTGGACCCAACACACTAATGGCATTGTGAAGAAAGCACGTCAGCACCTCTACTTCCTCAGGTGCTTGCAGAAGTTTGATATGACACAGAAACCCTGGCAAATTTCTACAGATGTGTGGCAGAAATTGTGCTGACCGGCTGCATTACGATCTAGTGAGGAAACTCCAATGCACCCGAGTGTAAAGCCCTCCAAAAAATAGTGGACACAGCCCAGGACATCACAGGCAAAACGCTTCCCACTATTGAATAAATCTACAGGGAGTGCTGCTGTCGGAGGGCAGCAGCAATCATCAAAGACCCCCACCACCCAAGCTATGCATTCTTCACTCTGCTACTATGGGCGGGGAGAGTTACAGAGGAGGGGCATAAAGACAAGCACTCAATGGCACAAGGTCAGCTTTTTCCCCACTGCCATCAGATTCCTGAATAATCATTGAACCAAAGATACTGGCTTACTTTTCATGCAGTACTATACATTTTTTTAATTATAATGTTGTGATGGTTATAATGTGAATGTTTGCACTGTGAAGCTGCCTCAGAACACCAAATTTCACGACTTGTTTGTGACAATAAATTCTGAGAGGAATTCCAGTAAGAAGTTTGGACATATCTACAGAAGAGTTAAAATGTTGATGGGATGATCAAACTGCTCAGTTGATTTGATTTGTGTTTTGAGCGAGCCTGAGGATGCAAGTGAAAAAATTGTGGCTGTGGCATGGAGGAAGTAGCTAACGTGGGCCAGAGGAGTGGAAAGATCAAGATTCCCTTATCATGTCGTCATAGAATTCATCATCTTGTGCCCACCATAAAAGCATATGAGGGTGTCTCCAACCTGACGCCCCTAACAACAAGAGAAAGGGAAGCAAGATCAAAATGTCCCTTCAGAATACCAAGACTTGCTGCTGTACTGCGAATTCTGGGTGATTTGGTGACATTGAGAGGGTTTAAAGCCAGATCAACCTTTCCCACGCTCCTCAGCATTACATAAGAGTTGAGAATAAAACCTTGTTATCCTTTACTTGAAAATCATTATAAAGGAAATATTTTAATGCAAAAAACAATTCTTGGTTCAACTCCATTCTGGAAGGGCAGATTGGAGTTCAATTTCAGGAAAACCTGTTTCAATCAGAAGTAGAGTCTCTAAAGGTTGTTTGAATGAATGGCCAGCAACTGATGGTTGTGCAGTTAGCTACTGCAACTGTTGACTGAAGACACCTTCCTCCTTTTTTGTTTTCAAGGTTCCAGGCCTAACTTTGTTTGGCTTGGTAACTGTGTGATTTTTGAAGAAGCTGTAATGTTCTCCAGCAAAGATCTTGGTTATTTGAAAGCACTTCAGTTACAATTGGATTAATGTGTGTCTGAACTATCTGGCCAAGCTCAGAAGTTAATGAGTACTTTAGCGATGTATATTTTTGCACCTGTGTTTTCCTTTTTAGTAAGTGATCCTGATGCATTGTGTACGTTAAGCAATGTATGCCATACTGTTCCAGCCCAGATGTGTGACGACCCTGGATATTTTTGATAACTTCAAGAGCATTGAGCCATTGAATCTGAGGATGTTCACTCACAATAAAGCCATCATTCCTGATGTGAGGTTCATTTGGACTGAGTCCAGAACTAAATCCAAAACAAACAGGTTAATTGAAAAGCCCAAAACTGCAGATACTGGAAATCTGCGATAACAAAGTGGTGAAATACCCAGCAGCTGTTATTGTCCTACCACCTGCACTAATGTCTCCTGTCATCATAGTAATGGCTTTGCTGTGTATGTGGCCCCATGCAGCATCCTTTACAGGCCCCATTGGCAGTTAAATCACCACTGGCCAAAATTAAGATGCAAGCATTGGCTTTGAACTATGTGACTGCTCAAGGTCACATTAACCCACAGCATTGATTGAACTGGTAGAATGGATCAGCTAATTATATCTATGGCTTCACTTGCTTCGAGGAGAGAAGCTTCATTAAGCACTCCAATTAACTTGAGATTCTGACAAAGTCAGGCAGCTTCATGTCCGCTGAGCAAAGATATTTAAGCTGAAGTAGTGCTGGAGAAATCGGGTTATCTTGAAGACCCTTTGCAAGTTGGAAAACGGATGTAGTTCTTTCTCCCTGCTTGTCCGATCAGGATGTGTGTTGGTGCCTTTACACTCAGGCAGCAAGCATCACTGTTGAGGCGCTGACGTGAGCAACAAGTTGTCGCATGACCAGACTTCATGGAATGGCTGCATTCTAAAGAGAAGAAGGGAGGTAAGTCTGAGGATGATGTGTGCCTTCAGGCATTTTAACTGCCTTCAGGAGAGTGAATCTGAGGAAAGCATCTGGTCAGGGTGGAGTACCTGGCCAAGTGTTAAAAATCTGTTGTGACCAACTTACCAATGTCTTCATGGATATCTTCAATATCTCCCTCCAGCAGGGCGTGGTACCCACCTGTTTCAAACAGATGTCAGTCTGTGTCCAAGAAGACTGTAGTTGCCTGTCCTAATGAATATCGACCAGTAGCACTATCATCAATGGTGATGGTGTTTTGAAAGATTGGTGTTGAAGCATAATCCATCCGCTCCTGTCTGAGCAGAGATATGGACATGTTCCAGTTTGCCTATTGTAGCAACAGGCTCATGCTATCTCACTGGCTCTACACAAAGTTCTGGAACACCTGAACTGCAAAGATCAGGATTCTGTTTGTCGACTACAGTTGGGCATTTAACACCATCATCCCCTCAAAACTGATCAGCAAACTCCAAGTCCTGGGGCTCAATACCCCACTGTGTAATTGGATCCTGGATTTCCTCACATCCAGACCATAATCGGTGAACATTGGTAAGAGGTTCTCCACAATTTCCATCAATATTGGTGCTCCAAAGGGCTGTGTTCTTATTCCCCTGCTCTACTCACTTTTCACCTACGACTGTGTAGCTCAGTACAAAAATAACTCCATCTATAAATTTACCGACAATACTACAGTAGTGGGTTGTATAAAGGATGGGGATGAGTCAGTATGGAAATTGAAAACCTGGCTGAATGGTGCACCAACAACAACCTCACACTTCATGCCTCCAAAACTAAGGAGCTGATTGTTGACTTCAGGAAGGGAAAGCCAGAGGTGTACGATCCAGTGATCATTGTGGGATCAGAGATGGAGAGGGTGAGCAAATTTAAGTTCTTGGGAGTCACTATCTCGGAGGTTCTTTCCTGGACCCAACACACTAATGGCATCGTGAAGAAAGCACGTCAGCACCTCTACTTCCTCAGGAGTTTGGAGGCTTCTAGCAAATTTCTACAGATGTGTGAGGACCGGCTGCATCACAGCCTGGTATGGGGGCACCAATACCTCTGAGCGTAAAGCCCTCCAAAAGGTAGTGGACACAGTCCAGAACATCACAGGCAAACATCAAGAACATTCACAGAAAGCGCTGCCATCGGAGATCAGCATTCATCGAGACCCACAATACCCAGCACACACCCTGTTCTCGCTGCTGCCATCAGCAAAGAGGTATCAGTGGCCACAAGACTCGCCCTACCAGGTCCAGGAACAGCTGTTCTCCCTCCACTGTCATACTCCTCAACAACAAACTCAATCAGGGGCTCATTTAAGGGCTCTTACCTGGGCACTTTATGGATGCTTTTATTCTCTCTGTATTGCACAGTCAGTTTGTTTGCAATTGTCATCTGTTTACAATCCTTTATTTATTTTCTTGTATTCACTGAATACAGTTTTTTGCACCACCAATAAGTGGTAACTCTGTCTGGCCTGCAGGAAAAAGAATCTTAGGGTTGTATGCGGTGTCAATTATGTACTCTGACAATAAATCTGAAATTCAGCTTGAGTTTTCAATCGCCCTCCTGTACAGAAATGGAAGGTGGGCAACCCAGTACTTCTTGTAGTGTTTACTGACTCTCCAGGACTGAGCATAGGTTAGATGAGGCAGTAATTAGCTTGGTTTCCACTGTTCTTAGAATAATTGATGAATTCTTGCATCCTTTATGCAGTTTATAAGTCCACCTTTTTAAACTTTTAATTATCTGGAGTTTAAAATTAACAAATTAATGGCATGAGAGAATCTGGCAGAGAAATTACATGGCCAAATGCCATTCTGGGGTAAGCCTATTGAATAAATTGGAGAGCTTCTGGGGTAGGAGGCTGGCATTCATCACAGAGTGTTTTGCAAAGGGAATGCATGAACCATTGTATGTTCTCTAGCAAACTTGAGTCATACAGTCACACAATGTGAAAGCAGGCCTTTTGGCCATAGGCTATACTACCCATTTACACTCCCCTCCAGGTGTTCCTATCAACTTTCTTCAGCTTTTGTCCTTCACTTGTAGACCAAGGGCAGATTACAGTCGCCTTGGAGTGACAGAGTACTGGCTCATTTTCTCTACATTTGTTAACTCCGTCACTCCTATTTATTACCTTTCTCCTCCCCACCCTATTCATCTCTCTTTTTCCCACCTGCCCCTCATCCACCCCAAAACATTATTTCCAAACTGCTGAATATTACCCACACTAGGACACCATTTTCATGACTGACAGTGCGAAATATGACCTCCACAATGTTTGGGACAAAGGCACTTTTTTCCTTTCCCCTGTGCTCTGCAGTTTTAGTTTTGTAAACAATCAATTCACATGTAATTAAAGTGATTTCATTCGATGTTATTTGTATACATTTTGGTTTGACCATGTAGAAATTACAGCACTTTTTACACACAGTCCCCTCATTTCAGGGCACCATAATGTTTGGGACATTTGGCTTCATAGGTGTTTGCGAGTACTCGGGTACGTTTAATTGCTTCATTGGTGCAGGTATAAGAGAGCGGGGCTTACGTCTAAACTTTTGATCACCTATGGAGTCTGTAGTTGCCATTTTTCAACATGAGGACCAGAGATGTGCCAATATGTGATAGTACAGATTCTATCACCAATGTGTATATGTACAGATGGTAGTGTAGGATGACTGTGATTGGCTGAGAGTGTAGCCACACCTACTGGCAGGTCTTAAAGGATTGCTCCTAGCCAGACCAAGTCATTCTGGACTGGTCGACCTACTTGTGATATGCTCCAGGCTTTTAGTTAATAAAAGCCTTGGTTTGGATCAACAAGTCTTTGGTTCTTTCAATGCGCACTACACAATGAAAGTCAAAGAAGCCATTATGAGGCTGAAAATCAAGAATAAAACAGTAAGAGACATCACCCAAACCTCAGGATGACCAAAATCAACCGTTTGGAACATCATTAAGAAGAAAGAACTTACTGGTGAGTTCAGTAATCACAAAGGGACTGGTATTCCAAGGAAGACCTCCGTTGCTGGTGACAGAAGAATTCTCATCATAATGAAGAAAAATCCCCAAACATATGTCCAGTAGATCAGAAATGCTCTTCAGGAGGCAGGTGTGGATGTGTCAATGGCTCCTGTCTGCAGAAGACTTCATGAACAGAAATACAGAGGCTACACTGCAAGTTGCAAACCACTAGTTAGCCACAGAAACAGGATGGCCAGATTACAGTTTGTCAAGAAGTATTTCATTCGAGTCTGGAGAATTATATGAAAAGTTCTTGTGGATGAATAAGACCAAGATTAACCTGCAACAGACTGATAAGAGCAAAATGTGGAGGCGTAAAGGAACTGCCCAAGATCCAAAATATACTACCTTTGCCATGGTTTGCATCTTGCAGTGCAGGCTTTGTCCTTCTGTTCATGAAGTCTTCTGCAGGCAGTAGCCATTGACACATCTATACCTGCCCCCGACGAGTGTTTCCAATCTGTCGGACATATGTTTGGGGATTTTTCTTCATTGTGATGAGAATTCCTCTGTTACCAGCAGTGGGGGTCTTATTTGGCTGACCAGTCCCTTTGCGATGACTGAGCTCACAAGTACACTCTGTCTTTTTTTTTAAATTTTTTATTTTTCACAATATAAACCATATTGACCAAGATACATACAGACATTTTTTTCTCTTGAATATATAGTGTCATTTTCTCCCCCTTTCCCCCCCTCCTTTCCCTCCCTCCTTCACCCCCCTCTCATTCACCCGAAGTTCAATCTATAAGATACATTTAACCCGTTAAACAAGGTTGTCACTTAATAAAAATAAACAAGAAATTTTACTGAGTCAGTTCTTTTCGTTGTCTTCTCCTTCTGTCATTTTAGGTGGTGGAAGTCCATGGTAGGATTTCTCTATTGTATTTCATGTATGGCTCCCATATTTGTTCGAATATTGTGATGTAATTTCTTAAATTATATGTTATTTTTTCTAATGGAATACATTTATTCATTTCTATGTACCATTGTTGTATTTTCAAGTTGTCTTCTAATTTCCAGGTTGACATAATACATTTTTTTGCTACAGCTAGGGCTATCATAACAAATCTTTTTTGTGCTCCATCCAAATCGAGTCCAAATTCTTTGTTTCTTATATTACTTAGAAGGAAGATCTCTGGGTTTTTTTGGTATATTGCTTTTTTGTGATTTTATTTAATATCTGGTTTAGATCTTCCCAAAATTTTTCCACTTTCTCACATGTCCAAATTGCATGAATTGTTGTTCCCGTTTCCTTTTTACGGCGAAAACATCTGTCTGATACTGTTGGGTCCCATTTATTTAACTTTTGAGGTGTGATGTATTGCCTGTGTATCCAGTTATATTGTATCTGCGTAACCTCGTGTTTATTGTACTTCTCATAGTTCCGGAGCACAGCTTTTCCCATGTTTCATTCTTTATCTTTATGTTTAGATCTTGTTCCCATTTTTGTTTAGGTTTACTGTTTGTTTCCTCGTTCTCCTTTTCTTGCAGTTTGATGTACATGTTTGTTACAATTTTTTTAATTATCATTGTGTCTGTAATCACATATTCAAAATTGCTTCCTTCTGGTAACCTCAGATTGTTTCCCAATTTGTCCTTCAAGTAGGTTTTCAGTTGGTGGTATGCAAACATTGTATCGTGAATTATATTATATTTATCCTTCATTTGTTCAAAGGATAATAATTTATTTCCTGAAAAACAATTTTCTATTCTTTTGATCCCTTTTCTCTCCCATTCTCTAAAGGAAAGGTTATCTATTGTGAAAGGGATTAGTTGATTTTTGCGTCAATATTAGTTTTGGTAGTTGGTAATTATGTGTTCAGGTATCTTCTCCCCTATTTTTTCTAGTTCTAATTTGGTCCAATCTGGTTTTTCCCTTGTTTGATAAAAATCTGATAGGTATCTTAATTGTGCGGCTCTATAATAATTCTTAAAGTTTGGTAGTTGTAAGCCTCCTTGTTTGTACTATTCTGTTAATTTATCTAGTGCTATCCTCGGTTTCCCCCCTTTCCATAAGAATTTCCTTATTATTTTCTTTAACTCCTTGAAGAATTTCTCTGTTAGGTGAATTGGTAATGACTGAAATAGGTATTGTATCCTTGGGAAAATGTTCATTTTAATACAGTTTATCCTTCTTATCAGTGTTAGTGGTAAGTCTTTCCAATGCTCTAAGTTGTCTTGTAATTTTTTCATTAATGGATGATAATTTAGTTTATATAGATGGCCGAGATTTTTATTTAGTTGTATACCTAGGTATCGCATTGCTTGTGTTTGCCATCTAAATGGTGATTCTTTCTTAAACTTTGTGAAATCTGCATTATTCATTGGCATTGCTTCACTTTTATTTGCGTTGATCTTGTACCCCGATACTTCTCCATATTCCTTCAATTTCCTATGTAATTCTTTTATTGATATTTCTGGTTCTGTTAAGTATATTATAACGTCATCTGCAAATAGACTGATTTTATATTCCTTCTCTTTTATTTTTATCCCTCTTATTTTATTTTCTGTTCTTATCAGTTCTGCTAGTGGTTCCATAGCTAACGCGAACAGTGAGGGAGATAATGGACATCCCTGCCTTGTTGATCTGCTTAAGTTAAATAGTTTTGATATATATCCATTTACTGTCACTTTCGCCAATGGCCCCTTATATAATGCTTTAATCCAATTAATATCTTTCTCTGGTAGGCTGAATTTTTGTAGTACTTTGAATAAATAATTCCATTCTACTCTGTCAAAGGCTTTCTCTGCGTTTAAAATAACCACTACTGTTGGAGTTTTATTTCCTTCTACTGCATGAATTAAGTTAATAAATTTACAGATATTGTCCGTTGTTTGTCTTTTTTTTAATAAATCCAGTTTGGTCTAGATTTACTATTTTTGATACATAGTCGACCAATCTGTTTGCTAATAGTTTAGCTATTATCTTATAATCTGTGTTAAGTAGAGATATTGGTCTATATGATGCTGGTGCTAGTGGATCTTTCCCTGTCTTTGGTATTACTGTAATTATTGCTGTTTTGCATGAATCTGGTATGTTTTGTGTTTTATCAATCTGGTTGATAACTTCCAGGAGGGGAGGAATTAATAAGTCTTTAAATGTTTTATCGAATTCTATTGGGAATCCATCCTCTCCTGGTGTTTTATTGTTCGGTAGTTTTTTTAATATCTCCTGTAATTCTTCTATTTCAAATGGTTTTATTAATTTATTTTGCTCCTCTGTTTGTAATTTCGATAGTTCAATTTTAGTTAGAAATTCATCTATTTTGTCTTCTTTCCCTTCGTTTTCAGTTTGATATAGTTGCTCGTAGAATTCCCTGAAGTTTTCATTGATCTCCGTTGGATTATATGTAATTTGTTTGTCTTTTTTCCTTAATGCCAATACCATTCTTTTAGTTTGTTCTGTCTTAAGCTGCCACGCTAGAATTTTGTGCGTTTTTTCTCCTAGCTCATAATATTTGTTTTGTCTTCATTATGTTCTTCTCCACCTTATATGTTTGTAGTGTTTCATATTTTATTTTTTTGTCTGCCAATTTTCTTCTTTTAGTTGTATCTTCCTTTATTGCTAATTATTTTTCTATATTTGTTATTTCCCTTTCCAAGTGTTCTGTTTCCCGATTGTAGTCCTTCTTCATCTTAATTACATAACTTATTATTTGCCCTCTGATGAACGCTTTCATTGCGTCCCATAGTATAAACTTATCTTTCACTGATTCCGTATTTATTTCAAAGTACATTTTAATTTGTCGTTCAATTAATTCTCTAAAATCCTGTCTTTTAAGTAGCATGGAGTTTATTCTCCATCTATACATTCTTGGTGGGATGTCCTCTAGCTCTATTGCCAATAACAGGGGTGAGTGGTCTGATAATAGTTTTATATTCCGTTTTCCTAACTCTCCCTTGAATGTGGGCTGATAACAGGAATAGGTCTATCCTTGAGTATGTTTTGTGTCTACCCGAATAATATGAATATTCCTTTTCCTTTGGGTGTTGTTTCCTCCATATATCCAAAAGTTGCATTTCTTGCATCTATTTATCAGATCCTTCTAATTTCTTTTTTAATTCATCTACCTCCATTTCTATGGCTGTTTCTCATTCTTCCACCTTGTCTACTCATTTTTCTATATCTGTCATGATCATCTCTAATCTATTCATTTTTTCTTCTGTACTTTTTATTCTTCTTTTTATTTCACTGAATTCTTGTGTCAGCCATTCTTTTACTATTTCCATATATTCTTTAAAAAAAATATATATCCATGTACTGTCCCTTCCCTTCATCTTCCATTTCTCTGTGTTCACCCTCCTCTTCTTCTGAGTCGACTCCAGGATCTGTGTCCTTTACCTCTGTCTCTTCTAATTTTCTTGATGGGTTGTTTATTTTATTTTGTTGGGTATTTTTGTTCTTCTTATTTTTATTACAAGTGTCTTGGTGTTGGTCTTCTTCCTCTGGGTTGGTCATCTGTTGTTTCTTTGATTTCCTATTTTTATTCTCTTCCTTCTTATTCTCGTTATTTTCTATGTTTTCCTGTTGAGAGTCTTGCTGTTGTGTTGTACTTGTCTGTTTCAGCTGTGGAGATTTACTCCTCAGCTGGTCCCCCCTCCCGTCGGTGTTGACTTTGTCTTGTGCATGCGCGGTTGCGCACTTTTGTTTGGCTCCGTGAGCTATTTTTGTAGTCCTGAGTTCGGGGTTTCCACTGACCTCAGGTAGCGGGCTTCTCTCTCCACGGCGGGCCTCCACCTTCCTCCTCCGATGTCCTTCCTTCTTCTTTTCTTCTCGTTTTTGCTTTTTCTTTCTTTGGTGCCATTTTCTCCACACTTTCACTTTCAATTTGTTATGGTTTCTGTATTAGTGACTTTGTTTTTTCTCTACCTTTTTACTTTTCTGGAGAGGGCTGGAGTTCCCCTACCGGCCTCTACTCCATCACGTGACTCCTCTTACACTCTGTCTTCTTAATGATGTTCCAAACTGTTGATTTTGGTAACCCTAAGATTTGGGTGATGTCTCTTACTGTTTTATTCTTGTTTTTCAGTCTCTTAATGGTTTCATTGACTTTTATAGCATGGTGGTTAGCCCAAAGCTTTAACAGCGCCAGCGATTGGAACCAGGATTCAAATCCTGCAGTCTGTAAGGAGTTTGTACATTCACCCCGTGTCTGCATGTGTTTTCCCTGGGGGCTGCAATTTCCTCCCACAGTTCAAAACGTAGGTGTAAATTGGATGGCACGAATGCGTGGACCAAAATGACCTGTTACTGTGCTGTATGTCTACATTTTTTTTTAAAAATTAAACATTTAGAGCAACCTTCAATTGATCCTGGAATACACACTTTAATTGCATGTGAATTGTTTGATTAAAAATTTAGAACTGTGGAGCTCAGGGGCAAATTAAGGGGGGAATAAAAGTGTCTTTGTCCCAAGGGTTATGGAGGGCCCTGCACCTTGTGAACTGCTTTGAGCGACCTTCAATTAATCAGCAGTTCCTTTGACCATTCCCTGACTTTTCGCAAAACTGGAGGCTTTCCTCATTATTTCCATCTTTGCACTGCTTCCCCAGCCACCCACCCACCGAACACTTCCATCGTGCTGAACCGATGCTCTTGGGTTAGTACCACTGGGCTGAGTGTCAGGTGCCTTTTCGGTACAAATTATTACTTATTCTTATTTTTAATCATTGGTCCGCTATCTTGGTCTTTATCTTGACACTCTCCCTTCTTAATTTTCAAATGTTTTGCGAAGTTTGCATCTGTCCTTTTGCCTAAGTTTGCACTAAAATTTAAATTTTATTTACAATATGGTTGTTAAAGTAAGAAAAAAAATTAAAAAGGAAAGTAACATTTTAAAAATGGCTGAAGGAAATTTCCACAGAATCTGCTCCCTATTGAGGGAGAGGGGTTCGGTGATGACAGATAACAATGGGTAACAATTCTTTTGAAAATGTTTGCTTCCTGGGGGGGGGGGGGGAATAAAAGGTTGGGGAGACCGCTTTTCCACAGTTGTAATGTCCTGGTGAAACTTTTCACCATGTTCGTCACTGACTGCACCAAGATCAGTAGTGAAGGAGTCAGAGTGCGAATGCGGAAAATTAATTTTCAATGACATGCTGCACTTCATGGTTTTGTCTGCTTGAAGCAGACTTAAAATATGACAGGAAATGACAAAAATTGGTTGCATCTAAACAACGGTTTGTGATAGATATCTTTTAAGGTACATTTCATGACCAGTAGCTTAAAATCCATAAAACACACCCAAAAGTGTTCAGGAAGCAAAATTATTGTTGTCCAATGCAATTAGACCAGGGTGGGATTTGCTGTTTGGCCTTCCTTTCAGTGCCATAGAACCATATTTTACTTTATAGTTGCTTTGGGATGGGGTGACACAGTGCTTCGCCACACCACAGACCCAGCTGGTACAGTTGGCGTAGTGGTTTGTGGAACGCCATTACAGCACTAGCGATTGGGACCGGGGTTAGAATCCTGCGCTGTCTGTAAGGAGTTTGTACGTTCTCCCCATGTCTGCATGGGGTTTCCCCACGGGCTTCAGTTTCCTCCTACTGTTCAAAGCATATTGGGGGTCTAGGTTAATGGGGTGTAAATTAGGCGGCGGCTTGGACTCGTGAGCCAAAATATGTCTAAATTAAATATTTTAAATAATTTAAAAATCTTGACCTCGGATGATGTCTGTATGCATTCTGCATGATCTCCCTGTGAACGCGTGGGTTTTGTCTGGATACACTGGCTTCTTTCCACATCACAAAGTTGTGCAAGTTGGTAGGTTAATTGGATACAGTGAATTGTTCCAAGTGTGTGTGTAGAAATGGGGAGGTGGGGGGGGGGGAATTGTCAGAATGAGTGGCGAATGCAATATGGAATTAGTGTCAATGGGAGATTGATAGTGAGAATGATAAGCCAAAGGGCCCTTTGGTGTGTCTCGCCATGCATTGGAAACTGTACTGTGACTGCAACTGGGTGGCCAGAGTACTTCTGCTGGCATAAAGCTTCTGTTGCAAGGCAACATTACCATAGAAATTTATAATATGAACCCCCTTTCACACTCGCTTCCCACTAAATTGGTCGTTCAGTGTCCTGGGATAGGAATGGCTTTTCACACTTGACTACTCCTAACTAGGACACTGAACGCTTTCACACTTGCAAGGAGCCATCCCCGGGGTTAGGACTCTTCTACTGGTGCAATTACCCGTTTCACACTTACCTGATAGCAGCACCGGGGGATTGTACTAGGGCTCGAGGCCATCAATCGCCGACTTGAGATGACGACATCTGACGTCGGCGTTGAGCTGATTTTGTTTTCACTCTTGGCACTTTAAAGGCCGATTGGCATTTGATTCCTGGGATCACATGCAAATGTGAAAACGGCTTGAGATGTCAGTGCGTGGTGAAAGCAGGCATCAAGTTTTAAAATATCATTTAATCGTGCAAGTCACTCAACTTTGCATAATTGGAAACAAGACCAGAGGAGTAATTTTCTCATTGGGATGATCTATGACAATAACTGCAACATTATTTCAAAATAGTGTTTGTATTTGCTGATGTCACTTCGTAAATGGCTTGATAGATTTTTTTTAAATTCAACCTTTTGGCTTCATTATGCCCGTCAAATACTTGTTTTACCAAATGACACTTTGCAGTCAGTAACATTTGAACTCCACTTTTGCAATTATGCCATTTTGCAATGTAACATTTGCGGCAGCTAAGTTCTGTTACAGCAAGCTCCGCAAAGTGACACACCATGTTCATTGGAATGTTCGCTGTGTTGGGTAAAGAACTGGCAGTGGAGAGAGTTGATCAACTTATGACACCACAGGATCTTTGTGTCTACCTGGAAAAGTAAAAGAGGGTCTTGTCTTAATGTCTCATCTCAGGATGCTGCTTCCAGTTACCCAGCAGCCCCTCAGTGCTTTCTGGAGATTCAGCCTTGATTTTGTGATCCACTCTCTGGTGTGGGATCTGAATCTACAACCTCCAACTCTAAAGCAGGAATATCCTTGACTAAGCCATGCTTGATACCTTGGTCTCTGCTCCTGTCGTTTTACAGAAGGGCTTCGGCCAATCAGCAAGGAGTCAGACATACAGGAATGCAATGGAGAAAAAAATCTCCAGAGGGTTGTTAACTTGGCCTGTGACACCACGGACACTAGACTTCACTCCATCGAGGTCACCTACAAGAGGCGGTGTCTTAAGAAAGCAGCCGCTATCCTCAAGGACCCCCACCACCTAGACCATGCCCTCTTCACTCTGCTACTATCAGAGCCTGAAGGCGAGCACTCAGCCGCATGAGGACAGTTTCTTCCCTGCTGCCGTCAGATTCCTGAGTGATCGATGACGTGACCTTTTGTGCACTATTTTTATTTATTATTGTAAGGTGGTTTATATGAATGTTTGTACTGTGACGCTGCCACAAAAGAAAGTGTTTTGTGACTCGTTCATGAGAATAAATTCTGATTCTAATGGCAGGACAACATCATATCTCTGAATGTCAGTTAAAACGAAAAGGAGCTAAATCATTGACTTGAGACATTTCCCCCCCGCCCTCTCTGCCCATGGTGCTAAGATGGAAATGAGAGAGAGCTTTGTTTTTTGGGAGTAAATATTATCAGCAAACTGTCCTTGTCCAATCACAGCAAAGGAAGCACACCAAAGCAGAACCCAATGTCTCTCGCCATTGTATCTAGCTGGAGCCTAGAAAGTGTCCTGTCCGGATGCATCGCAGCTGGGTACAGGAACATTTCTGCCTCAGACTGCGAGGAATTACCAGAGTGGTGAATGAATATAGTTCAGGCCCTCATGCAAATCAATTTCCTACCCATCGACTTCGCTTCCTGCTGCCTCGGGGAAAGCAGCCAATCCATTGAACTGTGCCGTTCCAGTTCCCCACTTTGCTCTCTCGCCCATCGGCAGAAGATGCATGTGCTTGAAAACGCAATTAAAGGACAACTGCTAGGACTGTTGAATGGTTGTCTCACTGGTAAAATCATGTTGCCCTTGCCCTCTTCTGACCTTTATCTCTGCAACGCTATACTCTGCACTTTTTTGTTTAATTTGCACAGGCTGGTGTTCTTGATAGAAGACCACCTTTTTTCACTATTTTGTGGTTACATGTAACAATAAACCAAATTCAGTTCTACGTACAAAGTTACAATAGAGATCCCTGTTGGTCCGTCCTCGGTGACATTTCTGATTCTGGTGCTGCAGAATAAATTTCTTCAGCCCCTGGAGACTTCCCCTCAGCCATGAATTTCGGCTGCTGGTGGCTCTCTTGGTGAGGAAATTTTGATCTGAATTTTTCCCTTTTGTTGAAGGGAGTAAGAAGTGAAGTGGTGGGACTGCCAAGAGAGAGGTGCGCGTAGAAACTACTCCGAGATGTGAGTGGAACGGGGAAAGTGCAGACCCTGTGACGGTAGCAGAGGTGCTGGAGAAACTCAGCAGGTCTTGCAGCATCTATAGGAAGTGGGAAGTGGGTGACCAACATTTTGGGCCCTCCAACCAGATGGCATTGACGTGGACTGCACCAATTTATATTAACGCCCCCCCCCCACCCCTATTGCTCTCTCTTCCCCATTCTTTTGTCTCTTTTCCTCCAGCTCCCCAAACCCATTTCCTCTCTGTTCAGAGAACTATCCCCTCCCCCATCACTTCTCCTGCCCTCTTACCCACTGATGACCTCTTGCCTGTTGACCTTTGTTTTCACCCCCACCACCCTTTGTTCCTTCCTCTATTCTCCTCTTTCCCCCCCCCCACCCCTTTTAATTCAGATGCCTCCTTTTTACCTTCTACCTTGTTGACGGGCCCAGGCCCAAAGTGTTCATTCCCCTTTGCCTATTGATGCTTTATGACCTGCTGACTTTCTCCAGCTGGCTTGTGCATTGCAAGACTTTGGTAACCTGATGACAGCTGCACATTTTCATCATGAATTGCAGAAACATTTGTGTTTATCATTGAACCTCGTTTGATTTGAGATCCAGTTCCTACTTCCTTTCTCTCCTCACACCCCCCCCCAACTTCCTGCGGTGGTCCCTCCCACCTCCTCCACCTATCATCTCCCACCCTCACCACCCCCCACTTCCCCCTTTTGTTCAGACATCTCTCATGCTCCCTCAGGCTAGAAAAGTCAGTGATGTATCTTCACCTTTGTTACATAAAGGCACTGTTTGACCTGCTGTGTTTCTCCAGCATTTGTGTGTCTTGTCACTGAACCACTGGTGTCCACAGAATCCTGTGTTTTACCTCTGATTTGAGATCCAGGTTTGAAATTGGTTGAAACTTTATTTGTTCAAGCTAAGGTTTTGCTTTGTGCTTGTTTCGGATGCTTTTACTTTCCGACCTTTGCCATAAGAATATGGATGATCAAAGCTCTGGTTCAGCAATTGGCAGGCAAGGCACCCTGAACCAAGGAATGCTTCCAGCCACAGATGGTGGGGTGGGCTCTTCTGAAAGCAACCAAAATGTGCCTGTGTAAAAATAGCCGCAAGGCATTCCATTGCTGAGTTGATGCTAGTTAAGTGCTTCTTGCCCTTCCTAGATTCTGCACTGGCTTGTTTGCTGTCTCTCTGTTCAAACAGGAGCACAAAACAAAATAGGCTCACTTTTTTTGGACTCTGCCTGAAGTCCTGGGATTCTGTAATAAGGTAGGCATTGTTCATTTGCCAGGCACCCCAGCCCTTCTCACACGCCCATCTCCAAATTCACGCACGTGCACACACTGGAGGAAGATGTTGATCTTTCGAAGAACCTGAGGTTGGGTGGACCCTGTACTTTTACTAGCTGCGGTTGATCGGAGGGAAATGGGATCACTTTCAGGGAGCAAGATGAACAATATCAAATGGACTTTTTGTTTTAAAGGGTTAACCCATTAACTCCTCCTTTGGACCTTGGGTAGGCATTGCCTAATGTTAATCAAGGCCAAGGCAGTGCCTCAAACCAGATTCCATCACCCAATTTGGGTAGGAAAGTATGCTTCTTATTTTTATGCAACTCGATCCAAATCTTGCCTGTTGCTTTTCATTTGCTGATAACTTCTGTGCTGTAATAGCCCGGGGCAGTCATCACCTCTGATAAAAGAGGTCTGTGACAGAACCTTGAAATTCAGTGGCAATCGCCTTTCTCGGAGTTGTCATTGACCAGAAACTCAACAGCCTCAGTCACAGATATAGGTAGGTAGGTAGGTAGGTAGGTAGGTAGGTGGGTAGGTATACACACACATATATATGTATACACGTATACATATATGTATATATTCTGGCAATAAGAGCAGGTCAGAGTCGTGGTATCCTGTGGTGAGTGGTTAATTTCCACTCCCCCGCCACCCCAGGCCCGACCACTGTTTGACAGTGCACTTGCCTGGATGCAGCAACTCTCCCAACATCTCTCAAGAAGGTTAATGACAGCCAGGGCCAAACACCCCGTAGTCCATTGGCACCCTGTCAGCCCCAATGAACATTCATTTACCTCTGACGAGAGTACAGAATGGCAGCAGTGCGTTCTATCTCATAATTTTCAGCAGACATTTTGAAGCAATTGTCAGATGACGGAACATCATGGCCATTCCAGAATATTACTGAAACTTAACTTATTGTTCTGACAGCGATCCAGTTGGATCTGAAACGTGGAGGAACTTGCCTAGATGCATGGGTGCTACCTTCATTTCCAATCAAGGCCACAGGTTGAGGTTGTACTCCATAGATATGAACACTCAATAAAACTGATGCTGCAGTATAATTTTAAGGCTGTTATTGTCGGAGATATTTTCCTTCCTAGATGTTAAATCCTGCCTTGTCTGATCTTGGAGCTAAATGTAAAAGATCACATGGCATTATTCAAAGCAGAGTATGTTAATTTCCTGGGCTGATATATTTCTCTCAATAAACTGTACTGCTATTCTCACAATGCTGTATGTTAAAAATTGCTGTTTGGATAAAAAAAATACAGGTACATAATCCTTTATCCGGAACCCTCGGAGGACAGTGTGTTCCAAATTTTGGATTTTTCCGGATTTCAGAACAAAAGCCAGTAACCCCAGATTTAAGCCCACCTGAATTGTGCTGCCATATCCACCCCCTTCCAGTCACACTAGTGTCTCTCTCTTCCCCCCCCCCAACCTCATCCGAGTCACGCTGTCGTTTCTCATCCACCCACCCGCCCAAGTCGCGCTGCCGTCTTCCCCTGCCCCCCCCCCACCCAACCTAGTCGCACTGCTCTCTCTCTCTCTCTCTCTCTCTCTCTCTCTCTCTCTCTCTCTCTCTCTCTCTCTCTCTCTCTCTCTCTCTCTCTCTCTCTCAGTTTTCCAGATTTTAGATGTCTGGATAAAGGATTGGGTACCTGTACCAGAAATCTGAACTTGAAAACAGAAATAACTCCGCAGTCAGACAGCACCTCTGGAGGAAGAAACTCTGTTAACGTTTCAAGTTTAGAATTTATTGACGTGAATAAATCATGAAATTTGTTGTTTTGTGGCAGCCCTTACAGTGCAAAGATTCATATAAACCACCTTAAAATAATAAATTCTTAAAAAACAGTGCACGGAAAGTAAGGCAGAGTCTTTGGTTCATTGATCATTCAGGAATCTGATGGCAGTGGGGAAGAAGCTGTCCTTGTGCCACTGAGTGCTCATCTTTAGGTTCCTGAACCTTGGAAGATGAAGAGAGTTCGACCTTGTATTTTCCACAGATTTGTTGAGGTTTTCCGGGATTTTCTGTTTTGCAATTTTCCGTAAAGTTTAGTTGCGATGTTTGCTGTTAACAAAGACTTTTTTTCCCCCAATGTATTTAGTTGGTGATGAAGCACCTTGAAGATATCCTGAGATCATGAAAGACATTGTCACAAAAAGATAGTTATTCCTCATTTTCTGTCACCTGGTTCTGCAGGCATCAGCACCGAGATCTTATTGAAGCGTTATGTGGATGGTACACTTGCTGAAATGATTTGCAGGATCTGCATGAATGTTATAATGTGCAGATGTGATGAAGGTTTCACTTCGTGGGTACATAAGACACGCAGCAGTTTAAATACAATTAACATATTGATAGTGCACTACCAGTAACCACAAAGACTAGACTGAGGGAACGATAGGCATTAATGTACAGAAGAACCTTGCTGGCCCGGATCCAGGTATAGGAATGGAGGGAAGGATGAGGTGGCTCGACC
Source organism: Narcine bancroftii (assembly GCF_036971445.1). Lineage (NCBI taxonomy): Eukaryota > Metazoa > Chordata > Chondrichthyes > Torpediniformes > Narcinidae > Narcine > Narcine bancroftii. Next base: position 322,954,105 of record NC_091469.1, read on the forward strand.
TTTATGGCCCAAGACTACGGGGGAGGCATCATAGGGTATGAGTCGCCAGTGGGTGGGCCAGCTCCATATATACAGTAGGCAACAATAACTATATACAATGGAGGAAACCTATCAATGCACATTTAAAAAGAAAAAATGTCAAATATAAAAGGAAGAAAAAAGTATTCACTATTGGCCAGTTGTAGAAACTTGTGTTGTTCTAGTCGTGCAGACAGATCTTTGATGGTCTTGAAGTATTATATCAAAATAATGGCAGCTCTCCCAGGGCTGCTGTCACAGCAGTCCTGGTGTGGACCCCTCAACCCGGGGACTGGAGATGGGTCAATACAGGCTTTGAATAGCCCACTAAAGGAGCTGACGGTAGCTTTATTTAAAGTCACATGACAGTGGCACTGCCGCCTATGATCAGTGGCAGCCACGAGGAGTTCTAGACCCCAGGGGAGTGGAGGATGGGCCCAGGGGAGTGGAGGATGGGCCCAGGGGAGTGGAGGATGGGCCCAGGGGAGTGGAGGATGGGCCCAGGGGAGTGGAGGATGGGCCCAGGGGGCATCAAAAAATGGTGAGGCCATTTTCCTCCTGTCGGAGAAGGAGAAGCAGAGGAGACGTCCCACAGGACGGCGACCACTGCAGCAGACCTGTGAGGGGTTCTGCAGCTGAAGGAGCCACACAGGTGGCAGACTGAGGTGAGGAACCCACTGCAGTCAAGCGACTTGCACCAGGCTTTGGACAGCTGGAAACTGGCTCGAAACTGGATGAAGGGGTACCAGGTATTGGAAGTGGGTTGCGAGAGGGTGCCGAGGGCGTTGGTCTCGGAGGTTCGGATCTGGAGCTCGGGAAGCTGATGGTTTGGACTGGACTCTGTAGCTGTGGAAGTGCTGGAGGTGAATCCACAGACGCGGTGACTCTGGGGGGGGCACGCACTCTTTTGCTTCTTTCCTTGACTGTAAGAGGTTAGGGTCGGGCAATTTCTGCTGATGGCGAATCTGTCTACCTTACAGCAGATTAAAGCAATTTTGTGTAATATAACACATTTTATTACATAAGAAGATTCAGTGTATTATTATCGCTCATGTGGTTCAGGGAGGTTCCATAGCCTGATGGTTGTTGGGAGGTTAAAAAAAAAACTGTTCTTGAACGAAGAGGTAAAAACACAAATGCTGGAAGTACTCCACAGGCCTTCAATGTCCCTCGGAGGTGGAGAAGGGCTTTGGCCAGAAACATCGGTTAGATAGCTTTATACCCCCCCCCCCTTCCCCCCGGTGGACACTGCAAGACTGGCCGAGTTACTACGATCACAGCATCTACAGACTTTAAGAGTTTCACTCTTTGAACCAAGAGGTGCATTTGTACTTCTGCCTGAAGGCGACATTGAGGACATAATATGACCAGGGTGATGGACATCCTGGATGATGTTGGCTTACTTTCTGAGGCAGCTACCTCGCTTAGGTGTCCTTCAGAAAGCAGTTTAGTCGGAATAGAGGGAGTAATTAATTTAAAGACCAAATCGGCATTCATAGCCCTTTTTATAACAGTCATTCGAAGCAAAACACCTATTGCCTGTGACTGCTTTAGGTTCAGTGGATTTTGAGTTTTCTTTAAATGAAGGCCTGGTTTTATGACTGTTATAATTACTCCTGACGTGAACTTGGAATGTCTTGCGCATTCAGAATGTGAGCAGGAAGAGAACTCGTACAGGACTCAATGTTGACTAGCTGGTCAGGCACTCTGCGTGGTCAGCTACTGGGCACAGAGTTGGCATCTCGTCTTGTATGCTGAGCATTCAACGCTTCACCAGCACGTGGTAATGGTTGTAAGGGGCTGCATTATTTTGTATTTCACCACCTCTTCAGTTTTGGATCTCAGTAGGAAGGCAAAGGAAATCATGTAAGATGACCACTATCTATCAATTGTCATTGCAAACCAAGCCGTGAGGCTGCCTGGAATGTTGGACACATGATTCACACTTGTTGTGTCCTCTGAAAGCAAAATAAGCATGGTACCACTTCTTTAAGTAGTAGTTATTAGAAAGATTGCGTCCTTTCGTACTAAGGGCAATGTGAATATGGATCCCCAGCTGAGTACACAAGTATGATCACTGCACTTGAGTGTACTGAAACAAGGATATTAACCAATCTTTCTCAGACATCTGCCCTTTTGCTTTTTGGAAGCACAATTAAAAATAATACACAGAAGAAATCCAAATATCTCCACTGTCATCCAAAGGGAAATTAAAGAAGCCAAATTTCATGACTTGCAAAGTCCATTTAAATTTAATTTTTTTTCTCTCTTTCAATATTTTTTATTCAACCTTGAAATTTCACATCCAAAAGTATGTTAAAATTCAAAAAGATCATTTCATCCAAGGTACCCCACATTCTAATCCAACAGATTATATTGTATTGATATATTAATTTTTAATTTAGACACACAGCTAGGTAACAGGCCTTTTCGGCCCACGAGCCCGTGCCGCCCAATTGACCTACCCCACCCCCACCCCCCCCATGCAATTTCAAATGGTGAGAGGAAACTGGGGAGAATATACAAGCTCCTTACAGTCAACTCGGGATTCAAACCCCGATCCTAATTGTTGGCGCTAACTACGCCTCCCTATTTAGATAATTGCTGATACTACTCTGATTCAGATCGTATAGTTGGGTATTGGAATAGCCCCGGGATTTGCCATTAATAGTGGGCATTGGGGATGCTACCATTTATAGTCATTTCTACTGATGTCTCATGGACATTTGCAGGCCACAAAGATATCTGTGGGGTTTGCAAATCTGTGAGCAGCACGGTGCATTGGGGAGGGCTGCTGCTACATTGTTCCAGTCACCTGGGATTGATCCCCACCACTTGAAATTGCACAGTGTCTGTGTAGATTTCCCCTTCTCAGGTGCCCCAGTTTACTCCCATATCCCAAGGGAATGGGGCTGTTCCAAGAGCTGCTGTGGATTCATTGGGCCGAATTTTGGCTTCCTTCCATACTATGCGATGGACAAAGGGGCCACACAAGGATAAGGAGCTTGCCATTTGGGACTGGGGTGAGGGGACTGTGAAGTTGTGGTACTCTCTGCCACAGAAAGTTGAGGCCAGTTCATTAGCTACATTCTGATCGAAGGGGTATGGAGAGACAGCAGGAACAGGTTACTGAAGTCACGTGATTACGTCGATGATCCAAGGACTGAATTGCCTACTCCATCTATTTTCTATCCTTCGTTGATTGGACCTTCTATTTTGTTCCCGCTTTACATTTATCGACCTTTATTTCAGATCCATCCTTGTCTGAAAGCGCCAACCCCCCCCATCCCCAAACTTTCACCTCCCCTCCAGCTGCATTATCCTCCAAGTTCTTCCAATTCTGGCCTCTTTATCACCCAAATGTAACCCAGCTCTGTTATCTAACCCAGATTTCTTTTGGGCCTTCTCTCCCTTTTGTCCCTCCTTCAGAACATTCCATAAATGTTTCCTCCTTGACCAAACTTTTGGCCATCTTCCCTAGCTTTTTGAATTTAAATTTAGACATGCAGCACGGGGATAGGCCACTTTCTGCCCACGAGCCCCGTACTGCCCAGTTACATCCAATTGACCTCCAACCCCGGTACGTTTAGTACAACGGGAGGAAACTGGAGCCCCTGGGAGAGGAAACCATATGCAGACACGGGGAGAGCGTACCAACTCCTTACAGACACCGCAGGATAAGAACCCCGGTCCCGATTGCTGGCGCTGTAACAGCGTTATGCTAATTGCTATGCTAACCTTCTATCTGTGTCAAATTTTATTTGCTAACAATGCTGTAAAGTACCTTGGGATATTGTGCGGCATGGGGCAGTTATCTGAACACATTTGTTGTGGCAGTTTTAGGCAAAAGTTATGGTGAAGCAAGAGTTTTTTTTTCCCCACTAGACCAGTGCACCCTGGTATTCAGTATAATTGTGGCATACTGGGCTCAGTCTGATGGCTGCAACCAACTGGAGTGACCCAGTGTGGTCTAGTTTAACTACTCTCAACCTTTCGGCTATGACCCCTGCTTAGGACTCTGCTCAAAGTTTATGGGCCCCCTTCCTGAGGCAGTCAAGTCTTGGTTTCTTCCGTACTTCTCTACAACGTTAAAAAAAATATTTGTGTGACGTGAGGCAGAAAGAAAATGAGGCTTTTAATTAAATGTGCTGTGACCCCCATTGAGAATGTTGATTGAGTCTATGTGGAGATTGAACTTGTGAAGGAATAATTCCAGACAAGTCTCCCATTTGTAACCACTAAGTGGGGGTGGGGGGTGGAATCATATAAACTTGCTGATCTGCTGGAGGTAAACGGATCAAAATGTCTTCATGCTGTCTGACCTGCTGGTGACCGCATTTTAAGGGTGCTGTCAAGGTGTTTGTGCCTTCTCCCCATGTGAGACTCCACCAGGTGCTCTGGGGTTCCTCCCACATTTGAGTGACATGCGGGGTTAGCAGGTTAATTGATCACATGGGTGTAATTGGGCAGCACAGCCACGAGGGCCAGAAAGGCCTTTGACTGTGCTATATCCCTAAATTTAAAAACCTATTCCCTCTCACCTTTAGTCTCTGCCTTCTTGTTCTGGAATCATCGACATGGGGGGGGGGGGGGGGGGGAAGAGTATTGTATATGCCCCTTATAATTTACCCCTCCCGCAATGATTAAAAATCTCATACTGGAAATGACCCCTCAGTGAGGGAAAAAGATGGCCTCACCCCACACCCCTTTCAATTTAATTGGCTTTGGGACCTTCTGTTAACTGAGCTTGTTCACAGTCCTTTGAGAACACTCCCATGAATGCTCCATTTGTTGGCGTATCAGAATTCCAACAGACACAAGTTTCTAAAAGTATTTGAATGTTTCTCTTTTTAAATCACCACCAGGAAATTAACAATGGTACTCTTAAAATAACTATGTTTATCCATATTTACTACTAGTCTTGTTCGACACATTAAAAATCTGGTTCTTGAAGAATGACACTGATAATAAAGGGATTAGTATGATTTTTCAGACTGCGTTAAATTTTAACGTTAATTAATTTTTCTAAATTTTAAATTAATTTTTTTTTAACTTAAACATACAGCACAGTAACAGCCTCTTTTGGTCCATGAGCCCGTGCCACCTAATTGCCCTGCTACGTATTTGAACAGTGGGAGGGAACCAGAGCCCCCGAAGGAAACCCAGGGAGACCGTACCATCTCCTTATAGACAGTGCGGGGATTTGAGCCCCTCAGTCCCAATGGCCGACGCTGTAACAGTGTTGCGCTCACCGGGCCGCCCTAAATGTACGAGGGCCTGAAGACGCCCTCGACGTAACAAAAATGGCATCTTCCCCTCCGCCATCATATTTCTGAACAGACAACAACAAACAGATGCTTCTACTTTTTTACTGCACTATTATTTATTTTATTTTTTTAAATTTAATTTTAAAGTTCTCTCCTGTTGCATGGGTATATGAAATTGAGTTTGACCAAAAGAATTGGGATGGGAGTATACTTTTTTTTTAATGGGGTTGGTTATGAAATACAGTGCATATTTGTGCATTCCTAGTGAGTTAGACCTGGGAGAATCTGCAATCCAGATAAAGAACATGCCTTCCCTTGTTCTTGTGAATTTTTTTTTAAACTTAGTTGAACTGGTGGGAGTTGTGCTATCTGGAGAAATGTTGGAATGAGATTTACTGGAAACAATAAAAAGGAATTTTGATCTTCTGTTGAGAGGGGAAAGAGGAAATAAGAGATGGTTCGGGAGCCAGCTCGTTTGCATGTCTGTACTTGCTGATCTCTCCTGTTTTACTCTGCATTTCTGTCTTGTGTTTTACTTGTTGCATTGCTTAAGGGATGTCTATCTGGAGTGCTTGCAAAACCAACTTTCTCATTGCACCGTGGTGCATGTGACAGTGAACTTGAACGTGGTCTTCTGCATTACATCTCCCAAACTATTCCCAGCAGACAAGAGCTGAATTTGATACTTAAAAGTGTTTTTTTTTTCTGGCAAAAATGTGCACGTCTCTTCTTTGATGTTTATAAATCTAAATTAAAATGGGAAAAAGATTTGTCTCAGGATAATTGGATGAATCTATGTGAGGATAGTATGACTAAAATTGTAAATGTAAGGTACAGATTAGTTCATTATAATTTTCTTCATCAATTATATTTAACCCAAGAGAAATTAAGGAAATACAAATTTATTTCTTCTGATTTATGTTTCAGATGCCATAAAGAAGTTGGTTCTTTTTTAAATTCTACTTGGTTATGTGAGACGGCGAAACCTTTTGGGGGTAGATTTAAGGAAAGAAGCTATTTTTAAATTGAAAATTCCATTTGATCCTTTAATATTTTTTATTGGGTTATATTAATAAATTGAGTTTGGAGTTAAAATAAATTTCAAATTGCTTTTTTTAAGATTGGTTTTAACCGTGGCTAGCAAATGGCAATTACAGTGAAACCTCATTAGAACGCGATTCGTTAATCCGCGGAATCGCTTATAGCGCGGGTGTCTGTGGACTCGAAACTTTGTAAATAAGTTGATTAAAATTCAAAATCCCAATATTAAAAGAATGCGCTTGCTTTCTTTCATTGAAATTGTTAGTTATAGATAGAGGATCCTTCGAAAACTTGTAATATTTGGGTTTGATTATTCGTGGGCACTCTGACATATATGCATCTGTTCTGCGATTCGGTTGTAACGCGGTATGAAATCTTAGACCACTACTATCGCGTTCTAACAAGGTTTTACTATACTTGGAAAAATGAGATTAATTTGAGTATTCAGAGATGGTATTTGGAAATGAGATCTTGTATTCCATTAGAAAAGATAACATAGGGGGCGTGGCAAGATGGCGTAAGGAAAAGACGTGCCTTCCAGTCCTCTCCTGACTCTGATTTATTGTTTTGTTTCTAAGTGCCTGTTAAAATTCTTTAAAAATAGTAAGAGATGTTGAATTAATGCCTAATGGTACATTTGTTTTAAAAAAAAGTAAAAGAAAACACCAACAGATTGTTAAAAAATTACATTTCCCGAAATTATCTGAGCCTACCTGTTTACAAGAAGCCAGGACTCAGCGTGGAATGGATCCAGGAGAAGAAGCGCAGGATTCGGCATTGGAGCTCCGTTCTGTACCGGTAGGGCTCTTTAAAGATGGCACTCAGCAGCCTTTAGAACAAAGGGCTGGCTGGGTGCGTGTATTTCAAACAACGCCCGCTGTGAGCGCTGTCACCGAGACTTTGACAGCTGAATCAGCTGGGGCGCCGCCAGCTGGAGAGTTAAAGAGCTGACCTCCGATTGATATAGCGGTGGCACTGCGAAATGCACCACCAATTATGACATTTTCCCCAGGTATGGATATAATGAAGGCTTTTGATGAAATATGGCTTAAGGATAACCCTGACTATCAGCCTCCTGATATTGCTGAGGAGGCTGTGGCAGGGGTTTCTACACGGAGCCATACTGCAAGAAAAGCTGTTAAACCAAGGGAAGGGACAGAAGACCCTTTGGTTTCTCAGAAACAGCAGGATCCTACTATGTCTGAATCTACTGTTGCTGATATGATTGTTAAGAATCTTGAATTTAAGATATACTCTTCAATGAAACAGCTAGGTAACTCTATGACCCACGTCTATTCCAAGCTTAATGAATTGGTGAATATCAATACTCAACAGATGGTTGACTATGGAGCATTTAAACTTGAAACCACTGAAAGACTTGATATGTGTGATCAAGGTTTAGTTGATGTACAAGACCAACTGCAAGATGTAAACAAAACAATTGAAGCATTGCAGACTCAGAATAAAAATCTAGCAAAAAAGGTTGATTATTTGGAGAACCAATCTAGATGGAACAACATAAAAATTGTTGGTTTGCCAGAAGACATAGAAGGGCCAGATCCAAGAAAATTTTTTACTGAATAGATTCCACGAGTGTTAGGGCAAGACAAGTTCCCTGAAGGTTTAATATTGGAACATGCTCATAGAGCTTTAAGAAGGAAACCTTTTTCAGGACAGAATCCAAGACCTGTTCTGGTCCGTTGTTTAAACTATTGTGATAGGGAGACAATTTTACGTGTGGCTATTAGAAACGCTCAGCAAAATAGATCTCCTTTGATGGTCCAGAATAATCGTGTTTTTTTTTATCCGGATCTGAGTCAAGAAATTATGTTTCAATGACGTGAATTTAATTCTGTGAAAGAGTTGTTGTGGAAAAAAGGATACAAGGCAACTTTTAGGTACCCTGCGTTATTGAAGATTTTTCAGGATGGATATCAGCCAAAATTTTTTGATAATCCTAAAGAAGCTATGGACTTTGCTCAATCTTTACCGATTACGCAATTTCAAGAATGACGTAGTCCTCCTCGGTCTCCAAAGAGAGTGGGGATACAAGATGGGAATCAGATTCCAGGAAGAAATGGAAGCAATGGCGGTCGAAGAGATAAAATTGATTTTAAAAAATAATACATCTTTTTTTAAATTTTTTTTGGAAGATTTTAGTCATTGATGATAGTTTAATATGAAATGGGAGTTGGGAGAGGGAACTGGGTGGGCGCTATTTTCCAGAAGTCGTCAGCTACATGTGAGTTATCTCACACCCAGTATTTTGTGAGAGTTACCGCATTGTGCGGTTTAAACAGGAGGAGGTAGTAGTAACCTCCCGCCTGATTTTTTTCCTTAATTTTTGGATTAAGGAGTGAAGTTTTTTTTATTACTTTTTTTTTAAATAAATATTTTTTTATCTTTTTCTTTTTTTTATTTGTTCTTGATTGTAGTTTTAAGAGGGAATAAGAGGAGGGTTTTTTTTGTTTTTTTTGGGGGGTTTCTTTTTTTTTCTTTTTTTTCTTGCGTTGAGTTGCTGTAAGGAATGTCTAAATTGAAGTTTGCTTCTTTTAATGTCCAGGGTTTAAATAATCCCATTAAGCGTAAGAAAGTACTTGCTTACTTAAAAAAATTAAAAGTTGATGTGGCTTTTTTACAGGAAACTCATTTGACAGATAAGGAACACTTGAAACTCAAATGTAAATGGGTTGGACAAGTTTTTTATTCTTCATTTAATTCAAAAGCAAAAGGAGTGGCAATTTTGGTGCACAAGAATTTACCATTTCAGTTACAGAATGAAGAGAAAAATGGTGGAAGATTATTAAAATTGAACTGTACAATTTTTAATGAAGCTTGGACTTTGCTTGATGTTTATGCTCCGAATGTTGAGGATACAGCTTTTGTTGTGGATATGTCTTTATTACTTGGACAAGCAAATTCTAATGTGATGATTGGGGGAGATTTAAATGTGGTATTGGAGCCTTTATTGGACAAGTATTCAAGAGTAATTAAGAAATCGAAGATGGCAGTACAAGTGACTAATATGATGTCAGATTTGAATTTAGTTGATATTTGGCGAAGATTTAATCCTACAGAGAAAGATTTTTCTTTTTATTCTTCACGTCATAATTCTTTTTCTAGAATTGATTATTTTTTAATTTCAACACATTTGCAGGATAGGGTTACATCTGTGGATTATAAGGCAAGACTGGTTTCGAAACATTCATTATTATTATTAGAATATCAGAGTTCACAGGATGTTCAGAGAGCTCCAAGATGGAGATTCAACACTATGTTATTGCAAAAACCAGAATTTATTAGTTATTTAAAACAACAAATTGAGGTTTTATTATAATAATAGTAATTCTGTTTCTAGTCATTTTGTTTTATGGGATGCAATGAAAGCTTTTTTATGAGGTCAAATTATTAGTTATGCATCTAAGGTAAAGAAAGAGAGAATTAAAGAGATTGAAGATTTAGAGAAAAAGATAACTGTTACTGAAAAAGAATTTCAAAAAATGCTACTGAAATTCAAAAGAATCAGTTAACTAATTTAAAATTTAAATATAATGAATTACAAACTTATCGGTTTGAATGTTTAATGAACTGAACTAAACATAAGTTTTATGAATGGGGTGAGAAAGCTCATAAAGTTCTGACATGGCAGTTAAAAAAGGAACAATTATCTAGAATTATACCAGTAATTAGAAAGAAATCGGGTATTACTTTTAGTCAAAAGGAAATTAATGAGGAATTTTGTAATTTCTATAAAAAATTATATACTTCGGAATGCAAAGATGTAACTGAAGATGCTATAGATTCTTTTTTGAAATTGAATCAAGAAGATAGACAGGAGTTAGATAAATCCTTTACAGAAAATGAAATAGAAACGGCGATAAGAGATATGCCAAATGGAAAGGCACCTGGTGAAGATGGGTTTTCTATAGAGTTTTACAAAACTTTTTATGCTGATTATATTTCCTATTTATAAGGATGTTTTACAACAAATTTATGACACTTTTCGATTACCCGAGTCTTGTTCCAATGCAATAATTACAGTTATACCAAAAAAAGATAAAGATCCTTTACAGGTTTCTTCTTATAGACCAATATCGCTGTTAAATGTAGATTACATAATTGTAGAAAAAGCTATGGCTAATCGATTAGCTCAATACTTGCCTAAAATAATACATAGTGATCAAATGGGATTTATAAAAAATAGATATGCGTCAGATAATATTTTTCGTTTAATAACTTTGATAAATAAATCTAAATCTCAGATGAATTATCCAATAGTGGTTTCGCTGGATGCAGAAAAGGCTTTTGATAGAGTGGAATGGAAGTTTTTGTTTAAAGTACTTGAGAAATTTTGTTTTGGTTCTTCATTTATTGGATTGATAAAGGTTTTATATAATAGCCCGAAGGCCAGAATTGCTGTCAATGGGCAGATCTCAGAATCTTTTAATTTAACAAGGTCTACTAGACAAGGATGCCCATTGTCACCTGCTTTATTCGCTATAGTCATTGAGCCTTTGGCACAATCAAAATGAAAATGTTAAAGGTATGAGAGTTTTGAATGAGGAATATAAGATTAATCTATTTGCTGATGATGTTTTATTATATTTGATGGATCCGGGCATTTCTTTACCAGCAATTCAAGAATGTTTAGAAATTTATGGTCAATTATCTGGTTATAAAGTAAATTGGACCAAAAGTGAAATTTTATCAATTTGTAAAAATGATTATTCAATGTATAAAAGTATTACAAATTTGAAGTGGACCACACAAATTAAATATTTAGGAATTAATGTTAATACGGAATTTCAAGATTTATATTCAATTAATTATCTTTCTTTAATAAAAATAATTAAATTAGATTTGATTAGGTGGAAGGATTTGCCTTTGGGTTTATTAGGGAGGATTAATACTATAAAAATGAATATCTTTCCTCGAATACAGTATTTGTTTCAATCAATTCCTTATTTTTTAAATAAAAGTTTTTTTAAGGATCTATATAAACCAATTAGAGACTTTTTATGAAAGGGAAAATTTCCGAGGGTAGCGATGAGAAAGCTGATGTGGGATTTTCAATTTGGATGTTTAAGATTACCGAATTTTCAACATTATTATGAAGCAGCTCAATTTAAATTTCTTAGTGCATTAATGAATATGGATGATCCGCCCAGTTGGGCAAAGATAGAAATGGCGGTTATTTCAGAAAATTTTCTCATGAGTTTTTGTTTCAATGGAATAAAAATTTATTACGAACTTATGATGTCCCAATATTGAAGCATTTATTAAATTTATGGACAAGTAAACTTAATAAATTGGGGCTCAAAAATAAATGGTCTGGACGATTGCCATTATATAACAATCAACTTGTTCCTTTTACAGTCTCCAATATCACTTTGAAACAGTGGGAAAGGAAGGGAATAAAAAATTTATCCGATTGTTTTTCTGAGGGATGTTTTTGTTCTTTTGATGAATTACAAAGGAAATTCAGTATTAGTAGAAACTCTATTGGTGTATTATCAATTAAGATCTTTTGTAAAACAGATATGTGGTCGACATATGATTTTATTGCCTGATTCTAATTTTGAGGAATACGTACTTTCAATACCACAAAAGGGATATATATCTGATTTGTATTGTATTTTACAAGAAATTGATATTAAAAAAGATTGGGATAAAGATAAGTTGAAATGGGAAAAAGATTTGGGTTTTACAATAGCTGAAGAAGCCTGGATGGAAATTTGTCAGAATAGTATTCAGAAATTGGTTAATGCTAGATTAGCGATGATTAATTATAATTTTATACATCAGTTATATTTAACACCGGAGAAACTAAAAAAGTTTGGCCTTAGTAAGTCAGCTTGCTGTTTTCGCTGTGACCAGACGGCTAATACTTTTTTGCACACTGTCTGGCTTTGTGATCGATTGCAACAGTTTTAGAAGGGTATTCAATCTATATTTACTAGTTTATATAATATTTGTCTTGTATTAGATCCTGGTATATTTTTATTAGGGAATATGCAATCATTAATTGATTTAGGCCTACAAGATTATCAGATTTCCTTTATCTATTTAGCTTTAGCTGTGGCCAAGAAATGTATAGCTCTTACTTGGAAAGATAGAAATATATTAACTTTAGATAGGTGGTATTTGGAGATGAAGTTCTGTTTGACTATGGAAAGGAAATCTTTTTCAATTCAGGATAGGATGTCTTTTTATAGGTTGAAGTGGACTCCGTTTGCTAAATATATGCATTTAAGTTTGATTTAAATATGTTTTTAAGTCTGATATTTTAGTATTGATAACTTTTTTTGTTGTTAGTATCTTTATTTGTTATGTTTTATCTTTTTTTGTGTAAGTGGGCTTTTTTATATAATTGTTCATTTTATTAACATTTCACTCTTTCACTCTTTATCTTGGGAGGGGGGTTAGACTAACTTTAAGCTAGGTCATTAATGTTGTGTACTAATTATTGGGGGGGGGTTTAGTTTATTTAGTCTGCCGATGTAGTACTGTAATTTTTATTATCTTACGTTTAATCTTTTTACTGTAACTTTCTATTTTATTCATGTTATAAAATCTTAAATAAAGTTTAAAAAAAAAGAAAAGATAACATATAATTTACATAATAATTATTATTTTCTTGTTAAAACTTGGACCCCATATTTGGAATATAAGGGGTTGAATTATTAATCTTTTTCCCACACATTAGTGGTATTGCTCCGAATCATGGCAAACAACTGAAGAGTTTTACGTTATGCGATTTCCTTTCTTTTTCTTTTGGGGGTAGTTTAAGTGGGGAGAGGGGGGTGCAGGGTTGTAAGGGGTATTATTTAAAAATGGAGTTTCCACACAAGGTTTCTAAAATGAACTTTAAAAATCATCTGTTCAGAACTGTAATGGGGAACACACACACACAATATAGATAGAGAGAGAAGCCCCCATTTCACCCTCACCCACAAAATATATCAAAGAAATGTTTTTTTTTTAAAAAGAGTTGGGAGAATTTCAAAAGAAATATAAAGTCTCAATATTAATAATAATGGAACTGGAGGTGAGCAACAGGATGGGCTTTCACAGAGTCCTTCAAATTTTTTCAAACCAACATATTGCAAGTATGGAATCCATATTTTCCAAAACAAAATTGATACTTATTATGTAAATTCTCAGTTGTGGAATACAACTACACAATTCAGCATGCTATCTCGCCATCCCTAAATCTGTATCTAATTTCCAAGTAATGGATATGTACTTCCTATAAACAGCTAAACCTCGTCATAAAAATTCAGTTTGATACATAGTTAACCTTAATTTTGGTCTAATTATTTTAATATTACCCAGCAAAAATGGCATCAGGTCTTGTGGGAGTTTAACCCCTTATATTTTCTCCAAAAAATTTTCCCACCTCTAACCAAAAAGATTTTACTCCAGGACACTTCCAAATAGAATGCAAAAACAAACGGATTTCCTGACCACATCTAAAACACAGATCTAATCATTCAGCAGCATTTGCTTGTCTTTTAATTGTTTTTTAGGAAGTAATGGCTGACTTGTTCTGAAAGTTGGGTTTTGTAATTTCCTTTTCCTTTTCCAGAGAAACATGAGGGCGGCATTTTGCGCCATATGCGCTTCAATGAACTCTGCCGGTTCTGTGACGTTGAGGCCACGGATTGCACCAATGAGGGCACGTGTAAAAGTAACTGCAGCAGGAGCTCTATCTGCGAGACCAAGGAGGAAGTGTGCGTCTCCATCTGGTAATGGCTTCTCCCCCTTTCCTCTTCCATTCCAACTTTGCTGTTGTGACCGTCTTCATTACAAAATTGTGATTGGAGATTTGACAGATTATTTAATTATATCCTTGGTTTTTTTTAACATTCTATCAACCAGTGGTTAAAACGGAAGATCTGACCCCATTTATCTCATTCCTATTGAGGATGCTCGAATTGGCAACCGTGTACCCAAGATACCCAAAACTACTTGATTGTTGCATGTTTTAGAGGCTATAAAATCATTGCATAATAGTCAACTCATTCGTTGGGAGTTATTATTCGTTGGGAGTGGTGGATAATTGTTGGATGCTGGTTACCAAACCATGTACAGTAAGGCTGAGGCCCTCCTGCTAATTGGAGATTCATTTATACCTTCCCAATGATTGCTTTTATTGATAAACGTGAGTGAAAGGGCAGATCCCTATCACGTGACTCCACTTTGCTCATGGTGGAACATGTCATCTGCCAACACTCTGCTTGGAGGAACTTGCCTATTCCAGCTGCGGCTCCTCCCATTCCTCAAAATCCAGAGTGCGGCCACAAACATGGGGTCCGGCTATGCCTGCATTTTTTTTTGCATGGTATGTTCCATTCTGACCCACTCCCCAACTCGTCCTCCGCTACATCCACAACTGTATTGGTGATGCCTCCTGTGCAGAACAGGACAATTTCATCAAATTCACCGCCAGATTCCACCCTACTCTCAGGTTTGCCTGGATTGTTTCTAATGCCTCTCTCCCCTTCCTGGATCTCTCTATCTCCATCTCAGAATATCCACAGACTTCTATTTCAAGCCTTCTGACTCCCACTGCTACCCGAGTTGTACCTCTTCCCACCCTGATTCTTGGAGGGATGCAATTCCTATCCCCAACCCAGCGGTGGGCAAACCTCGGCTGATCTAAACTTATCTGGCCTGCAGGCACAAAGGCTGTGGACCAGGCATCCAGCCCACAATCCAAATTTATCTGGCCTGCAGGCACAAAGGCTGTGAACCAGGCACCCAGCCCATGATCCAAATTTTTCCAGCTCACAGGCACTAAGTCCGCGGATTGGACATCCAGCCTGCGATCCAAATTTATCTGGCCCGCAGACCTCCAGCTCTGACCCTCGATTTAAATTTATCCATTCAGTGCCACCCTCGATCATGACCCCCTGCAGAAAAATAAGTGCGGCCCACCATTCAACCACTGACTCACCTTTTTGCCCGTGCATGGTCCAAGGTCAAATAACCAGGATCTTTACTGGAGAATAATACAGCTTCTGTTTGACAAAAATGACCAACGTAAGGAAGATTCAAACATTCAGAGAAAGACTCCTGTATAAACAAGCAGGAGGTCACCTACCATGATTCACGCTTTTGAAGAAATGAAACAGAAGCCCGCAATGATGTGATTATGATGGCAGGAAGGCATCTTTAAAATTGCCTAGATTCATCTGAAGTCAGAGATGCAGTAACCTTCAATGAGAGGTACTGTTGTGCATTCTCCTTTTGATAGGGAAAGAACACAGTATCAGTGGCTTTGAAGGAAAGAGCCATTTCAACTGTCTCTTTGTCGAGAGAGAGAATTTCTGCATGGCCTTTTGTAATGGTCACTTCATTTAACCCTTGCCTGGGTTGGTGCATTCACAGTGTGAAACACAAGTTCCAAAATCTCCATGTAAGAGAGGGTAATTTGTGAAAATTCATTCATATGAAGAATATATTTCTCTGAAACCAAACCTACAAGAATTCATGAGTTTAAGAACTTTTGAACAGTTTAAAAACGGAGTTTCCACCCACAAGATTTCGAAAATGAACTTTAAAAATCATCTGTTCAGAACTGTAATCTCACACACACACACACACACACACACACACACACACACACACACACACACACACAGACACCCACACTCAGACAGACACACACACAGACACAGACAGACACACAGACCCACAGCCACACACAGACCCACAGACACAGACAGACACACACACTGATACACACACACTGACACAGACACACACACTGATACACACACACTGACACCGACACACACACACAGACAAGCACACACGCACACACACAGACGCACGCACAATCACACACACACTGACGCACACACACACGTTTAGTGTTAAGTAAGATATTATTAATAAAAAAATATTGTTTTGAAGATACCATTGTCTTGGTGAATTTCTATTGCTGTAACAAGGTTAACTAATTTTAAATGCTTTTGCTGAGCCCACAGGAGGAAGCAAGATGCCAACGTAACAATAGAAACGCTGTGCCACAACCCAGCTATCCTCCTGTATGGACACCTGCTGGATGACTACAACAACACAAAGTGCAAGATGAAAGAAAAGAAGGCCCAAGGTTCTGTGTTTTACATTTGCTCGTGCTCAAATGTGGAAGAATGCAATGACCTACTGATATTCTCGGATAATGGTGAGTTGAATCAGAAGATTACGTTTGTCCACAAATGTGATTTTTGAAATTTTGCTTTGCCTTCATCGCTGTTCCTTCTCCAGACCACAGTTCTTTCAGATGTCTGCATCTCTTTCACTCCAGCCTTATGCAGGTCCTTTGTTAATTAAGATATTGTAACTTCAGCCAGGGGCTAACTTTTGTGACTCCCCTTTGCATCTCAAACATCTGAAGACATTCAGTTCCATCCTTGTACCCATCCAGGATATTTTGCTTCACCCAATACTCTAATGTTAGAGGTAATCTTCAGATACGATTTATTGTCATGTAATAAAACAGAAGTGTAATATTTAGCCAAATTTCCTTTGGTCTACCATAAGGCAGGCTAAGATTTTTCATCCACATCACCTGGTGCCCTTTACAGTCAGGGAAAGAGAAGCAAATGAGAGTCCCCCTCAGAGACAGTGAGTGTCCGTGGATCACCTCCAGTGTTCCTGCAGCCGCATAGACTCCAGATCAAACTATTGACAGCCTGAGCCCAGATATGCACATCCGACACGATGAGGAAGCCTGCAGAGCCCAGGGCTCTTCTTGCTCTCTTGAATCCTTGTTCAGGCACCTGATTCTTGAATCCTATCCAAACCACCCGAACTTAAAAACCTTGGCTTTGAGCATTTGGTTATGTTTTTTACCATTGTAACCCAGGCTCAGTAACAGTACACTGTGGCTCAGAATTTGCTATCTTCAAGATGTAATACAAATATGAGCTATTACCGTTCTCCTTTAGTCCTTAATATAAACCAATTTAAATGTATGAGGGTTAGGAATTGGTCGTCGTCTTGTGCCAATCTAATGTTGTCAGGTGTGACTGATGGGCTGGAGTGTGTTTATTTTAAATGCGAGGAATATTATGGCTGAGGGAGATGCTACTAAGGTATGGAATTATGATCTTGTGGCCATTACAGAGACATGGCTACAAGAAGAATGGGGCGTACAGCTCAACATTCCTAGGTTTTGACGATTCCGATGTGACGATCAGGGAGGTTTTTTTTTAAAGAAGAGGTGCAAGCATCATATTGCTAATTAGGGAAGAGCTACGCCCATTGGAGGGGCAACATCGGCAGAGCACAAAAGTAAAAACTACGCAGTCACTCTGATAGGATTATGTTTATAGGCCTCCTAACAGCCACTGGAAGGTAGACAAGCAGATATGTAGACCGATATTTTTTTTAAGATGTAAAATCAAAGGGGTTTTTGTGGTAGGTGACTTGAATTTCCCCCAGATGGCATCTTTGTGCAAGGAGATGCAGGAACCTGCAGAAGCTGGGATTTGGATCAATCTGCTGGAGGAACCTTGGCCGTCAGTGGGGGCGAAAGGGAATTGTCAATGCTTCGAATATTCTTAAACACTTTGTACTGCAGCCTTATTTGTCTTATGATTTTTTTTTCCTGGCTAGTTTTTTTGTTTCGGTGCTCTGTTCACAATTTATTTATCCACTCAGTCTTGTGGCCTGCTTGCTTTTTTCTTTTCCTTCAGTCTTGGAGATTTCTCCTCTCCCTTCAGTCTTGTAGATTTCTCCCAGCCAGAACCTTCCAAGTGGAGCCCAACAATGTCAATTTTGTCATGGGAGAACATAGGAAAACTACACTCAGCACCAGAATGAGAATGAGAGAATGAGGCTTGTTGCCTCATCTATCCCACATTTCCACAAGAGAAAACTAGCTTGTTCCACGTGCCCCCACCCCCCACCCCCACCTCCTCCCTTCGCCCTGCAGATTCCCCGTGTTTCCCCGTGTTTCCGGCTACCTTTTAAAAGCCACAGTTGAATCTGCCTTTACTATTAAATATCAAGCATGCATTTCAGGCCCCAAACTTTTGCTGTGCTTTATTTCAGAAAGAGTTTATCCAACTCATTTTTTTTTTGGCTCTTTCGCCAAATGCCTTCATGCCGTTTCCTCTAGTTCTTGGCCTTTACTCCATTAGATCCCTTCTCATTCTCTCCTCTGTCCAAGATCAGCCCCAGTTTCTCTACTCTATCCATGTACTTGAAGTCTCACATCACCAGAATCATCCTCATTTGATCTCTCCTGCATTTCCTTGATCCTTCACACCTTCCCTAAAGACTGATGCATGGAGCACGATACAATATTCTGTTATGGCTACCATAATGTTCACTACACTCTCACACTTCTTGTCCCAATATAAAACCCAGGAACACATGAGCATTTTTGTTTTAATTTAACCACTTGCTCAACCACTTTCAATGAACTGCATGCAACCCCTCTCCCCCCCCCCCCCCCCCGCCCCCAACCATCTCTCGATCATTTTGGATTTGTCCTCTCTTGTTTTCAACCTCGTGTTGCATTCACATCAACTGCCACCTGTCCCTCCACCACCTGCCTGACCCTTCTTGAAGTCCATTAATAAATATTCAAATGAGAGGCTGCCATTCAGTTTATTTTCTGCCTCGTACGGTTGCCACTGGAGAGAGGCTGAACTCAGAATTCACATTTGTAGTGGGGATCAAAGACTATGATCCCTGACTCTCTCAACATGTGGGCAAAATTTTTGCTCACCCAGTTTTGGATGTGGGACCGGCAATCGAACAAATCTGACATTGGGATGACAGTCAGGCGAGGCCCATAGATTGGCAGCTTCTAAAACACTTGTAGTAAGTAACACATAAAGTGTGCGGTGCCTGCCTTGTTTTAATTTAACTCGTCAAAGGCCAGTTTCATTTTTAACAGCCCCCAAAGTGAGGTTGAAGGCATTGCATATTTGAAGATTCCAGCTGTCCTCCCCCTCTCTAACTGAAAACAGACTGCTGCCTGAATCGTGCAATTGCATCTGTGGCTCGAAAGGAATCGCGTGTCTGATCTCAGACGTGCGGTTTCCTGTCTGTGTTTAAGTTTACTACCACATCAAAGTCTGCTACTCCTCAAGCCATGTTTACAAGCAGATAACCATTGTGCTCATTTACTGTGGGCTGACTGATGTCCAACTTGAACGTCTCAAAAGCCTGTTCTTTCTGCAGCACTTTAACTGGAACGTTAATGTATGTCCCAATTTGTCATCTGTAATGCACAAGTTGGAGGTCGACAGATTTTTCCTTTCACTTTGCCAGCCTTACTGTTCACTGATGACTACCTTTACATGTTCAAGTTTATTATCATCTAACAGAACATGTACAACTAGCTTCACACCCATAATGCCTTTCCCTTTTTCTTCTGCTGGGTACAAATAAAACACTATACCAGATGGTAAGAATTATAATGGTCAGCAATTATTCTTGCTCATTCTTTTTCCCCTCTGTTCACCCCCCTCTTTCTGTGACTACATTGGCAGTTTGTAGTTGATCAATAATCAATTTGTAGTTGATCAGTAATCAATTTGTAGTTGATCAGTAATCAATTTGTAGTTGAACATGACTACAACCAACAACTCTGGAAACAGTAAGACCCCTGGTATCCAGCACCTATGGGAATTGATGGATGCTGAATAAGTGCATTTTCTACTTGCTTGAGATTGTGAGATTGGAGAACTAATGGCGAGGGGCACTATTTCTAAACTTGGGCATTTTTTTTTTACCTCTTTATTTTCCGCGATTTTCTTTTGGCGGTTGCTTGAATTCCAAGAAATAGGGATTTTACTGTATTCAGCAATTATTCTTGCTCACCCCTTTCCTCTCTGTACACTTGCCCATTCTCTGACTGCATGGCCCATTTGTAGTTCGTCAGTAATCAATTTGTGGCTGATCATGACTGCAACCAGCAACTCTGGGAACGGGTATAATATCATTACAAGAAGAACAAATGATTTGAGCACATTGCATCCTGTATAAAGATGAAATACCAGATAATGGCGCAGTCTGTTCCTTGAACCTTCAGGGACTCTCCCACTAAGCGACAGTGACGCTGGCCTCTTCCTCCCTCCAGGTCCTGTTGACTGCAGGTTCGTTTCCTTTAGCTTGCTCTCGCTCTCTCAGCCCCTGCCTAGTTGCAAATTCTTGCTAACGAAAGGTCCAAATTCCACGTGAAACAAACACCGTATCTAATTTTAAATTTAGCTTAGACATACAGCACAGTAACAGGCCATTTTGGACCGTGAGTCCATGCCATCCAATTTGCACCCAATTAACCTACACCCCCGGTATGCTTTGAAGGGTGGGAGGAAACCGGAGTCCCCGGGGAAATCCCACACAGAAATGAAGAGAACGTACAAAGTCCTTACAGACAGCATTGGATTCAAACCCTAGTCCCGATCGCTGGCGCTGTCATGGTGTTGTGCTAACCATGTGACCCTGTTGGACCTTTTTTTTGAAAGGTCTAACGGAAACAATTAATGGCTTTTTAGGGGAAATAGTTAAAAACACAAAGTGCTAAAGGAACTCAGCAGATCTTGTGACGTTCCTAGGATATAAAGAGGTACAACCAACGGTTTGGACCTGATTCCTTTTGTCAAGCCTGAGCCCATGCCTGGCTATTTATTCATACTTGACAAAGGGCCCAGGCCCAAGACATCGGTTATATCATCAGTAGGACCTGCTGGGTTCCTCCAGCATTATTGTTTTTACTGCAATCGCAGCACCTGCAGGCTTTACTGTTTCACTCGCTGGGGAAATCTGCAGTACATCGTGTGATCCCTGCTTCCTGCACTGTACAAGGCACACCTCACCCTCTCCTGGAAATTGAGTGCAGCACCAGTCCAGCTAAAGTAAAAAGCTTAGCTTCATTTGTTTGGGATGGTTTATTCTGCTCCATGCCTTAAACAGTCATGGGGGCAGCGCGGCTGGTGCCATGCCGTTACAGCGCCAGCGATCAGGACCAGGGTTCAAATCCCACACTGTCTTTAAGGAGTTTGTACATTCTCCCCACGTATGCGTGGGTTTCTCCTCAGCGTTTAACATGTACCAGGGTTGTAGGTTAATTGGACAACATAGGTTCATGGGCCAAAATTGCCCATGGGTCTAAATTAAGTCAAAAATAAGTCAACTTGGTGAACAGAGATTGGGTAGGAATGCCTCTTCCAAAGACACCAGCATTTGTGCACAGATGCTGCAAACCTCACTGGCCCCTTTTTTGGCAGAGAATCTGGCCAGGCTTTTTCTTCGAAGAGGTGTGTATTATTTTCACAGCTGTTTAAACACGAATTCCCTGAAGTGTAGCCGTTGTGCTAAAGTATTTCTGCAACCAAGATGCCAGCATGACCCATCAAGGCCTTGTCCTGGCTTAGAGGTACACCCCTCACCTTTTTGAGTAAGTCCATTTTTTTTTTAAGGTCTACTCCCAGATAATATAATCTATATTGGCTCCTATTGCAAAGGTGTCATTACATAATGCTCTGTCTGCCTTTCAAGATGGATGTAAATGACTCCATGGCAAACTGTGGCCAGGATAAGGACTTCCATGCCAGATCATCAGAGATGTTCTCCTTCTTCAAACAATACATTTTTTCCTCCATTGCCATCAATTTGGCCCTCGTCAGCATATTCATTACTCGCACATATGCCCCCCTCCGCCACCAGACACACAACAAGAACAGGATTCCCCTTGTCCTTATCTATCACCCACCAGCCTCCAGGCCTAATAAAATCTTCCTCTGCCATTTCCTCGACCACCAGACACTTATTCATTTCTGCTCCTGTCTCCACCTTCCACAGAGACCATTCCCTCGTCCACTCCTCTCTTCCCACTAATCATGCCCTTGATACCTACCTCTGTGACACTTATTCCCTTCTGCTCCTGTCTCCACCTTCCACAGAGACCATTCCCTCGTCCACTCCTCTCTTCCCACTAATCATGCCCTTGATACCTACCTCTGTGATCGCAGGAGTTGCTCCACCTGAGCCCACACCTCCTCCCTCACCACCATTTGGGGCCCTAAACAAGCCTTTTAATTGATGCAACACTTCATTTATCAATTTGTAGAGGGGTCCTCTACCACATCCCGTGTTCCAGTTGTGGTCTACTCTACTTAGAAGAGACTGGGTACAGTCAGAGAAATCTGCTCCTGCTCCATCCATCACAATAGCATGGGTCTCCCAGAGTTCACCCATTTCAATCCCCTGTCCCATTCCCTTGCTGATGTGTCTGTCCATAGTCTCGCACACTGCCAGACAGACACCAGCAAACTGAAGGAAGAACACCTCATCCTCCATCTGGGCACCCTCCAAATGGATGGCATTAACATCAACTTGTCTGGTTTCCATTGAAAATCCCCCACTCCAATCTTAGTCCCCCATCTCCCTTCCTCTAGTTCTGTCTCTCTTTCTCCTTTCTCACCTCTCCTCTTATCATATTAATGCCTTTTGTTAGTCTGGACTCCTTTGCAACTCCCTTCCCCATTTATCCCTATTTCTCTCCCCAGTCTTTAATTTGGATGTCTGTTAGCTTTTTTGCTTATACCTTGAAGCAGGGCTAAATATATCTTTACGTCCTATAGACTCTGCAAGACTGGCTGAGTTCCTCCAGCATTTCTGCGTGTTTTTACCAAATATCCTGGCCTCTTTTTCTCAAAGTGCATCGTCGGAGTTAAATTCTATCTGCACTTTCTTTACCCACTTTCCCAGGTGATTTGGACCCCATTGTAACCTTGGGCAATCTGCCATGTATGGGCCTTGTCAAGTGCTTTGTTCAAATGTTAGGAGCCCAGAGGACCCCAAAACCCAGCAGCAATAGATATTTATCATGACAAATGGTTACTTAAACAAAAGTTGCTTTTAATTATCTTTGAACATGAAAACAGAACCAAACTTTAACTTATCTCTATTGACTTACTTAACCTAACAACCCCCTTCTAATTCTCAGCGAATGTGTATGTAATGTATGTGTAAGTTCAGAAAAGTTCTTTAATTCACAGTCCACTCTCATTTCTCATTCCTCCAAGTTCACTGGTTGCAGGCAATTCTTATACTGTGCACAGAACTTAACATTTATAAAGTTCACCAGGCTTTGGTGCTTGAAAGATAAATGGTTACCACTCAGGAAGGTTCTTGTTGGTTTTCAGAGAGAGATTTGTTGTTCCTTTTTAATCAGCCACTTCAGTGTCTTGCTGACAAAACCTGCCCCTTCAGGGTTCTCCAGATGATAACCTCTTTCTTTCAGGTCAGCACAGAGTTCCTTTCTGTTTCGCTTATTCCAAGTGAAACATTAGGCAGCCAGTCCTCTCTTCTTGTATGAACCACAAGGGCTTTGACCAGGCTGTCTTACAACTGGGCTTTCCAAAAGCTTGTCAGCTTGTCCTGTTCCAGTCCCAGCTGCTGTTGCTGGCTGTAACACCATACAAGTGATCTCTGTCTCTTTCTCTCTCCCCCCCCCCTCCCCTGAGAGAAAACCCTGTTTGACTCTCTGTGCTTGAAAAACCACATGACCCTCTCAGAACAGCAAGTTCTCTTCCAGACCGGCATGCTGTTTCATCTGTTGCCTTTTGCAAACAGCAATCCATTAGTGAAGTCTCTTGAGCACTCTTCAAAAGCTCTGGAGCCGATATGTCTACCTTGGGACAGAGCTCCAGTATTTTAAATAAGATCTGTTTTAAAGTGTTTGCATGTGACCTACTTTAATAAACCTTTCCCAATTTATCTCCAAAAAACATATATACACACTCTGTCACAAAATCATATTTCTGAGACATAATTTCCCATGTACAAAACTGTGCTGTTAGCATAATGCGATCACGGTGCCAGCGATCCGGCTTCAAATCCAGTGCTGTCTGTAAGGAGTTTGCACATTCTCCCCATGTCTATGTGGGTTTTTCCCAGGGGTGCTCGTTTCCTCCCACCATTCAAAACCTACCAGGGGTGAAGGTTAATTGGGCGGCATGGATTCCTGGGCCAAAATGGCCTGTTACCGTTCTGTATGTCTAAGTAAAATCTAGATAGCTCCTATCGCTGCATCCCTCCAGTAACTTTCCCACCGTTCTTCATTAAAGGCACAGCATTAATTAACCCCCCCCCCCTAATCTTACGACACCTCATTCATGACAAATGAAGGTGCAAAATCTCTGCCTGGGCTCCTACAGTTTCTTCCCGCGCATTGCACAACGTCCCAGGATGTTGTTGGTTTGGTCCAAGGGATTTATTCATTTTAAGACTCCCAATGCCTCTTTTGAAATTTCAAGATTTTAAAAAAATCTTCGGAGTGGTCAACCCTCTATGGTTGTGTTAAAGGGCCCTGGAATTTTTATTTAAAAAGTTAATTTCTTTGCTGCTGATTACCAGAAACACGGGCAAAATTATACTTTATATTCCCAGTATGTTTATGAAACACTCTTTGGCTTGGCTTCGCGGACGAAGATTTATGGAGGGGGTAAAAAGTCCACGTCAGCTGCAGGCTCGTTTGTGGCTGACAAGTCCGATGCGGGACAGGCAGAGTTAGCAGGACTCTTATTGCCCAGTTGCGATTCCAGCCAGAGGCATTGCACATACCAAGGCCTCGCCAGAAGTGCTGTAATGTAATGCAAACAAGCCAATAGCATGTTCAACAATTGGAATAGAAAGTCTGCTGTCAAGGAGAATGCACAAACTGAACTAGATTAGACGGGATCTTTACATATCACATCGACTTAAATAGATTCATAAAATCTTCTTTCTTTGGCTTGGCTTCGCGGACGAAGATTTATGGAGGGGGTAAAAAGTCCACGTCAGCTGCAGGCTCGTTTGTGGCTGACAAGTCCGATGCGGGACAGGCAGACACGGTTGCAGCGGTTGCAGGGGAAAATTGGTTGGTTGGGGTTGGGTGTTGGGGTTTCCTCCTTTGCCTTTTGTCAGTGAGGTGGGCTAGTGAAACACTAATGGGGGAAGAAATTTCAAAATTAATGAACCAGCATTCAAAAACTTCCCCCTTGGATCTGGTTATTGGTATTGTTAGGAGTTATGGTAGAGGGGTTGGAGTGGCGAGGTAGTTCCCTTTAGAGAGGGTGGGTGCATGGGGGATTGTTATGAGCTTTTAAGTTAAATGCCTGATCCCTAAAATGTAATAAATTAAGACGGATTAATGCCAGGAGTAATTAACTCGTAAAACACTCAGTGATCATTTTTTTCCCCCACTGCTCTCGTACTTTAGTACCTTATTTGGGCCTCTGGACCTTCCAAGGCATCACGCACTCAATTAGATACTTTTTTGAGGTGTGCTCCCAGCTGTGAGAGAGGATGGTATCCACTTCATATATACACACACACACACACACACACACACACACACACACACACACACACACACCAGGACTTGCAAATGGTAATGAGATGCAATCAAGTAAAGTGGGCTTGTTTGCTTGTTGCTCTTTAATATATTCCAGTAACCGCTCCAAAAATAACTCACCTTTTTTTCCTCAATTCTTAACCAAGAATTCAACCATGTCCTTCTGACGTGACCATCTTCAAGATTCAATTTATTATCATTGTAATAAAACAGTGTCATATGACATGAAATTGCTTTTGCCTGCTGTAAGGCAGACAGATTCACCATTGGCAGAAATTGCCTGAGGCGCCTCTTACAGTCAGAGAAATACAAGCATTCCCCCCACCCCAGAGTCAGCGAGTGTCCGTGGATTCATCTCCCGCGCTTCCGCAGCCGCACAGCGTCCAGTCCAAACTATTAGCGACCCGAGCTCCAGATCCGAACCTCAGACACGGTCAGGAACCCTTCGACACCCCCTCGTCTCCCGGTTCCAATACCTGGGACCCCTTCAGCCAGTCTCCAGCACTCCAAAGCCCAGCACGAATCTCTGGCACCCCACAGCCTCCGTGGGTTCCTCACCTCGAGTTGCCCGCCACATGCTTGGGTCTTTCAGCCTCCGAGCCCCTCACTGGTCCACTGCCTTGGTCACCAACCCAGGGGTGGGGGTGGGTCGTCTCCTCTGATTCTCCTTCTCAGTCTCCCTGTCTTTTGGTCCTCTGCATCAGTCCTCTGCTTCCCCAGTGTTTCCAAACCCTCATGGCCACTGCTGATCAGAGGCGCCGCCATCTTGGGCGCAGACCCAGCGGTTGCGGGATTTTAAATAAAATGACCGTTGGCTCCTTCAACGGCCTGTGCACAGCTGACTGCAGTTGACTGCGCAGTTGAACCCCACAGGACTGCGCTGTCTCCGCTCTCCGTGGGACTGCGGCAGGGCTGCCGTTAGAGCAGTTCCGGTGGTGCTGCCAACTGTGACCAGCTTTCAGTGCTGGTTGGGACAATTCACCCAGATTAAGTGTTCGTGCATCTGTGTTAAGATTTAAACCCATAACTTTCTGATCTCCAAGTAGCAGGTCAACTGCTGAGATCCTGTGGACAAAGGAGTCTTGATTCAAGAGGACAGGGATGACTTGGTAATTGATGAGATGTAATGTTTCCAGAAGCCAACGCAAAACTGTAGAGCGACCAAAGTTCCTTAAAATTATTGAAAACATTAAAAACGAAGGAAAGCCCTTGACACATTCATCTGTGTGAGTCGTCCACGTCTAAATAAATTTTAAATTAAAAATTTGGATGAAAATTTTTAAACACATACCACGGTAACAGGCCCATGTCTGCCCACGAGCCTCTGCCACCTAATTATCCTACATCCCTCCCGGTGTGTTTCGAACAGTGGGGGGGTGGAACCGGTGACCCCTGGGGAAAACACACATACAAACTCCTTACAGACAGGAGCCAGATTCAAACCCGACTTGCTGGCCCTATAAACCGGGTCACCCAGCTTTGTAAGTTGATCGATGGTAGAGCTTGATACCTCTGTTACTTTGGCATGCCTCCATTGCTGGAGAAGTCCAGCAGATCCCGCAGCGATGGTTACAGATCTTTGCCTCTGATTGGACGCTGAGGGACCCACTCAGTTTCCCCCAGCTTCTTTTACTGCAATCACAGTGTCTGCAGACTTCATTGCTTCACCACTTTCATGCCTCCATTGCTCTTTTTTTAAGCTCCGTCGCAGCAGTGCTGGTCAATATTGGCAATTACTAATCCATCTGTGAGATGTGAAGGCCTGTCTTGTGTTTGTCCAGTGTTCTATTGCAGGAGGTTAAGCTGAACTAAGTAAGCTGTGTTTTGTACCATGCAGTGGCATCACTAGGGTTAGTATCACTCAGTGGTGTCACACCACCCCCTCCCCCATGGACCTCTTCCCATACCAGACCATACAGAATCCTTAGTAACGTCCTCAGTACTAATGTTATTTGTAAATTGTAATTCCCGTAGATCACTGAGTATAAGGGCAATAGCAGTGAGATAAACTACTAGCAAAATTAAAAATTACACCTTTACATTTCGATATCATTCGCAGCACCGTGTCGCGTGTGCAGCTGAAACCACATGATTCGAAGCGTCATTGTAATTGGGTGATAACGACAGCTCAGACACTGAGCGCATTAGAAGGTTCAAAAAGTAAATCAGCATCGAGTTTTAGCCTCGTAGGTACGTTGATACATGAAAGCTGGCCTTACGAAAACTTTATAACTAATCACAGGGATATTTTTATTAAAAAATAATACATTTTTGCTGAAACAATGCACAAAAATTTTATGGGCAGTCATTTTGGTGTCACCTGGTATTGTCCGCACGCACCTTGCATTCCCCCCCCCCCCCCCCACCACCCTTAGTGACGCCCTGTTCCAGTTTTCAGTGATCATTTTGAGATGTGCTTTGCGTGTGGCTGCTGAACTCTGGTGACAACTCTGCTGGTGTCTGTCTGCTTTAGATTCCACAACGGAAGTGGAGCCAATAACCGAGGTGGTCCTTGTCACGCTTGTCCCGCTGCTCATCATTGCCTCCGTTGTGATCATCGGTTATTATCTTTACCGGGTCCAGAGGCGGAGGAGCCTGAACAGAGAGCGGGGGAAGGACCAGAAGGGCAAGAAGCCAGGCCATCGGATGAGGGGGCCCATGGACCGGAGTGAAGGCTGCGCCATCCGCCTGGACGACGACCAATCGGACATCAGCTCCACCTGTGCCAATAACATCAACCACAACACCGAGCTGCTGCCCCTGGAGCTGGACGGCGTGGTGGGCAAGGGCCGCTTCGCCGAGGTCTACAAGGCCAAGCTGAGGCAGAGCACCTCGGAGCAGTTTGAGACGGTGGCCGCCAAGATCTTCCACTTTGACGAGTACATGTCATGGAAGAACGAGAAGGAGATCTTCTCCGATGTCAACCTGAAGCATGAGAACGTGCTGCAGTTTCTGACAGCAGAGGAGCGCGAGACAGAAATGGGCAAGCAGTACTGGCTGATCACTGCTTATCATCCCCAGGGGAACCTGCAGGACTACCTGCTAAGGCATGTGGTGAGCTGGGAGGACCTATGCCTGCTGGGAGGCTCACTGACCCAGGGGATTGCCCACTTGCACAGTGAATATACCCCCTGCGGCAGGCCAAAGATTCCCATCGCCCACCGAGACCTCAAAAGCTCCAACATACTGGTGAAGAACGACATGACCTGCTGCCTTTGCGACTTTGGATTGTCTTTGCGGCTGGAGTCATCTCTGTCCATCGATGATTTGGCCAACAGCGGCCAGGTAAGTGCCATCCTTTGTCTCCTCAAATGATCCCAAGTTCAGGAATTTCTTCCCTGAACCTTCAACCCTCTACCAGTCCCCGTCCCTGGTATCTGTTCTCGTGCCTTGTCTGTTGTTCTGTCAAATGATTTTTGATTATGCAAAACACTTTGTGATGCTATAGTGCTACACAAATGCAGGTTGTTGCTGTTATTGTTGACCATAACACTTGGTTTCCTATGGATTGCCTTTGGTTCTGTTGAGTAGACCTCAATCTTCCTGAAAATTGATGCAGGGCCTGATCCCATTCACTGGTCATGCCTTTTAGTGTATTAGAGTTACAATGTTGTTGCCACATGTCTTGTGTGCTTTCTTTCTCCAAATCAGAAACCCTTGGAGACAGCAACTCTTGTCTAGAAAGACATTGGCAGCACTCAGGTTTGCAATCGCTAGCAGTAAAAGGGAAAATACTGAACAAAATCAAAATAACATTCCTCTGAATGCTGCATTCCATTACAGCACGCTAACAGGCCATATCGACCCATGAGTCCGTGCCGCCTAATTGTACCCAATTAACCTACAAACCTCCTCCCAGTGGGAGGAAACAGGAATAATCGGAGGAAACCCACGCGGAGAAGGTACAAACTCTTTACAGGCTGCGTGGGATTCGAACCCCAGTTGCTGGTGCCCTAATTACTATGCCAACCATGCTGCCCGGTTAACACCTTTCCCTCTAAATTAGCTAATATAGATTTATTACTTCGTTCTCTAGCAGCTCGAGCAATGTGAAAGACTCCTTTGAGTTTATCAGGTTGCATACATGTTGTGTGGTTTGCCTCAAGTCCTGGGAAGAAACTGTTTCCACTGTCTGGAGAGTTTGAAGCTCATTGGGTACTAGAGAGGGAGATGAGGATAATTTGAGGAGGGAAGCAGTTATTTACTGTCTTGATGCTGGGAGGAAACAAGTGGAATAATAAAAGTTTCAAGAGAAAATGTACACACACATGCCACACTAAAAAAAAGAACAGGGATTAATATCACCGAAGCACATTCAGACCACTGCACAGCCTCAGTGAGCAAGGTGACCTTCCCTGTGCTCCAGTTTTGGAATTCCAGTAGTGAAGACCTTTACAATATGGTTGAACTTCACTGGAAAGTCTGTAGTGATGTGGATAGCGAGGTAGGTTGTCCAAGGCTACAGCAGGATATGGATCAGTTGGGGAGAGCATTATGTTATGGGCCCAGAGGACCCCAAAACCCAGCAGCAATAGAAATTCACCAAGATAAATAGTTACTTAAACAAAAGTAGCTTTTAATTATCTTTAAACATGAAAACAAGATCAAACTTTAACTTATTACTATTACCTTAACTTTACCTAACCCCTTTCTAATTCTAAGCGCATGTGTATGTAATGTGTGTGTAAGTTCAAAAAAGTTATTTGATTCACAGTCCAATCTCACTTCTCACTCTTCCAAGTTCCCTGGTTGCAGGCAATTCTTATACTGTGCACAGAATTTAACATTTATGAAGTTCACCAGGCTTTGGTCTTTGAAAGGAAAATGGTTACCACTTAGGAAGGTTCTTGTTTTGTTTTCAGAGAGAGATTTGTTGCTCGTTGGACACCCACAACGATTTCCTTCCAATCAGCCACTTCAGTGTCTTGTCGAAGAAACTTGCCCCATCAGGGTTTTGCAGATGATAACCTCTTTCTTTCAGATCATCACAGAGTTCCTTTTTGTTTCCCTTATTTCAAGTGAAACATAAGGCAGCCAGCCATCTCTTCTTGTATGAACCACAAGGGCTTTGACCAGACTGAACTCAGCACTCAAAATGGGGTTTTTCCACAAGTGTGCCAGCTTGTCTGTTCTAGTCCCAGCAGCTGCTGATCAACTGTAGAACTATATAATCTCATTCTCTCTCTCTCTCTCTCTCTCTCTCTCTCTCTCTCTGAAAATCCACATGACCCTCTTAACACAAAACTGCACTCAGACTGTGGCACCAAACCTGATCTTCTGAGTTCGGTCATCTGTTGCTTTCCAAAATAATAATCCACAGCATGTCCAATTAACCCTACTCGTTAAGTCCTTATAGGCACTCTTCAAAGTTTTTGAAAAAGCACTCGGAGCCTGGTCGGTCTGGCTTGAGCAGAGCTCTGGCATTTTTAATGAGATCTGTTTTGAAGTGTTCGTATTTGTTTGTGACCCACACTAAAAACCTGCCACAATTTATCTCCTTTAAAACCCATCTATATATAAAATATAACATAATCTGAAACAGTTACAAGATGCAATTTAACCCCAGCAAGAGCAAGGTGATGCATTTTTGTAATTCATATAGGGGTGGAACATGCAGTAAATGTGCAGTATTAATGAACAGAGGGACCTTGAGGTTAGAGTCCAGAGTCCCTGCCACAAGGGTAGAAAGGTTGTTGAGAAAGATGAATATTTGCCTTCGAAGGTCCGGGCAAGATTAAGTTGGGATGTTACGTTGCAACTTTACAAAGCACTGGTTAGACTACATTTTGAGTATTGTGTACCATTCAGGCTGCCCACTATAGAATAGATATTTTAATGTAACAGCATGATAGAAGGTCCTGCTGGCCCATGGCATGGAATTACACCCAATTAACCTACCAACCCATTACCTTTGAGGGTGAGAGGAAATTGGAGCACCCAGAGAAAACCCACGTGGGTTACGGGACTCTAATGTGACTCACTGGCACTGTAATAGCATTACACGAACTGCTACACTAACCGTGCCAGATGCCGTGATGGGGAGAGTATGGAAGAAACTCGTGCAGATGTTGCCTGAAATAGAGATGTTTACTTATTGAGAATGTTCGGAAATTCTGCGCCTGTTTTCTGCGGAATGAAGGAAGCTGAGGGGTGATTTAATAGAATATATACATTTTTTATTTAAAAACCCTGGTATCCAGCACCTTTGGGGATTGCGAACTACCTGCCAGGGGTGGCAAATTTTACACTTTTGTGTTTTTTTTTAACCTGTTTATTATACATTTTTTTAATTGCTGATTGCTTCAATATCAGATAATGGGGATTTTACTTTTCAAGAGTTGTAACTAAAGTAAATGTTCAGAATCTTTTTCCTTAAGTATTGCAAAACAAAAGGGCATACATTTAAGGTGAGGAAAGGGATTTGACAAATGCGTTTTTATTTTACACTGTGGTTGATCTCTGGAACCTGCCAGAGATGGTGGTGAAGTCAGATGATAATTACTATGGTTAAGAAACAATTTAGACAAGCACTTAGATCTCAGATTTATTGTCAGAATACAGACATGACATCACATGCAACCCTGAGATTCCTTTTTTTCTGCAGGCGCAACGGGAAAAACTTATTGGTAGTGCAAATAAAAATTGTACACAGCATAGACCTGTAAACAAATTTTAAAAACTGTAAACAGATAAAAAATGTAAGCAAGCTGCAATACGAAGAGAATTTTTTAAAAATCAATAAAGTGAACAAGTAAGAGTCCCTGATTGGTTTGTCATTGAGGAGTCTGATGGCGGAGGGGTAGCAGCTGTTCCTGAACCCGGTGGTGCGAGTCTTGTGGCACCTATACCTCTTTCCTGATAGCACCAGCGAGAACAGAGCATGCTAGGTGGTGTGGATC
The DNA here is from genome assembly GCF_036971445.1 of Narcine bancroftii. Classification (NCBI taxonomy): domain Eukaryota; kingdom Metazoa; phylum Chordata; class Chondrichthyes; order Torpediniformes; family Narcinidae; genus Narcine; species Narcine bancroftii. Next base: position 322,986,699 of record NC_091469.1, read on the forward strand.
CTTGATGATTGCTGCTTCCTTCAGACAGCAGCATTCCCCATAGATGTTCCCGATAATGGGGAAGGTTTTTCCTGTGATGTCCCGTGGTGAGTCCACTTCCTTTTGGAGGGCTTTGCGCTCAGGGGTATTGGTGTCCCCATACCAGACCATGATGCAGCCGGTCAGTACACTTTCCACCACACCTCTGTAGAAATTTGCTACGGTTTCTAGTGTCAAACCATATTTAAAAAGGCAAGCTAGTGAAGGATACAGATTTAATGCAGGCATCTGAGGTTAGTAGATGTGTTAAATGCTTAACATGGAGACAATGAGCTGAAAAGGGTGTATCAGTGCTGTTGTGTTGGGAAGAGTATCAGGTTTGTTGGGTTCACAGAGAGATGAGTCCTGGACACAAGTGTTACATTTACAGGTAACTTTAATGAATACACAGGAGATGAACAGGGGAGAACTTCAAACAATACTCAATTACTATATTACTAAACAATTATATAGACATTCACATCAGACCTAGGTTGGACTCCGATACTAGTGGCCGCTTATACTCTACATGCTCACACGTGTACACACTCTACAGACAGGAACTTTCACGCGTACTCCCAACCTGGAGCTTGGATCACGAGGCAGAGAGAAAGAATGTGCTATGCTTTGATGTTGCATACAGTTCTGCTCTGGGCGCCTAGCCAATAATGACCCTAGGTGATTCAAATTAGCTAACGGCAAGGTGTACACTAATGGATGGCCAGAGTCCAACCTTGATTGACAGGTGATGTGACTTCCAAATAAGTTTCAGACAGGGAGGACACAATATTCCATGCAAGCAGGGAGGCCATGTGTTTCTCCACATTCCACATACAGGTAGATCCTGACTTACAATGGTTTTTAGTTCCTGGACTCGCATCGTAAGTCAAAATTATTGTAGTCGAAACCACGGTGTTGGGAGCTCGGATGCACAGGTAGCTGGAGCGTCGGGAGTTGGTATGCATGGGCGGCTGTGGCATGGCGTTCCAGAGTGACAGTTCATTATTGGAGATCATTTGACCTGAAACTCTTCCAGTGGAAAAATATGAGGAAGTCGAGAACAGTGATGTGGATAATCCTGATTATTATAGTTGAATTGTGTGTGATATAAGCTAAGAAAGTGTTGACGTAAAAGTTTAAAAGGTGCAAAAAAAATTAAGCAGTTTAATTTAGTGAAGATTCAATATCCCATGTAGCTTTGCTAAGTATAATATAGTAATATGGTGTTCACACAATGCCCACATCACATAATGCCCAGTTTCACAGAATGTATCGTGGACGTTAAGCGGCGCATACCTGTAAAAAGCTCCTGAACCACCCATCCCATGAGGTATTTGTTTCTGTTAATGGGAGGGCTGGTGGGGATGTTGTCATTGTCAGCAGAAGTGTAGTGCACACCTTACCCATAACACTTCCAGCAATATCCACAGTAGCAGCCTGGTGTGGGGCGATGCCCAGGGCTTGGACCACAAGGCAGAGAAAGAATATAGTTCTATACTGAGATAAGAACAAAGAATGAGGTACGTGTTGATGTTGCAAACCGTTCTGATCTGGGTGCCCAGCCAATAATGACTCTATTTAAATGAGCCATTGGCAAGGTGTGCACTAATAGCTGGCCAGAGTCTTCTGAGTAAGAATCATACTGGGAGGACATATGACCACCCACAACTCACAATATTCCAGAGAGGCAGGGAGGACATCTATTTCTCCACAATCCACATATAACAGCTGTAGAACTGGATTTGACTGTTCTTTATTTGTCTGCTTTGCCATAATTTCCCACTGAAAAGAAGACATGAGGTTGCTTTTGGTAGACAATGTGAAGGAAACGCTGAAGGGTTTCTACAGGTACTGTATGTAAGAGTAAAAGCTTAATAAGTGTTCACCTGAAGATCAGAGTTGTCGGCTTTGTATGAAGCCAAAAGAGATGGGGGAGATCTGACTGGGCTTTTTGCAACAGTATTTTCTTGGGAAACTGGAACAGAGTCCAAGGAGGTAAGGAATAGAAGCAATGAGGTTATGGAACCGATACAGATTAAGGAGGAGGAGATGCCTACTGTCTCTTTTTTTTTTAATTTTTTATTTTTCACACCATAAATCACAATAGCCATGATATGCCTACTGTCTTAAAGCAAAAGCACTTGGATAAATCCCCAGGACCTGACAAGATATTCCCTCAGACCTTGCATGCAGCTAGTTTAGAAATCACAGGGGCTCTGTGGACAGGAGTGGGGTTAGTCCTGTAGTTGCAGGCTGTGTGGACAGGAGTGGGGTTACTCCTGTAGTTGCAGGCTCTGTGGACATTGGCCTTAATAACATGTGGTACCTGCAACCCAACTTTTTGTGATTCATGCCCAACCTCTCCCAAGTCCTTCTGCACAACAGCATGCTGCAGTTTTTCACCATTTAAATAATAATCTACTCTTCTATTTTTCCTGCCAAAGTGGATGACCTCGCATTTACTAATGTTGTCCTTCATCTGCCAGACCTTTGCCCATTCACCTAACTTAACTAGATCCTTCTGCTTTTGCTTTTCCACTCAATTTAGTATCATCTGCAAACTTGGCTCCACTACATTCTGTCCCCTCTTCCAAATCATCAGTGTAAATGATGAACAGCTGCGGGCCCAGCACCGACCCCTGCAGCACCCCACTAACCACCAGAAAAACACCCATTTATCCTGACTGTCTGCCTTCTGCCAGTTAACTAATCCTCACTCCATGTCAATATACTTTCCCCGACTCCATTCATCTATACCTTATTGCAAAGTCTCTTGTGCAGCACCTCTTCAAACGCCCTCTGGAAATCCAAATATACAACATCAACCTGTTCCCCTCTATCTACCGCACCCATCATATCTTCAAAGAACTCCAGCAAGTTTGTCAAACAAGACTTGCCCTTTCTGAATCCATGTTGCGGAATTGTTTTTCTGGTACCACCCAACCAGATTCTCAATCTTGTTCTCAGCATCAAAAAACCAGGGATCTCAATGTGGATTTTAGGAAGGGTCGGGCAAGGGTCCTCTTCACCTTTGTCTGCACAGTGAGGAGGATTAATACCTTTGAATTCCTGGGAGACTGCATGTCGGAGGACCTCTCAAAGAGCCAGCACATCAAAGCTGCTGTGAAGAAGGCATGCCCAGTGCCTCGCCTTTTTAAGGCATCGTCAGATACTCTATCAAACTTCTACAGCTGCACTGACTGGTTGTGGCGCAGCCTGCTTCAGTATTTCGAGTGCCCAAGGATGCAGAGGGCTGCAGAGCAGAGCAAGCGTAGCCAGGCACATCAGGCTCTGACCTCCCCTGCATTGGAGATTTGTTTGCCAGGTGCTGCCTTAGGAAAGCAGGCAACATCATAAACAACCGCCATCACCCTGGTCACAACCACACTCCTCACTGCTACCTTCAAGAAGAAGGTACAGAAGCCATAGGTCCAGTACCTCTGGGTTCAAGAACAGTTTTCAATCCAAGGGCTAACTCTCCTTCCTACCCTAACCATCACTTACTTGGGCACCACAAAAAAAAACTTGCCTGCTCTATTGTAACCTTTATTTCTTGCACAACTGTAACCATGAATATTATTTAACTATATATCCATTATTTAATTTTACTAGGGGCATAAAGCTCAGTAACAGGCCCTCCCAGCCCACAAGCCCGTACCACCCAATTAACCTACAACCCCAGTACTTTTTTTTGGAGGGTGGGAGGAAACCAGAGCACCAGGAGGAAACCCATTCAGACACAGGGAAAACGTATAAACTTCTTACAGACTGCGCCAGATTTGAGCCTGGCTTGCTGGTGCTGTAACAGCATTGCACTAATTGCAACACCTCATGTTATTTCTATATTGGGACAATTTAAAGTATACTATTGTGGTCACTGCAGTTTTGGCTGCATGTAAGCATTGTACTTGTGTGTATGGCAGCAAGCACATCATCATTAACCCCAACAGTTGCATGTTTAGCACTACCCTGAAACTTCATCCTCCAAATTCTCTTGCACATGATTGGATTCTAGGATTTGATTCAACCAGACTCTGATTGCTTCTGTGATTGGAGTTCACTGTATAGGCCGGCATACAAGATGGGATTTGAACTTTAAAAATGTCACCCCAAACCCAGGGGATTGTCTAGTGCACCAAGTATAAAATCCGAACCTTAACAGTGAAGTCTCAGAGCTCCCCCACCTGCCCCACCGTCGCCACCATGGGGTCCATCCGCCCAGTTTGACCGATGTCAGCTCTTTTTGATTTTTTTGAAATTTAGACCAGTGTTTTTCATCCTTTTTCTTTCCACTCACTTTAAGTAATCCCTATGCCATCGGTGCTCTGTGATGAGTAAGGGATTGCTTAAGGTGGGATATGGGTGGAAAGAAAAAGTTTGAAAACCACTGTTTTAATCATCCCCCAATGATTCGTTACATGGACAGTTTCTGAACTCCAAAGGAAATGGGCCAATGACCATTTTTCTCCAGTAAAATATTTCAGTAACAATTGGGTCTAGAGCAGTGCCTTTCCCACCCACATCCCACCTTAAGCAATTCCTTACTAATCACAGAGCACCGATGGCATCGGGATCACTTAAAGTGGGATGTGAGTGGAAAGAAAATGGTTGAAAACCACTGATTTAGACATAAAGCATGGTAACAGGCCATTTTGGTCCACGAGGCCGTGCCACCCAATTAACCTATACTTCCCCCCACCCCACCCCCCCCCCCCTGTATGTTTTGAATGGTAGGACGAAGCTGGGGCCCCTGGGGATCATCGTTGAACTTGAGTGTACTGAGATGTCTCGACATCAGATTCAGCATTGTGGTCAATCACTCCTGCTCTTGAGCTTCGCTACGATGCTTTACTTGGTATTGAACACCGTATTCCAACCATGGTTAAGAAAGCTTGAACTTCATTTATCTTCTGTGCCTCCGTAAGCTAAAAACCCTTTGGTCTTTGTTGTTAACCTCCTAAGTTGCCCTTCCGCCTACAGACATCCTGCTTTTAAAATAGCATGATATTTAAACATACAAGTTGACTTTCAGATAAGTCGGGTCCCCATTTTCAGCCTCATTTTCATGGTTTTATCATAGATCGGTCGTATAAGTCAACCCTCCAAAAATGGCATTGACTAAGCCGTTGGGAGTTGGCTGAGGGTGGTTGTTATTACAGAGCCTCCGGCAAAGCGACGGAAGTATGAAGCAAGCTTTGAGTTGAAAGTATTGGAAATGACCAAGAAATCCAGCAACTGTGCTGCGACTGTAGGTTGGGTTCTTTTTTAAATTTAAGGGGCCCTCTTCTAACGCTGAATCTATGTCAAGTGTTTTTTTGTTCTTTGAGTTGAATTTAAGGTCTTATTTTTGTATATGGTTTTTTGAGGGTTTAAAGACTCGACTTGTCCGCCAAAATATACAGTAGCTTTCCTTGTTGAACGAGCCTGCCCAGCTCTTGGCCTATACTCGTTGGAATTTGGAGCATTAAGGGGGGGAGGAAATCTAATTGAAATACTTCAAATCTCGAAAGGCATGGCCAGAGTAAATGTGGAAAGGTGTTTTTTCCCCATGACCTACAATAAGAGGGCACCTTTAGGAATGAAGGGCGTCCAGTTAGAACGGAAAAGCAGAGGAATTTCTTCCAGGCAGAGGATGGTAAATCTGTGTAAATCTGTGATAGGTTCTTGATTAGCCAGGGGATCAAAGGAGATGGGGAGAAGGCCGGGCTGAGTGGGGAAATGGAGTAGCTCATGATTGAATGGTGGGGCAGATTCAATGGGCTGAATAGCCTACTTCTGCTCCTTTGTCTCATTGACTTGTGGTCTTAACCCATCTGTGGTCCCCACACCCTTCTGAAGACCTCCTCACTATATGACCTGTTCTGGTCATGTGCCACCTGCAGAATTTTTCAATTCTGTTGTGTGTATTACATTGTGTGCAAGTTTTTTTAATCAAGAAGGGTAGTTGCCATTTTTCTGACTGCTGTCGAATACCGCTGAGTACATTCCCCTCTGGCCATGCACCACCTCTCCTTATCCCCTGGCCAATTTCACATCCTCACCACCACAGTCCACTTCATCCTACCATCATTAATTGCACTAACAAGTCTACGGTGTTGATGCTCTGAGAAACCTCTGTGAAAGTCCACGCGCACAGCACATTAGATTGACATGGCTAAAAGGCTGATTTTGCCAGTCAAGGACACCGTTTAAGAGACATTTAATTGATGTCACTGGTTTGCATTAGTAAATGAGCGTAAAAGAGCATACAGCCAGTAGATCCATGCTATTTAATAGACTGAACGGAAGGAGCTCCTTGTGCTATTATCACAGAACCTGCCACCAGCTCAAAATTAAATTAGCAGGAGAGCTTCCAAGCAACTTTTAACAGCGTTTAGAGAGTCACTGTAGTTGTGGTATTTGACCATGCTCAAAGATTTTATTAGAGTGTAGCGTGTATTGCGAACCGCCACCATCAGTTCACAGACTTACCTGACACATCGCGGGCTAGCAGTGCTGGGTGCCAAAGTACAGCGAGTGGATCAGATGAAGCCCCTGCCTAATGGCTTATAGCTTTCACTAACGAGCTCATTAGCAGGCAGGGAATAAAAGGTCTGTGTATGTCTGCAATAAGCCAGTCTTGAGTTGACTACCTTTGTGTGTGTTTGCCTTTATTTAGTAGTATCTACCATAGTAGCTGCTACAAGAGTATATATGTTCATTTATAACAAGGGTTCCCAACCTGGGGTACATGTACCCTCAGTGGTACATTTGCACTTTTCAGGGGGTACATTGGATCTGAAAGAATAACCACTACTGTACAATACATGGTGTTGTAATCTGCAGTCAGATTGCACAATGTCATGTTTTTTTTAATCCTTAATTTTTAGGGGTACACGGCAACCTATAAAAATCCCCTTGGGGTATAGAGGAACAAAAAGGTTGGGAACCCCTGATTTATAACAAGCAAATAGGTATTTGAATCATAGAGTAAGGGAAAAGGCCATTTGGCCCATTAACCCATGTCCTCATTTGAAAATGGCTATCTTGACTGTTTCACCCTGTTCAATCCACAGGGTGGCCATTTCATTTCTTTAAGCTATATATCCAATTTTTTTTAAATTAATGTTACTATTGAATCCACCTTCTCCAGTCGTTCATTTCAAAAGATAGCTAGCTCCTGAGCTCAAAATTCTTATTCTCCTAGATCAATGGTTCTCAACCTTTTTTCCTTCCACTCACATGCCACTTTAAGTAATCCCTATGCTATTGGTGCTCTGTGATGAATAAGGGATTGCTTAAGGTGGGATGTGGGTGGGAAGGGAAGGTGGAGTATCACTACTCTAGACCCAAATGTTACTGCAATATTTGGCTTGAGAAAATTTGTCCTTGGCCCATTTCCCATGTTGTGTGAGGGAGGCAACAGGAGTCATTCAATCCCTTCACACTGCACTGCTCAATTATATCCCGATTAACCTCCCATCTGAACTCCAGTTCAATATCCTAGCTCTTTGTTGCCCTTTCCCCCAGCCGAACCCTTTCTGTTTCTGTCTTGCATTCGTTACAACATTGAAAACTCGGTCGAATGTTTCAAAGCATTGTCACCTTTGTAGTGCAGAAATCCCTGCCACCATTTGGCATAAAGCAAGCTTCAGCAAGCAACAATTTCAACAATTACTTGATAAACTGGCTGGATTGTTTGAAAGAGAATGCGAGGGAGCTCCTTGTCTTTTCCCCCAGCGGGGTGGGGGGAAGATAACCCTGTGGCTTTTGCCTCCACATGAGGTAGCCAGATGACAGTCTCAACCGGGTCAGCCCATCTCCAAGAACATGATACCTCCTCCGATCTGCATTGGCCGAGACTGGGCAGCCAAGAATTTGGAGCAAGGCCTGAACCAACCTTGTGGTTAATTATTGCTACTTCTGCTAATTTAGTGAAAGCAAGACCTCAAAAGTGCAGACAGCCTGGATCCACTCTTAAACTGCAGACGGTAATGATGTTGGCTCTCTCCGAGCCACTCTTCCTCTTTTGATTAAAGCTTGGGCTTTCCTTGGTGAACAGAGCTAGGAATAAAAAAGCAAAGCATGCAAACCTGTGCTCCAGTCTTGTGGCCCCACGTTATATACTTAACTGCTTGCTTGAGGAGAAAAAAAATCCTGTTAATTTTAATCATGTGTCACTGGCTTTCCAGTATGCTGTTCCTTTGTGTCAATCTCTCCTGCAGACCACTCTCTCCCCGTTGCAAGTGGAAGCCACCTTGTTGTGAGGTGCGGATTGTGGAAATCCCAGGGTTTTGTTTGGTATGATCTATTGTGCATTACATGCAGAAACAAATGTTACCATCTTGTTAAAGCCAAATTTCAGATCTATTTTTAAATTTAAAAAAAAAGATTTAGACCTATAGCACGGTAACGGGCCATTTCGACCCACGAGCCCGCGCTGCCCAATTAAACACCCCCTCCCCCACCGTGTGCATTTCGAACAGTGGGAGAAACCCCACGCAGGCTCAGGGAGAACGTACCAACTCCTTACAGACAGCGCGGGATTTGAACCCCAGCCCCGATCGCCACAGCTGTGACAGCATTGTGCTAAACGTGCTTCTCTGCAAGCCGACTCATCGTTGTTGCCCTTGCGGCTAAAATACCATTGTGTCTTCTGCAAACTTGAACTGAATCTGGCAGTGCACCCACGAGTTAACAGGGTGGTGGGCTGATGGCTGAGGCACACGTCCTACTACATCATATGTGACTTTGAGTAGGGCATCAGGCAGACAGGTCTGTTCCATCAGTCAATGACAGCATGGCTAATTTGTGACCATATTCCACATACCCAATTTCTCCTTGCGTGCCTTTTATTATGAAAAATGAATCAAACCAAGATTTAAAACTCAATAGCCTTCAGCCAGCAGATGTGTTTAAAAATGGCTGCGTCTTGATGCATTTAAACGTTTTGTGTTACCATCATGAAATGCCTGACTTTACAGTTCTGCTCTTGCTCGTCTTCAAATCTAGCCAAAATTGTTTCTCTCCGGTACTACCAATCGACCACAGTCAGACAGAGAGTCGTGATTAATAGGCCTTAATTACCTTAAAGTGTCAGCACAAATTGTACATTGCTGGCCCAGTTCCAAGGCAGGTACTGAGCGAGGGGTTTGGGCGTAATAGCCTTTATGGGGATACCTGGGAGGGAGGAGTCCCAGGTTCAGGGGGCGAGCCAGCCCATTACAGCACCTAGTGGTAGCACCACTTTCCTAGTTCCAAAATGGATTGAACATTGGCTGAAAGGGAGAGGCCAGAGAGTGGTAGTGGATAATTGTCTGTCAGGTTGGAGGCCGGTGACCAGTGGTGTGCCTCAAGGATCTGTATTGGGCCCATTGTTGTTCGTTATATACATTAATGATCTAGATGATGGGGTGGTGAATTGGATTAGTAAATATGCAGACGATACTAAGATAGGTGGAATAGTGGATAATGAAGAAGGTTTTCAAGGATTGCAGAGGGATTTGGGCTGCTTAGAAAAGTGGGATGAAAAATGGCAGATGGAATTTAATGCTGATAAGTGTGAGGTGCTTCATTTTGGTAAGAAGAATCAGAACAGGACATACGTGGTAAATGGGAGAGCATTGAGGAATACAGAAGAGCAGAAAGATTTAGGAGTAACGGTACATCGTTCCCTGAAGGTAGAAACTCACGTGAATAGGGTGGTGAAGAAGGCTTTTAGTATGCTGGCCTTTATCAATCATTGCATGGAATATAGGAGTTGGGAGGTGATGTTGAGATTGTATAAGACGTTGGTGCGGCCTAATTTGGAGTTCTGTGTGCAGTTCTGGTCGACTAATTATGGGAAGGATATAAACAGAGTGGAGAGAGTGCAGAGAAGGTTTACCAGAATGTTACCTGGGTTTAAGCATCTAGAGTATAGGGAGAGATTGGACAGATTAGGTCTTTATTCTTTGGAGCGTAGAAGGTCGAGAGGGGATTTGATAGAAGTATTTAAGATTATGAAAGGGATAGACAGAATGGATGTTGATAGACTATTTCCGTTAAGAGGAGGAAAGATTAAAACAAGAGGACATGAGTTAAGAATTAAGGGGCAGAGGTTTAGAGGTAACATGAAGGGGAACTTCTTTACTCAGAGAGTGGTAGCCGTGTCGAATGAGCATCCAGGAGAAATAGTGGCGGCAGAGTCAATTGTATTATTTAAGAAAAGGTTGGACAGGTATATGGATGAGAAGAAGATGGAGGGTTATGGGCATTGTGCAGGGAGGTGGAACTAGAGAGGGGTGTTTGGTTCGGTGCGGACTAGAAGGGCCTAATGGCCTGTTTCTGTGCTGTAATTGTTATGTTATATGTTATGTTATAACATTCAGAGCCTTGATTTTGGGGGTTACCTTCACAATTATCCATGTGTTCCCTTCTCGTTATTCCAAAGGTTCAAGGTTCCTTTTACTGTCACATATATGATACATAAAAATGTAACCTTCACAATGTACTTTAACTTCCGTCTGCCGTAAGGCAAACCTAGTCGCCACGAGCATTGCCTAACAATAAACGAAAGAGAAGCAAAAGAGAAACCCTTCAGAGATACTGTGTGTCCCTGGATCTGCCTCTGTATCTGCTGCTGCACAGACCAGTTCAATCCCTGCTCTTTGTGATTTTTAAAAAATATGTATAAATGACCTGGATAAAGAAGCCGAAGGTTGGGTCAGTAAGTTTGCAGATCATACGAAGGTTGGAGGAGTTCTAGATGGCGCTGAAGGTTGCCATAGAACACTACAGTACTGGCCCTTCTGCCCTTGATGTTTTGCCAACTCATAAGTACTAATTCTCCCTATCCCGTAACCCTCTATTTTCCCTTCCATCCGTGTGCCTGTCTAAGAGTCTCTTCATTGTCCCTAATGTTTCAGCCTCCATCACCCTCCCTGGCAAGGCATTCCAGGCATCCCACCCCCTGAACCTGGGACTCCTCCCTCCCAGGTAACTCCATAAAGGCTGTTATGCCCAAACCCCTCCCTCAGTCCCTGCCTTGGAACCGGGCCAGCAACGTACAATTTTTGCTGACTCTCTATGTAAAAATCTTATCCTTGATGTCTCCCCTAAACTTTCCTCCCTCCAATATGTACAGATATCCTCCAGAGTTTGCTATTCCTGCCTTGAGAAAAAGGCACTGGCTGTCCACCTTATCTATGCCTCTTATAATCTTGTAGACCTCTATCAAGTCTCCTCTCATCCTTCTACGCTTCAAACAGAAAAGTCCCAGCTCTGCTAACCTTGCCTCCTAATTTTCCAATCCAGGCAACATCCAAGTAAATCTCTCGACCCTCTCCACAGCATGCACATCCTTCCTATAATGAGGTTACAAAAGGAGGCAGGCAGGATGCAGAGCTGGGCAGAAAGTGGCAGATGGTTCCTATGAGCCAGTCTCCAGCAGCCTGCGTGGATCCTCCAGCCACTGAGTCCCTCGCTGGCGTTTCAGTAGGGCAGGGGGCTGGAATAGGTAGTGAGAGGAATTTCTGCCTGAAGGCAGCAGCGAGAAGACATTGATGGGCGATGAGGGTTGTTTGTAACGTTGGCTGCCTTCTTGAGGAAGCTGCCCACACAGGTTCCTTCTGTGCACTGCAAGTCTCCACATAAAGGGCAATAAATGTTGTATTGCTGTGTGTACCCCAGTAGCAGAATTTATGGCCATTCCAGCTTCTGCATTATTGCACACAAGGTCATATGAGTATTTTCAGTTATTTTGGTCATTTTCCCCCCTCCCCTTTATCCAAGATGAACGGCTGAAGCCCAAAATGTTAGTTATATCTTTCCTGCATAAAGGCCACTGTTTGACCTGCTGAGTTTCTCTAGCATTTTGCTTCAATCACGGTGTCTGCAGACGTTCGTGTTTTACTTCCTTCCTTGAATCTTTTGGGGCACGATATCCAGGCTTGTTTGATAACACCTCTTGTGATGAGTAAGAAGGATTTTTTTGCCCCCTACATTGCGATGGTTTACTAATGGAAATATTGGTGAGGTGTTTTTTTTTAAGAAGTTGTCTGGTTGCGCATCCTGAAATTTTCAGTTCTTTTTAGATTTCATTCCCCAGTTGGAGGTGCCTTATTGTTTTAATTGTGTTTGGGAGCATGGATGGGGGGGGGGGGTAAGGGGCATTGTCATATCCTGTAAAATGGCGGCGCGGTTGGCGTAGCTGTTAGCGCAACGCCGTTGCAGCGCCAGCAATTGGGACTGGGGTTCGAATCCAGCACTGACTGTAAGGAGTTGGTACATTCTCCCCGTGTCTGCGTGGGTTTTCCCCCGTGGGGGGGGGGGGAGGGTTGGTTTCCTCCCACAGTTCAAAACATTCTGGGGAAGTTATAGGTTAATTGGGTAGCACGGGCTCTGGGCTGAAATTACCTGTTACCCTGCTGCGTGCCTTTTTTTAAATAAAAAGCAGAATTGAACTGAAATCCATAATGAAAATGCGTACATTCACAGTAATGTTGACATTTACCAGGTCGCCCTTGACTCTCACAGACCATTGGATTGACCTATTGCTTGAATGTTTTGAAATCTATGTGCAGCTTTCTTTTATTAAAAAAAAACTTATGAAAGTGAGAGCCCTTCCTAATTTTCCAATTGCCTTCAGCTTGAAATTTGATTGAGTGGTAGACCTTCAGGGTGTTGCTTTTATTTTCCCAGCGTTGGGCTTTTTTCAGTTTAAGGAGGCCCACATTTTATGTCCAGCTCTTCCATTTGGTTTTTACTTCCAACGCTTTAATAAATTTGCGCCTGTTTATTCCTTTGTTCTGCGTTGTCTTACCAGACCGGGAAGACAGTAACCATTCTGCTGATGACCGCATTTAACTGTAGTTATATTCAGCTGTGAGAAATAATATCTAAGTTCAACTGGATTTAATAACTTGTGCCAACAATATCGCAAAAATGGGGTATTTGTAAGCTCCCTTATGGTAAAATAAAATTAAGTTTTATATTCATTGAGGCCAAAACTTCCACTGGGAATGTTGTAGTTTCTCAAAGGTACCAAGTCAGGAATTGTTTTGCAATATTTTTGCGGCTGTGTTTCTTCAAACTACAATCTGGAAACTGTTGTGAAGTGGCTATCAATGTGGGTAGGATTGGGATCTATTGCATATGACCTTCTGATTGCGCAAGCCCAAATTCTAGAAGTCATGTAGGCGGTGTGCTTTGCCTTACAAAGGAATTATTTTACAAACAACAAGTAGATCATTAATTAGATTTTGTATCAATTGAGCCTTTGTGTTGGGCAATAGGCTAAGCCGGGAACTAAATACATTTAAAGAGCAGCGTGGTTACAGCTTTCTTTTAGTGTTAGCAGTGCTATTACAGCTCCAGTGACCCATGTTTGAATCCACCACTGGCTGTAAGGATTTTGAACATTCTCCCCATGACCTGGTGAGATTCCTCCGGGTGTTTCAGTTTCCTCTCACATTTCAGAAACGTGTGGGGTAAGAAGGGTAATTGATCATATGGGTGTAATTAGGCAGTACAGATTCATGGGCTGGAAGGGCCTGTGTCTCTACATTTAACATTTAAACAGTTTGATTTCCTCCCCCAACCTAAAAGGTATCCGTCTTGAAAATGATCAGCACCCTAGATCAGCACCCTAGAGCTCCCTTTCCTGCTCTGTTAACTATTTAAAAATTTGAAGTTACTTTATTTGAGTAAAACAAGGAAGTTTACAGATGCTGTGATTGTAGTAAATACACAATGTACACCTTTTAGCAATGGCTGGATGGGAGAAGGCAGAGAGTAGTGGTAGATGGTTGCTTCTCAGTCTAGAGGCTTGTGACTAGTGATGTGTCTCAGGGATCACTGCTGGGACCATTGTTGTTTGTCATCTATGTCAATAATCTGGATGATAATGTGGGAAATTGGATCAGCAAGTTTGCAGATGACACTAAGATTGGAGGCGTTGTGGACAGCAAAGAAGGCTTTCAAACCTTGCAGAGGGATCTGGACCAGCGAGAAAAATGGCAGATGGAATTTAATGCAGATAGATGTGAGGTGTTGCAGTTTGGAAGGGCAAACTAAGAAAATATCTGCATGATGAATGTTAGGGCACTGAGGAGTGTGGTGGAACAGAGGGTCCTGGGAATACAGATACATAATTCCCTGAAAGTGGCATCACAGGTGGTTAGGGTTGTAAAGAGACCTTTTGGCATAATGGCCTTCATAAATCAATGTATTGAGTACTGGAGTTGGGATGTTATGGTAAAGTTGATATTGGTGAGGCCAGATTTGGAGTATTGTGTGCGTATTGGTCACCTAACTGCAGGAAAGCTATCAATAAGACAGAAAGAATGCAAATAAGATTTACTAGGATGTTGCCCAAACTTCAGGAACTGAGTTACAGGGAAAGGTTAGCATTTTAACACTTTAATTCCCCGACGCTTAGAAGAATGAGGGAAGATTTGAGGGAGATAAACAGAGTAAGTGTAGATAGGCTTTTACCACTGAGGGTAGGTGATGTACAAACCAGAGGACATGGGTTAAGAGTGAAAGGGGAAAAGTTTAGAGGGAATCTCTTCACAGAAGGAGTGGTGGGGGTGTAGAATGAGCTGCCAGCTGAGGTGTTGAATGTGGGTTGAATTTTAACGTTTAAGAAGCATTTTGACAGGTACATGGAAGGGAGAGGTATGGAGGGCTGTGAGCTGAGTGCAGGAACGTGGGAATGGGCAAAAAAAAAGGTTTGGCACAGACCAGAAGGGCTAAAGGGACCTGTTTCTGTGCTGTGGTGTTCTCTGGCCATTCAGCTGTTGACCTGAAATTTTGGTTAATCATCTTTGGATGGTGCAGCACCTGCTGAGTTTCTCCAGCACTTAAGTTAGTTTCTTTGAACTTTCATTCAGGGGTTTTTTTTCCGATGTTGTAGATTACTCAGTAAAGATGATCTTGTTATAGCAGGAGTTAAAATATTTCAAGGGACTAACATTTTTGTGCATTAAGATGGCCATATGTCCTGCCCGGAAGACGCTAAGGTGCATACAAGAAGGCTTTGATTAAGGAAATTTGGCTCTTCAGAACAGCTCGACTGCCGATGGAGCTGACTTAATATAGAAACTAGGCCCTCTTTAGAGTAGGCCTGAAAACAAACTCCTTGTTACAATCCAAATAGGAATCTTTCCTTGGGCAACTTGGCAATCAGATTTATTTTTAAAGTATCGTTAATCAGTAGAATTTGTCAGTGGGAGCATTGACATATTTATTTATAAGGAGATGTAGTACAGCAGATGTTGCCATCCTAGATATGGTCTGTGCTCTGAGTGGGAAAAGTCGTCTCTCGCATCCCTTTTAAACCTTTCCCTTGTCACCTTAAACCTACGCCCACTAGTTCTAAAATTGTCCAGCCTGGGAATTGGACTGTAATCATTCATTTTATTAACACCTCTCATGATTTAGTCATCCTCTCAGCCTCCTACACTCCAGGGAAAAAAAGACCCAACCTCTCCAATCTCTTTCTTTAACTGAAGCCCTCCAGCCCCAGCTAACATCCCGGTGAATCGCCCCTGCGCCTCTAGAAATGAGTGACCAAAACTGCACACAGAACTCAAAATGTGATCTACAAATGCCTTGTACAGTTCTATAATGACTCTATATCCTGCCAAATGTCCTGATCCATATGCTGCCTTCACTTACATCTTCAACAGTCCATAATTCCTCCAAGACATCATTCCAATACCCAAGAAGGTGACAATAACAGTCATTAATGTCTACCGCTGTGTGCCATTGACCTCCACCATTATGAAATGCTTCGAGCGTCCGGTGATGGAACACATCATAGCACACCTCCCAGAGATGCTGGATCCATTGTAATTCACCTATAGAAGAAACCGTTCCACAGACGATGCGATAAGCATGTTGCTTCACTCTGTCCTAGCCCTGATGCCTCATATGCCAGTTCATTGACTTCAGCTTGGCGTTTAATACATTCATTCCCCAGAGACTGGTGGAGAAGCTATCCTCGCTGGGAATTGACACCCCTCACCGTAACTGGATCCTGGACTTCCTGACAGAAAGAAGGGTCAGTAGCAAAACGTCGAGCACCGTCACGCTGAGCACTGGTGCACCTCAGGGGCGTGTGCTCAGCCCGCTCCTGTTCATGCTACTGACCCACGACTGGATCGCCAGATCCAGCTCCAACAGGGTCAAGTTTGCAGATGACACGACAGTCGTTGGCCTCATCAGTAACAACGATCAGTCGCACTTTAGAGAAGAGGTGGAACATCTTGTGAAATGGTACGAGAGTAACAACCTGAGTGTCAACGTGGACAAGATGAAGGAGATGATCGTGGACCAGGAACGACCACCCTCCACTAAACATTAACAATCTGTAGTAGAGAGAGCGGAGAGCACCAGGTTCCTTAGAGTTCACTTAACTATCACGGACACTCAACATCTCCTCACTTGTCAGGAAGGCACAACAGCGACTGCACTTCCTGAGAAAACTGAAATGGGCAAGGCCACCAGCCACTATTATGTCAACCTTCTAAAGGAGCTCTATCAAGAGCATCCTGGCCGGCTGCATCACAGTGTGTACAATTGCTGCAGAGAAATGGATGAGTGGTCAATCCACAGGTCTGTAAGAGTGGCAGAGAGGATCACTGGAGTCTTGCCCCCCCACCCCACCAAAAAAAAGAACACCATTGACGTGATCTACCAGGATCGTTGCCTGAAGAGTACGTGCAAAATCATTGAGGACTCCTTCTACCCTCCACAGAACATTTCTTGTCAAGGAAGAGATCCAGGAGGATCAGAGCCAGCACCACCAGGATGAAAAACAGCTTCTTTCCAGGTGCAGTGAGAATGCTGTACAACCAAAGGAACTGCTCATATCCGACACTCTCATTTGTACCAAACAGTATTTATTTATTTATAATTATAGATAAAATGCTTACCCTGCATCTGTATTGTTTGTATGTGTGTTACGTCTGGTTGTGGGTCTGCGTGTTTTGCACCGAGGACAGGGGAATGCTGTTTCAGATTGTACTTGTGCAATAAGCTTGACTTGATGCTACCCTGCCCACCTGAGTTGATACTTTCAAGGACTAATTACCTGTACCCCTGAGCCTCTCAGTTCTACAATCCTCTCCAGGACCCTGCAATTTACTGTGCGAGTCCTAACTTGACGAAATTGGTAGCACCTCACACTTGCCGGAGTTAAATTTTATTTGTCATTCCTTTGACTCATCTTTCACCTTAATCCTGTTGTAAGCTTGGATATTCCACCTCACTATTCAGTACCTCGCCAATTTTGGTGCCACCTGCAAGTCTACTAATTGTACATTGCCAGACCACTCATTAATACAGATGTCAAAAATGGTGGACCCAGCACCAACCGTCGTTGGTTGTGCTGGGTTTAATTTTTTTCTCTCTCTTGTTAGATTTTAAAACCTTGTAAATACAAATATGACATTCTTTGCCCTTTTTCTGTCCTTTGTAGGTTGGCACAGCCAGATACATGGCACCTGAAGTACTTGAGTCACGGATTAATTTGGAGGACATTGAAGCATTTAAACAGGCGGACGTGTATTCACTCGCACTTGTGCTGTGGGAGATGGTATCACGATGTACAGCAATTGGTGGTGAGTGACATTAAAACGACATCTTAAAGCTGCAAAGAGCTGGCTTTATCGGGGAAAGTTCATTGATGCACAGCCCCTGAAATTTCAATGAGGAGGATCAATCTTTGGTGTTGATGAAGACTCAGACTCAGTTCATGATTCTATTGCCTCTTCAGCCAGAGTTAAAATGAGAACCCACGTGAGCTCTTGGGTTAGTATGCATCCTTTCATTTTTTTCAGTCTTGGTCAATCTGTAGTTAAAATTAAAGTACGTGCCACCTTGAGCAAGGATCAATGTTAAGTATGCCTTTGAAGGTCCAGAGTACTTCCGAGCAATCAGGCAAGATTCTGCTGTCTCTCTCTCTATTGCAGCTTTACAGGAAAGTACAGTTCCAAGGGTGAATGGTTCACCAAACCAATCACTAACTCCTCTGCCATTGACTGTCCTGGTGATACAGCCCCTTCAGCCCATGTTAACCAAGATGTCTTCCTCAGTTGGTCCATTTGCCCATGTTTGGCCCATTTCTCCTTGAACCTTTCCTACCCAACATGCCCTATTTAAATCGCTGCAACATAGAGACAGGAAAACTGGATACCCACGAAGAAGAGGGGATGTGCAAATGGATTTCGATGGAAAAGATTCGGGGTTAGTTGGGGGGCTGGGGTATTTTTGTTTTGTCTGTGTGCTGCCAATGTTTTCAAAAATAGTACTCCGAGAAAGAACCCTGACTGTTGCGCTGTCAGGAGTAAGGGTCTAATTTCAAGAGAGCTGTTTGTGCAGCAAGTGTCAGCGGTGGATTTGTCGTAATTTGGCACCTACTTGTAAATGACGGCATTGACGTTGCACAGAGCAAGGGCTGAAGCTTTTGTTAACGAGGAGGCTTCCACTGACTAGCACTGACTGAAGCGGAGCTCTCTGTTTGGCTCTGACTTTTCAATGGTTATTTTTAGACGTTGCATGTTAGAAAGCTTTTACTGTGGGGCCACCCATGATCATTGGTCAATCCATTTGTTAAAGTTGAATGACTTTTATTAACCAAATCGGCCTGAGGACATTTTCCCTTTTTTTAAAACTGTTATGGATTGCTGAGAGGTTAGTTATCAGTTGCAAAACATCTGCCTGCACTCGTGTTGCAATATTGCTTCACCTATTGAATTATATTTCAAATTCGAGGAAGCTCGTGCCTGCAGGCTTCAAGGAGCCGTGGGCAGTTCTGTAACAGAAGCATTGGTAGAGGCAGCGTTGAATTAAAACAATGGCCACATCTCCAGGATGTCTCCCTCCAGCAACAATAAAGAGACACACAATGGTCATTTCCTATCATTCAGGCACGGCCACAAGTGGCATTATTCCTTCTGCTCAGGTCACCTCCTCTCTAGTTGCAGGACACGTCGAGATGTGGGGCTCCGCGGTCCTTTCCTTTGGCGTTTATGGGCTTCTCGAATGTTGCTGCCTTTGAGCACGAGGCAATTCTAATCGCCTACTAAATGTTTTGATGCAAACTGTTGGGGTTTGCAGCTAATAATTAGCACAGTGGGGGCTGGCAACGAGAGGAGGAAAGGAGTTGTTTCTCTGACCAAGCCTTTAACTGCTGCAAATATTTCCAGCTCTTGAATGTTCTTGTCACTTGCCTTTGACTCCCTAACTCACCAATGTTTTATTTTAACAGTTTGTAAGCTTGAGTTCCGATCCTACCATTCATTGGTTCTTTTCTGTCCCTCTAACCTCTAGCACCCTTTTAAGATCAATTCCACATTCTTGCACTCCCAGATTTGCATTGCTCCACCATGGTTTTCATTTATTCAGCACTTTGGAATGTGGGGTTCAAATCCGGCGCTGTCTGTACATTCCCCAGTGTTCGTGTAGGGTTTCCTCCGGGTGCTCCAGTTTCCTCCCATATTCCAAAGACGTAGCGGGCTCGTAGGTTAATAACTGGTGGCGCGGGTGTATTTGGGTGCCGCGGGCCTGTGGGCCAGCAGGGTCTATTACCATGCTGTATCTCTATATTTTAAAAACATCAAAAAGTAAATACAAGATGTATGCAGAGAATCAAGGACAATGATTGCAGGCTGCCAAATCATGACAGGCCACTTAAGGGATTTGTTTTGGAAATTGACAAAATAAATTGTTCTGTGGATACAATAATGTATTGAACAATATCCATTTCTAGTTGAACAACAATCATTTCTTTATAATGCAGTCAGGATTCCCATGTCAATAGACTGTGCATCCATGAGGCCATTGCTGCTGAGAGAAACCTTTCATAGGAAAGCATCTCCATTGATAACCTGGAAGTCAATTGCGGTGTGGGGGGTGGGTTATGGAAGGAAAGGGGTTTGTGTTCTTGAAAATCGCAATACAGTTTTCCAAGAACATAACCCTTTGTAACGTGGGTAATTTCCACAATTTATTTTAACCAAACTTTTCTGCCCATCTCTCTCTCTCTTTCAATGACTTCGAACTTCCCCGAATATGTCTCTTGGATTTCACGTCTTCTGTATTACTGGGAGGAGGTCACCACGTTAGGAGCAGTGTCTGAATTGGGGCTAATGTGCATTCCCAGAAATGATGGGATTTGTTGAATAATTTCTATAAAGTCACTCGTTTTATTTTAATAATCAATTCTTAATGGCCTTCCCCTTGGATCCTGTAGCAGTAAGGTGGTATTCTCATAGAAATGAGCAAACAAGTTTTTAAAAAATGAAATCTGCATGTGGGTAGCCTGTATCGATAAGATCTCCAACCACCCAATTACTGCTGATAATGGACAAAACCATGAGAGTGGCTTCTGTCTGTCAGTGCTCCGCAGTCACAGGAATAGCGAGGCATTCAAAGTATCTTTCATTTAAAAATAACATCCCTTAGAAATAATTACACCATGATGAGATAAAAATGGTAGAACTCTTGTTTCCTTGAACATCTGTTCAACATCAGTCAAGGTGGATGGGAGGATTAGCTCATTTTTAATTTCATCCCTGCGCCTTTTATCGTCCTGCAGACTTGCTCTGTTGTTTTTGTTTAGAGTTCGACATGGCTCTCCCCCCTTCCCTACCTCCCCTCTATCCAGCCTCAGCAGCCTTGGCAGTCTAAAACTGGGAGATTTCCCCCAAGTAATTTCTATTGCTATACATGTAATTAGTTGGAAAAGCATCTACTGCCATTTCTCTCAATCCGATTTCAACCAAGTAACGTATTGGCTTTGCCCAATTTGAACCTTCCCTGTTGGCCTAAATTTATATGTGGATGATTCAGAAGATGTCAGGATGAAATAGAAAAGCCCATAGCAAAAATTGACCAAAGATCTCATCAAACATTAGAACATTACGGCCCAGTATAAACCCTTTGGAATCACGATGTTGTGCTGACCTGTTTTTAGCTTGACAGTCTTAACCTTCCCTACATCACACCCATGACCCTCTTATTTTTTTCTGCATACATGGTCTATCTCAATGTTCCCATTGTACCATCCTCCACCACCACCCTCCGGTAATGGACTCCAGGCATTCACTACTCTCTGCATATCAAAAAAACACACTTGCCCCTGACGTCTCGCCTAAACTCTCCTCTCCATAAACATAAGTCTTCTGGTATTTGCTACTGTTCCCCCGCCCATAGAAAAAATGTTGACTGTCTACCATACTTCGTATTCTTATAGACTTCTATTAAGTCACCTCTCATCCTTCTTTGCTCCAAAGAGAAAAGCCCCAGCTTTGTTACCCTTGCCTCATATGCCCCATTCTCCAATTCATGCAATGTCCTGTTAAATCTCCTCTGCACCCTCTCCAAAGCTTCCACATCTTTCATGCATGAGGTGACCAATATTCTCGGTGTGGTCTAGCCAGAGTTTTATAGAGTTGCAACATTATCTCATGACTCTTGAACTCAATCCCTCAACTAATGAAGGCCAGCCTATCATAAGGCTTCTTAACTACCCTACCAACTTGCACAACAACCTTCAGAGATCTATGGATTTGCACCCCAATGTCCTTCTGTTCTTCCACACAGTTAAGGATCCTGCCATTAACTCTGCCTTCAAGACCCTGCAAAATTCACTTCACACTTATCCAGATTGAACTCCATCCAGATTTTCCGACAAATCTGCATGCCGTCTAAATCCTGTCATAACCTACGGCAACTTTCTATGCTATCCACAACACCTCCAACTTTCGTATCATCCTCAAAATTACTGGCAAAGAGCAGGGGTCCCAGTTTGGATCCTGGCAGAACTCCACAGTCATTTGACCTCCAGGCCAAATACATTCCATGCACCACTACCCTTTGCTTTCTGTAGGCAAGCCAATGTTGAATCCACATGACCAAGGTTCCTTTTATCCCATGTCTCATAACCTTCTTAATCCATTTACCATGGGGCATCTTGTCAAATGCTTCACTAGTCTCCATATACACCACATCTACCACCCAACCTTCATCAATTTATTTTGTAACTTGTTCAAAAAAAGGTTCATGAGGCACAATCCGCCCCTTGCAAAGCCATGCTGACTGTCCCTGAGGAGACCATGCTTCTCTAAATGCTCGTAAATCCTGCCCCTAAGATTCCTCTCCAATAGTTCGCCCACCACTGAAGTAAGATTTACTGGTTTATAATTACCAGGATTCTCCTTGTTTTTTAAATATGGGGACTACATTTACCAATTTCCAATCCTCCATTTACCCCCTCCCCCAGCCCCTGTGGGCAAGGAGGATTCAAAGATCATAGCCAATGCCCCAGCTATCTCTTCCTTGCCTCCCCACATCAGCCTGGGGTATATTTCATCTGGCCCTGGGGACGTATCAAACTTAATGTTTTTAAAAAGATCCAGCACTTCACCAACGTGGTCCAGCACATACTGACCTTGCATTGACAAAGGTCTCTCTCTGTGGTAAAGAATTCCCCCACCTCCTCTGCCTCCAGGGACATGTTCCTTCTTTTATCCTTGAGTGGCCCCACCTTCACTCTCCTCATCCTTCTGTTTTTCACATCTGCATAGAGCTCCTTGGGGTTTCCCCTAATCCTACTTGACAAGGCATTCTCGTATCCTTCGAGCTCTCCTAAGTCTTAAGTTCTTCCTGGCTACCATACAATTCCCATCCTGACTTTTGCTTCATGAACCTTGCATACACTTCCTTCTTCCTCTTAACTAGCTACCTCACCTCTTTTGGTCAATCCTGGTTTCCTTTTCCTACTATCTTTTCCCTATCTCTGTAAATCAATCCTGTCTAGAACTCCACGCAAGTGGTCCCAAAACATCCTCCACATCTGTGCTTTTCCCTGGAGAACATATTTTCCCAATTTACTCTCCTAAGTTCCTGCCTGACCCTGTCGTAATTAGCCCTTCCCTAATTATCCGCTTTACCATCATGTCTACTTTTCCAGAGCTGTGCTAAAGATTAGGGGGCGTTGTGATCACTGTCCCTGAAATGTCTCCCCACCAAGAGGTCTGTCTCCTGATCAGGTTCATTACCCAGTACTAGATCCAGTACGGCCTCTCCAGTCAGCTGGTCCACATACTGTGTCAGGAGTCTTTCTTTATTGACACACCTGGCAAATCTTGCCCCATCTATCCCTCGCAGCCAGTCAATATTAGGGAAGTTGAAGTTTCCCATGACAACAACCCTGTAATTTCAAATTCTGCCCGTTTATCTGCTCCTCAGTGTCCTGAGGGCTATTTTGGGGGCCTATAGACTATTCCCAGTACCATGATTGCTTCCTTCCTATTTCTGATCCACCCACACCAACTCAGTAGACAATCCCTCTGCAAGGACCCCTTTTTGCAGCTGTGATACTCCCCCCCCCACCCCTATTTTACCTCCCTTCCTATCCTTTTTGAAACATCTAATCTCTACCACCTGCATCAGCCAATCATGTTCTGGCATCAAGCCAAGTCTCTGAAATGACCACAACATCGTAATTCCACGTCCTGGTCAAATGCGAGGCAGTTCAGTTAATGTGCCCACAGTTCAGTACACGTGATCTTGATGGCTGACTTGGTCAAAATATGGCTGGGATTTTGGCATGCACATGGGTGACACACTAGCAAAAATTTGTGAGGGAAGTGGGGGTGGGGTGCGGAGTGTAAGTCATTAAGGAGTTTCAAATGTCTAGTACTGGCACAGTGAGGTGAAAGGCCACCACTGTGTGATTCTGCAGGAGTAAAATGTACTTTGAGACTTGCTGCTTCAGAGTGGATAAAAGGTAGAAGGATGAGGTGGGGAGATTTAATCCTCTAAGGGGGTGGGGGTTGGATCAACACTGATGGTCCTAAGTGAAATGTTTCTTCTGCACCCAAAATAAGATCAGCATATATGGTCCTCCTGAATAGAGGCAGGAGAGTTTGATGATTGATAATGTTTCTGAAAGCAGCTTTGTAGAGCGCAAAGATGTTTTGCTGTCTTGCGGTGTTTTTAATATGCATCCTCCCAATAGTTGTATGTTAAAGATCACGCAGTAGATGTTTCCCGTGGTTTGGCTGGAGTGCCTTTGGAAAAGAGTGGAATCTGGGCCAGGTAGGAGGATATGTACTGGAAATGACTGCAGTCGGGTCCAATTGTAAAAACACAGAAAAGTTGAAGGAACTCGCAACGTCCAAAGGAGGACATCCAAGGTAGTAATCTCTGGATTACTGCCGGTGCCACGTGCTAGTGAGGGTAGAAATAGGAGGATGTGGAGGATGAATGCGTGGCTAAAGAGATGGTGCAAGGGGCAAGGGATAAGATTTCTGGATCATTGGGATCTCTTCTGGGGAAGGTCGGACCTGTACAAAAGGGACGGACTCCACTTGAACTGGAGGGGGACCAATGTGCTGGCAAGCAGATTTGCTAGAGCTGTGGGGGAAGGTTTAAACTAGTTTGGCAGGGGGGGGGAACAGAGTGTGAGTGCAGTATCAAGGGAGCATGGCCACCTAGATAGGAATAATAACGATAACAAAGGTAGGATGAAGATTAGGGTAAAAGGTAGAAAAGAGAATATAGGTGAGGGTCATTCTCTGAAATGCATATATTTTAATGCAAGAAGCATAGTGAACAAGGTAGATGAGCTTAGAGCATGGACAGATACTTGGGGTAATGATATTGTGGCAATTAGTGAGACCTGGCTACAGGAGGGGCAGGACTGGCAACTTAATATTCCAGGATACATTTGATTTAGATGTGATAGAGCAGGGGGTAAAAAAGGGGGAGGAGTTGCTCTGCTTGTTAAGGAGGGCATTACTGCTGTGAGATGGCAGGATGGTCTGGAGGGATCATCCAGTGAGGCTGTTTGGGTGGAATTGAGGGGTGAAGGAGGCATGAGGGTGCTAATAGGGGTGTATTACAGACCACCAAATGGGCCAAGAAAATTAGAGGAACAAATTTGTAGGGAGATAACGTATATGTCTGAGAATCATAAGGTCGTGATCATGGGAGATTTTAACTTCCCTCACATTGATTAGGATAACCATACAGTTAGACGGCTGGATGGGCTAGAGTTCGTTAAATGTGTTCAAGATTGTTTTCTAAATCAATTAGTAGAAGAACCGACTCGGGACGGTGTAGTACTAGATCTCCTGTTAGGGAATGAGCTAGGTTAGGTATCGGACATTAATGTTGGAGAACAAATTGGGTCTAGGGATCATAACTCTGTTAGTTTTCGGGTAGTTTTAGGGAAGAGCAAGGAGGGGCCTAAAGTTGAGGTTCTGGGTTGGAGAAGAGCAAATTTCGAAGGAATAAGAAGGGATTTGGGGAGTATTGAGTGGGACAGGACATTTTCAGGTGAGGATGTAAATGAAAAATGGAGGATATTCAAAAAAGAAATTTTGCGGGTACAGAGTAGATATGTCCCAGTGAGGATCAAAGGAAAGGCTGGAAGTCATAGGGAGACTTGGTTTTCGAGGAATATTGGAAATTTGGTTAGGAGAAAAAGGGAGGTGTACAAGAGGTATAAAGAGCAGGGAGCTGAGAGTTTGAAGGAGGACTACAAGGAGTGTAGAAGGAATCTTAAGAAAGAAATTAGAAAGGCCAAAAAAAGGCACGAAGAGGCTTTGGCAGACAGAGTAAAAATAAATCCAAAGGGTTTCTATAGGTACATTAAAAGTAAAAGATTAGTGAGGGATAAAATTGGATCCCTTGTAGATAGCGAGGGTAGGCTGAGTGAGAAGTCAGAGGAAATGGGGGAAATTTTGAATGATTTCTTTGCCTCGGTATTCACGAGGGAAAAAAATATTGAACCAGTTGAAGTAAAGAAAAATAGTGGGGAGGTCATGAAGCATATAAGGATAACCGAGGAGGTAGTGATGGCTGTGTTGAAAAAGATAAAGGTGGATAAATCTCCGGGACCGGACAAAATATTCCCAAGGACACTCAGGGAGGCTTGTGAACAGATAGTGGGGCCATTAACAGAGATATTTAGGATGTCACTGGTCACAGGGGTAGTGCCAAAGGATTGGAGGGTGGCACATGTGGTTCCGCTGTTTAAGAAAGGGTCCAAATGTAAACCTGGGAATTATAGGCCCGTGAGTCTGACGTCTGTGGTGGGTAAGTTGATGGAAAGTGTTCTGAGGGATGGTATTTACAAATATTTGGAGGTACAGGGATTGATAGGGAGTAATCAGCATGGTTTTGTCAGGGGTAGATCATGCTTGACAAACCTGATTGAGTTTTTCGAGGGGGTTACAAAAAAGGTTGATGAAGGGAAAGCTGTGGATGTTGTCTATTTAGACTTTAGTAAAGCTTTTGACAAAGTTTCCCACAGGAGGTTAGGAAAAAAGGTGGAGGCATTAGGTATAAATAAGGAGGTAGTGCAATGGATTCAGCAATGGTTGGATGGGAGGTGTCAGAGAGTAGTGGTGGAAAATTGTTTGTCCAATTGGAGGCCGGTGAGTAGTGGAGTTCCTCAGGGATCGGTCCTGGGTCCACTATTGTTTGTTATATATATTAACGATCTGGAAGTAGGGGTGGAGAATTGGATAAGCAAGTTTGCGGATGATACAAAGATTGGTGGTGTTGTGGACAGTAAGGAAGATTACCATAGATTAAAAGGTGATTTAGGAA
This sequence comes from Narcine bancroftii, assembly GCF_036971445.1. Taxonomy (NCBI): domain Eukaryota; kingdom Metazoa; phylum Chordata; class Chondrichthyes; order Torpediniformes; family Narcinidae; genus Narcine; species Narcine bancroftii. The sequence continues at coordinate 323,013,306 of NC_091469.1, forward strand.
GGCTGGAGGTGTGGGCTGAGAAATGGCTGATGGAATTTAATACAGATAAGTGTGAGGTGTTACATTTTGGAAAGGCAAATCTAAATAGGTATTATGCATTAAATGGTAGGGTATTGAGATGTGCAGAGCAACAAAGGGATTTAGGAGTGATGGTAAATAGTACCCTCAAGGCTGATACTCAGGTAGATGGTGTGGTGAAGAAGGCATTTGGAATGTTGACCTTCATAAATCGGAGTATTGAATTCAAGAGTAGAGAGGTTATGATGAAATTGTACAAGGCATTGGTGAGGCCAAATTTGGAGTACTGTGTACAGTTTTGGTCACCAAATTATAGGAAAGATATAAACAAAATAGAGAGAGTGCAGAGAAGGTTCACGAGAATGTTGACAGGATTTCAAGGTTTGAGTTACAGGGAAAGGTTGTGCAGACTCAGGCTTTTTTCTCTGGAGCGTAGAAGATTGAGGGGGGACTTGATAGAGGTGTTTAAGATTTTAAAAGGGAAAGACAGAGTAAATGTGGATAGGCTTTTTCAATTAAGAGTGGGGGAGATTCAAACTAGAGGGTATGGTTTAAGATTGAAGGGGGAAAATTATAAAGGGAACATGAGTGGACATTTCTTTACACAAAGGGTGGTGGGGATGTGGAATGAGCTTCCGGCAGACGTAGTTGAGGCGGGATCATTGGTTACATTTAAGGATAGACTGGATAGTTACATGGAGAGGAGAGGACTGGAGGGGTATGGACCGGGTGCTGGTCAGTGGGACTAGGAGGGTGGGAATTTGTTACGACATGGACTAGTAGGGCCGAACTGGCCTGTTCTGTGCTATAAGTGGTTATATGGTTATATGAGCCCAACCTTCAAGGTATGAAGAGAAAGTAGGCGGGCACCTGAAATAATGGACGGACTCTGTGCGGCCTGCTGAGTCACACCAACTGCAGAATATAGAGCACTACAGCACAGTGCAGGCCTTTCGGCCCTCGATGTTGGGCCAACCTATATATTCCTTTAAAAATATACTAAACCCTCCCTACCTCACAGCCCTCTATTTGTCTTCCATCCATGTGCCTAAGAATCTCTTAAATGCCCCTAATGTTTCAGCCTCCACCACCATCAAGGCATTCCAGGCATCCACAACTCTCCATGTATTTTAAAAAAAACACAACTTCCCCCTGATTTCTCCCCTGAACTTCCCTCCCTTCACTTGGTACTCATGTCCTCTGGTGTTTGCTGCTCCTGCCCTGGGAGACAGACGCTGGCTGTCTATGCCACTCTTAATCTTGTAGACCTCTATTAGGTCTCCTCTCATCCTTCTACAAACCAGACGATGTGGATTGAGAGTGAAAAGGGAGAACTTCTTCACACAGAGAGTGATGGGAGTATGGAACGAGCTACCAGCTGTTATGGTGAATGTGGGGTCAAATTTAATGTTTAGGAAGAATTTGGACAGATGCATGGATGGGACAGGTATGGAGGGCTATGTGTGAGGTGCAGGTCAGTGGGACAAAAGAGAATAATAGTCTGACATGGACTAGAGGGGCCAAAGGGCCTTCTTCTGTGCGGTAATGTTCTATGGTTCGAAGACCCTTTTTGTCAGAAATAGATACAGGTGCATGTAATTCATTCTGGTTTTTGAGTCGAGGATAACCAGCAAAATCTTTAGCTGAACTGAAAGCAACTCTGGTGCAATTCTCACCACTCAGAAATGTGACCATGTTAAATTGTAACTCCGTGTTAAAGGCAGGCTCAATTTTAACATTTGAGAAAGATTTGGACAGGTACATGGATGGGAGAGGTATGGAGGGCTGTGGGCTGGGTGCCGTTCAGTGGGACTAGGCAAAAAATTGGTTCAGCAGACTAGAAGGGCCGAAGGGGCCTGTTCTATGCTGTAGTGTTCTATGCCCCAAAGAGAAAACTGATAACTTTTCCTCCTAAGACTTATTTCCCATTCCAGGCAACATCCTGATAAATCTCCTCTCCATTTGCTTCCACATCCTTCCTGCAATGAGATGACCGGTCTTTGGTGTTTTGCTGCAGCCTGGGCAACGTGTGTTACCAGCTGTTTCGTCTGGTTGGAATAGTATGAAGTTGCATGGCTTTGGGTTGCAGTTGGGCAAAGCAGTATCACTTCGAACGGTCGGTAATGGCGAGATATTAACTTGGTGGGACTTGGATGGCACAGGGAGTTCAAGCTTGTTCTCAGATCCGCTCTGCTCGCCATTTGCTCATTCTCTGCCTAGCCTTGTGACTTCCCCCCCCCCCCCAGGCGCTCCAGGGTTTTTTTCTTGCATCCCAGAGCCATGGGCTAATTGGCCCCTATGAATTATCTTTCCATGCGCGAGTGAGTGGTCTAATCTGCAGGGAGTTGGGGAGAGTGGATGACAGGAAAAATTAGTAGGGGAATAGGACTGCTTTGTGTGGCTGCATTTACTGAATTGGCTTCGACAATGTCATCAGGAAACGGTCATAATGTGTAATTGTTTCCTGTGGATTTTGCTCCTATTCATTTAATTTTTTTTTAAATTTAATTCAGACATCCAGCATGATAATGCACCCTTCTGGGCCACGAGACCATGCTGCCCAAATACACCAATTAACCTACAATACCTGTACGATTTGGAGGAAATCCCCAAATTTGAAGCCGCGTCACTGGCACTGTAACAGCTTGGCTCTCACTCTGCCCCCCTATTGGAAACAAAGGAACATTATATAGAAACTACTGGAATTGGGACCATGCCATGCTTCACTGGCCTTCTGGCTCTGGAAACGGTAGGAGCTGGTTGAGGCCGTTCTGCCCTGGAGCCTGCAAAGTCATTCTGGCTGATTACCTCAATTACATTCTAGATCCATTAATAACCTTGTCCATTATAGATCTTTCCTGGCTCCCATCTTCTCTCCTCCAGGCACTCCTGCCGGGCGTAGCTTCATCGAGGAAGGTGAAACAAAATGACTCATTCCCTTCTCGTTGTACCAAAATGAGGTGCCCTCCACCAGACTAAAGTGTTGACCTGTTTCCACCCTCACTGGTTGCTCTTTTTGTTTGTCTCTCCACAGAAGTGAAAGACTATGAGCCAGCCTTTGGCTCCAAGGTCCGAGAGCACCCCTGCGTGGAAAGCATGAAGGATGTTGTTCTCCGAGATCGAGGAAGGCCGGAGATTCCCAACAGCTGGCTTAATCACCAGGTAGTGCGGTGACCAGTAAATAATATCAGTGCTGTTCCTCATATTTGTTCCCGCATAGTCGTCCCTCTGCACCACGAGTCGCGGGCCTTCCCCCCCCCACTCCCTGCACCAACATTGCCACGGAACTGTTGTGGGATGGCGTTGCTCTCCAACTAGGGGCAACTATAAATGGATGCTGCAAAAGCAGCCAGATGTTAGCAAGAATACTTTCATCTGTCCTTGCTTTCGGAGCCATAGCTAGGATTGGGATAGTGTCCTCGTGAGATTTTGGGCTCAAGTCTCACTCCAGGGGCATGAGTGGGGAATCGCTTGGCTGGAGCTTCACCACCATATGGAGAGGGTGCTGCACTGTCAGGGGCCGCAGCAGGATGCTGAGCTGCCTAGCAGGCTTGGGAGGAGAATACGGATTTCCCCCCACCACTACCCAGAGGCCTGGAGAACATTAATCCCTCCCCCATACCCCTACGTGTATCTCATGAAAGAAATTATTCCGGTTCCCGACCTGACCATTTGTCCTGTTGCTGTACACCTTGCTCTGCATAAATTTACTTTCACTGACTCGATTACTAAGGTGGGAGGGCAGGGGTGGGAGAGAGTTGAGGTGCGGAGGAAGAGGGCTAAGAAGGGTATTTACTAATATCTTTCTCTGCTCTTCCTTCCGCCCATCATCTCTCAGCTCCTTTTTCCTCTTCCTCCTATCACTTGCTAATCTCTGCTCCTCCCCCTTTCTCTCCCCTTCCCCCGTTCTCCATCCCCCCCCCCTTAATTTAAGCACCGGGCTGCTTTTTATTTTTGGGCGCACCTGAACACCGGCTCAAGTCCAAAAATGTCGACTGCCTGTTGCTGTCCATGGATCTTGTGTGACCTGCTGAGTTTCTCCAGTAGTTTTGTGGACGGGCTAGTAGAGGAAGCTGTTTTTGATGCATAACTAATAGCTTGATATCGATGTGTGGGCTTTTAATTGGACCTGGCCTATTCTTGCTTCATCATTGCTCTCTTTCTGTCTCTCCTCATTAAGCTGGTGCAGCAGGTGTGCGAAGTCATTGTGGAGTGCTGGGATCACGACCCTGAAGCTCGCCTCACCGCTCAGTGCATCGTGGAGCGATTCAGTGAAATGGAACAAATGGACAAACTCTCAGGCCGGAGCTGCTCCGAAGAGAAAATCCCAGAAGATTGCACCGTCAGCGAGAGCAAACAGAACCTGAAGGCAGTCACCGTGGTGTGAGGGGGGGGGTGGCCAGGTGACTGAGGGTGGAAATTAACCTTCAATAAATTAAAAGCACAATGGAACTCCCACAGAAGAGGTCCTGGCCTCTCACTGAGGGGATTGGCTGATGTTCACAGAATTCTGGAAGCTCCGAAAACAAAAGGCCAGAATCTTTTTTTAAATTTGCTTAAGGATTGCATGATCTCATTGGTAACTGCTCAGGAAGTTGAAGATTCCATCTTTAAACCTTTAACCATGCACTTTATTGTTTGTATATGTATATAAAGTATAGGTATCTACATTGAACTTTATTTTCTATATTCAGCATATCATAATCATAGGGGTTTAAGTGTGCCTGTTACACAGTTGTATAAAGCAAAAAGGCGTTTAAAAATTTATATTTTTATGCTTTTCCACATTGGGTTTGGTATGGTGTAGGAATAATACTACCTGGGCTGGCTTCCTCACTTGGAGCACCGGATACAGGGGTTTAAGTGTCGGTTGGGCGGCACAGTTAGTATAGCGGTTAGTGCAATGTTGTCACAGCGCCAGCGATCGGGACAGAGGTTCGGTTCCCATGCTGTCCACAAGGACTTTGCGCGTTCTCTCCACCCCCCCCCGCCCCCCATCTGCGTGGGTTTTCCCTCCGTTCGGAGCGTACCGTGGGTTGCAGGTCAATCAGGCGGCAGGGGCTCATGGGCTGAAATGGCCTCTTACTGGGCTGTGTGCCCAAAAGTGAGAGGTTAAAGCTCACTGAGCGAGGGAGAGGACTTGAGGAGCAGGGCCTAGATGTGAGGTGTAAAAAGGGGGAGGTCGGGTCTGCGGTGGCCTCTGGGGTCTTCGCACTGGACAGCGAAACCCTTTCAATGTGAAATAAAACTAGATCTTCTCATTCCGTCGGGTTGCAACAGCCTGACAGTTTACCAGGTAGGATTCATTAACCTGAAGTGAGGATCAATGGGATGACATTGGTAACAGCAATGACTTACCCTGTGTGCTCGGGTACCCCCTCAGGGCAGACCAAGAGGACCATTGGCTTTGTCTGAAGGGCGACTACCTCGGTATTAAGAGAGCAATAGATTTTGAAGGAATTGAGGATTATACAGGAAAGTAGTTCTGAGATAAAAGGTCAGCTGTGTCAGAACAGATAGAAGAGAAACATCCTATTCTTGCTGGTGTTTCTTATTTAGTCAAGGATTATAGAACCACAGAGTATTACAGCACAGGAAACAGGCCCTGCTAGTCTGTGCCAAACCATTATTCTACCTAGTCCCACTGACCTGTACCCGGAACCTACCCCTCCCATCTGTGTGACTACCCGAAGTTTAATTGAATGTTAAAATTGAGCCCACTTCAGCTGGCACCTCAATTCACACTCCCACCACTCTCTGTGAAGAAACCCCCCCCTCCCATGTTCCCCTAAAATGTATCACTCTCCTCCACTGTAAACTGTGAGCAAGCCCATATACAGTGACAAATCGAATGACCCAAACACCAACTGTATAATTACAATACGGGCAGTCAGGAGGCCAAAGGTCATTGATTCCCTCAAAATTGTAGCCCCAGGAGGGTGACATTCGGGGCACACGGTTGGCGTAGCAGTTAGCGCAACGCTGTTATAGCACCATCCATCAGGACCAGGGTCCGAATCCCCCACTGTAAGGAGTTGATACGTTCTCCCTGTGTCTGTGTGGGTTTTCTCTGGGGGCTTTAGTTTTCTCCCACCATTCAAAAACATACCGGGGGTGTAGGTTAATTGAGTGGGTTGGACTCATGGGCTGAAAAGCCATGCTGTTTGTCTAAATTTAATTTTATAAATTCCTAAAGCTACGTGTGCCTTCGATATCTCTGTATTTGGTGGGGGAGCTGCTGGTGTCGCACAGCAGGTCAGACTAGGTTTCAGTGGCAATTATTATAATTTTTTCTGCAGTTTGGGCATTAGTTAGTCTGCTTCTGTTGTTCAACTTTAGTCTGCATACATCAGAGTGACTCCCGTACCCCCAAAGGCGTGCAAGTCACCAGGTTAACTGGGTTCTGTGGATTGCCCCTAGTGTGTATGTGAATGGTAGAGACTGAGGGGAGGGGGAGGGATGGTTGATAGGTGGAGTGGGAAGAATAGAATGGGATTGATGTTGGAAAAGTGTGAATGGGTGACGAGTGGTCAGCATGGGGGCAAAGGGCCTGTTTCCACTAGTTTGTCTCTGATTTTGTTAAAAGTTAACCACACTGTTGTGAGACATGGCATCCCCTTCAAAAGTGCAGGACAATGGGTATTGCACTTCAAGAAAATTAATGAATCATCTGAAGTTTCATGGTTATCCAACATCTCGGATCTGAAATGACCCTAGCGATGGTTATTGGATTTGCTTCCCGATTGATCCAACCAGTGGTGAGAGCCACAGGAGGAAAGGGTCTACGATAATCACTCAGAAGCACTCTGTAGGGAGAGAAAGCTTCAACTGAACCTAACCATAACGCACTTACAGACTCCTAGCCTTTGTATGTGGTTTGGTGAAGTCCCCATTTTTCATGTCTGCATAAAGATGCAGCACAGTAACAGGCCCCACAAGCCCATTAAACCCAATTACACCCATGCAACAAATTAACCCACTAACCTCATATGTCTTTGGAACATGGGAGGAAACCCATGAGGTCATGGGGAGAACATACAAACTTCTTGTAGACCACGTCAGATATGAACCTTGATTCCTCAATGGTCATACAGAGTTGCAGGTTTTTTTTTAAAGTAATGGTCAGGCTGTTGGATGCACATAACCTCGAGTGATTTGAATGTTTCTGAAGAAGTTCACTCAGTTTTAAGGTCGTCCATGAGCTGTGGTGGACCACCTGGCTTCTTATCTGCACCAATGCACCTCCAAGACCTGATCTGTGGCAGGATACTGTTTGTATAATCTTGTCCTCTACCTCCCGCAGTCAGTCACATTTTGTAATACATTTCAGGCAGCGCAGTTAGCGCCAGCGAGCGGGACAGGGGTTCGAATCCCGCGCTGTCTTTAGGGAATTTGTACGTTGTCCCTGTGTCTGCGTGGGTTTTCCCTGGATGCTCTGGTTTCCTCCCACCCTTCAAAGAGTGCCGGGGTTGTAGGACAATCTGATGTAATTGGGTGGCGTGGGCTTGTGGGCCAAAAGGGTTTGTTACTGTGTCTTTGTCCCAAATATTATGGAGGGCACTTTCCACAGGGTGTTCAGTTTTAAGCTGGAATCCTTCTGGGTATATTGATGCGAAAGTGCTCAAGTATGAATTGGTCAACCACTCGTCAGACCCTTAATAAAGACCATAGTTTTTGGTGCAACCAGGACTTGAGCTGTTTCCATTAATAATGTACAAGTGTTGAGGAGGAGCCAGGCTTCAAAGCAGGGACAGTTGCATTGCTTTGGAGCTCTGTCCCCCCCCACAAAAAAAAAGAACTCTGTCAGTTTCCTGTCAAACAGATGTTGTGTGCACACCATTATTAATTACCTTTTTTAAAAAAAAATGCTGCTCTTTTATGAATAATGGCCTTCACTGGCCAACGTGGTATCACAGTGGAGAATAACCTGGGTTAAACTATGAAAGATGCTAGCATGCATTGATCATCAAAGCTTGTGGGGTGATCTCAAGGGACCATTTGATGTTTAAAGTATTGAAATTATTTTCTGAGGTGAGAGAGTTTAGGTAAAGGTGGCGTAGTCTTCATATCGTAGCTGGGCTGTCCAGAATTATTAGGAAGAGCATTCTATATGCAGAAGATCCCAATCTCTAGCATAGAGCTGTTGAGATTAAATGTTAAGATGTGAACAGGAGTAAATAGAATTAAGGTTCAGTCCGCCACATTCAAACAGCACCTGCTCAATGGTGTAGTTGTCTTCTGGTGGTAGAATTCAGTAAAAGTTGGCTGTCTGCCCTACTGTCCAAGGATCTACAATCTCAATTTTGTATTGATGATTCTTAGAACTACAGGTTCATTTAGGACTTCATCACCGATTAATGTTTAAGACATATTGCAAAACGTAAGCTATACACTCTCTTACTAAACTGTTCAAATTATGGTCATTATATTGGTCTTGTGGGCCTTGAAGATTACTTAATCAAGCTTCAGGTGTATAAGTTGCTTGAATGTATTTCGAGGACATTGTTACTATATATAAACACAACGCTGGAGGAAACTCATCAAGTCAAACAGTGTACTTTTATAGGAAAGTTAAAGAAGATACATAACCGACATTTCAGGCTTGAGCACTTCGAGGTATGGAAAAATGTAGGCAGGTGCCTGAATAAAATGATGGGTGGGGGGGGGAGGGAAGGGACAGGAAGAGGTTATCATTGAGATATCTCTATATATTAAAAAAGGACACTGTTTGACCTGCTGAGTTTCTCCAGCGTAGAGTTTTTACTTCAATCACAGTGTCTGCAGACTTCAGTGATTACTCTTGTTACTAAATATAATCCTTTTGTATCTTGTTATAAATGCTGTAATTCTCAACTTGCATGAAAACATTTTTATACAGCACTTAATATAAGTGGCATTTATATAACTGGGATGCAAAGTGGTGTTTCATAGGATAGTCACCTTACAGTTCTTTTAAATAGAGATGGTATTAAAGGGATTTCAAGTCTATGGCAGGACAAAAGCTATTGGTCATCTGTTGCTTCTAATGGGCAGGTTTTTGTATATTGCCTGATCTATATGATCTAAGTTTGTGTACGTTTGGTATGGTGAATCCTGAATCCAGTCTTTAGTCAAAAGTGAGGCGGAGTTGGACTGATCAAACACATGGCTTGATTTTTCATTTGGCACAAATGCATTGGCTGCTACTTCATTAATAGGGCAGCAGTCGGCCTCTTTCCAGGTTTAGCCTCGTGCATGTTGTAAGCCATTGTAAAATGCCTAACCAAGTCACCGTCAATCTTGGACTAGTTAGCAAAAGGGCAACTGTTACTTAATGTACTGACACTTAATGTACTGACCCACAAACAACTTGCTTGCTTTTAGTCATTTTCCTCCTTAATTTTACGTATAACTATTTCAATACATACCGATCAGGCCTGCTACCCAGAATGCTGCTCCTTGCATCCTAATGTGTCCCATCAATATGCACCCACTGGACTGCAGCTCCAATGCAACTTGTCTGGTTGGCACTATGTCCACCTGTCTCAACAGATTCCCTCTAAAACGTTCCAAGCGGTTACTCCCACAGTATCTGCCCAAACCTGCAATGGCAGCAGGTGCGTGGAACACCCCCATCTCCCGGTACCCCCACCTAATTCGCATCACCGTAATTTGGAGCTGCATTGCTGGTCCTTCATCGTAGCCGACAGGGACTGCAGCAGTTTGGTAGGATAGGAAATAGATGATGCCCTTGCTAGCAATGTCCCATTTCTCCAAATCTGTTCTTGGGATCATAGTCCACAACTGGCCCAGCTTTCTTTTGCCAAATCCCTTTTGTTTTGGAATTCTCTGCCTAAACCTGCCGCTAAACAGCTCCTACTTTTCTTTAAAATATTTTCCAAACACTGACATCTGCCTTGTGTGACTTGGTATCAAATGTTGTTTGATAATGCTTTCGTGAAGTGCCTTGGGATTTTTTTTTTAGACTTTCAGGAACTTTATAAATTAATATTGCTGGTGGATTTTGTACTAAATACAAACTGAATCTCTAATAACACTGGACAACAAAGATTTTGCTTCCTGAAAACTTTTGGGTGTATTTTATGGATTTTGGGCAGCTGATCCCAAAAATCACAGTAATATTTTTCTTTCACGTACAGCTTTTTTAGATAAAATATGACAAGAAATCACAAAAAAAAGGTTCTAAGCCCACTTCAAGTAAACAAAACTATGAAGTGCAACATGTTGTTGAAAATTCATTTTCTGCCTTTGCACTTGAACTCCTTCCCTGCTGGTCCTGGTGCAGTCAGTGATAATCATAGGTGAAAAGTTTTGCCAGGACATTGCGACCGTGGAAAAGCAGTATCCGCACAACTAGAATCCATCAACTCTGGCCAACTATTATTGGGTACCGAGACGAGAGGCATCAGAAGCCAAGTACAAACAAAAATCAGCGGCAAAACATTTTTGGGTCAGTTGAACTAACACAATGTGCCTGCATCATTATGCGATGAAACTAACTTTTATTGAATTTAATAGGTTTAATGTTTCTCCAAATTCCTATGTGATTCAGCAAATCTAAAATGATCTCTGTGAAGTTGTCTATCATAATCCCCAATTTTCTTTCAGGAAGCAAACCTTTTTGGGGGTGGGGGGGGGGGGGTGGAAATTGTTGTCCAGTGTAATTTTTATGTTCCTATGACTTCGGACGCCAGTCCATTAAAACAAAATGAATGTAATCTGTTGCATTGCAGGGAAATAGAAACCTTTATCTGAATGATTCTCTATATATATATATATATATATTTACTCTTTTTTTAAAAACATAGCCAAGCTTATATGTACATGTGTGTAAATCACACATTTATTATCTTTGCAATGTAAAGAGTGTAATGTATGTATTTAATAAAGAAATTATAGAATGTGTTATTTTCATCTCATTATTGATAAAGTTGTGAATTCCCCATTGCAACATTTCCCTCTGGATATTTTCATGTGCCATCTGACACATGGAAGATCTGATCTTTCTGATAGTTTGTCCACATCTACATTGCCCACCTCACTGACAAAAGGCAAAGGAGGAAAAACCCAACACCCAACCCCAACCAACCAATTTTCCCCTGTAACCGCTGCAACCGTGTCTGCCTGTCCCGCATCGGACTTGTCAGCCACAAACGAGCCTGCAGCTGACGTGGACATTTACCCCCTCCATAAATCTTCGTCCGCGAAGCCAAGCCAAAGAAGAACATTGCCGGGGAAAGGGGTGCAGTAAAGTTGGACACGTTTTAGCTGGTGTAACAGCCATCATTGGTGCTGCTGGTAATTGGGTTTGATCTTGTCTTCTGGGGTTTGCATGTTCTTTCATTGTTATTTGGGTTTCTCTGGCGCTGCTGTTTCCTTCAATATCTCAATGAGCTGATTGATTAATTGGCTGCTGTATGTTAATCCCTTGGGTGTAGGAGAGGAGCCAAAGAATCAGCATGTGAGAGAATCAGTGGCAGGGATACAGGAAATTCAGGACTGGAAGAATGGGACTGGTGAAATTTAGAAGCTTGTGTGGCTGAATGTTTTGTAATAAAGAATGTACAGCTCCAGGGAGAACTGCTGGATCGCCAGAGGAACACTCGATGACTGTAAGGGAGGGGAAATGCATTGTGCCCCAAAGTGAGAGAATGAGGTTGGAGCTAACCAAAGCACAATGGTGAGAAGTGATCTTTTCACCCACTATTTTTTTCTATTCATACAGTACGGTAAGGGCCCTTCGTCCCACGAGGTTGTGTGGATCTTGAATAAATGCTCACAGAATGAGGAATTTATTCAAAAGACCAGGATTTGTTGACCATATCAACAGGGTTGCTAGGCGATTTTAGAAGGTGGTAAAAGTTCATCAATTGAATTGACCCTGGAGTCTTGTAAAGCCCAGGTGGTTAAAGAGTTCCCCTCCGTGAAGAATGCTGGTGAACCAGATTGGTTTGCACAATCTGATGCCAGATTTTAATTCCAAATGTATTTAATTAATCTAAATTTTACAGTTGCCATTACTCCAACTCATTTCTAGTCAACAAGCCATCATGTGGGAAAGGAAGATGAAGGCATACTGCTGAATTATGAGTTTTTGTAAGCCAGCTCTCGAACTAGAAGGGAAGGTACGAAGTCAAAGGAGGGGTTTTTTTTTAGAGAAGCGTTCAAATAAAATCTAAGCTTTGAGATGTTTCTGTGTGACAAGGGAAATGGATCAGGAGCTGGATATTTCAGACTTCCCCATTCCAATTTGTACTATAATCTTCTATCTCATCCAAATTTGGAGGCTGCGCTACATGAACCAGTGATGTTGGCAGAGAGGTAAAGCTGATTACAAATGGCAAATCTATGGCAATTAATCTCTTGCCATAGAGAGTGTCACCAATGTTTTCCTAAGACTTGGGTTAGAAATGGGTATTTTTGGGTGACCCTGAAGAGATCATATTACTGATTAAAACATCAATTAAATAAAAAATGTGCAATGATGCCACAAAGAAAGGCAACAAGTGTGAATTAGATTAGTATTTTTTTTATTTTGCTACATTAAATACAGAAATCTTCATTTTACATTAAAACATAATAGTTGTCACCCTATCTAATTCAAGTACATTCAGCCCAATAATTTGAGTACAAAAAGTCTAATTACAGCTACATTTTACTTTCGATTAAATGGTCCAAAACACCCACAAAGCTGCATTATGTAAAATAATGCGGTAAACCTTACTCCAACTAGTAAAGCCATGTAAATTTTCACGCTTGGCATCTCACTAGAGTAGCTCGGTGTAGCTAAGCTTCGTGTTGTGGACGCATGAATTTTTGTACCATGCTAACCATACAAGTAGTCTTTAGCTGAGATTAACGCTTCATAAACTGTTTTATATATAGGTGTAATGTTGTATACCGGCAAATATATTTTTTCAGTAACAGCACATGGCTGTCAAAGCGGAACGCTATACACTCGGAGCGTTAAAGGACTTGATGTAACCTCTTTCTACAATATTCAACGCTCAGGTTGGTACCTGTTCAATTGATAACAAGGTTTTTGTTAAAAGCACTATCATTATTTCCCATTGAACCTATGTTCAGTAAGTTGATTAAAGGTTGGCAATACTACACAATTAGGCTGACCTGACTGGATAGGACCCATTCTGCTTACATTTATGTGCAGGTGCCCTCACATAACCACCACCTGACAACCATCCGTACTTGACTGTCCAACATGCTTATCTGCCACCAACTCCCACTTCCTGCTCAAACTGGAAAGTAAACAGACTCTACAGCCTCAAAGCAGACTTCCCTGTTTGGGATTTGGATGGAGATAAAGACGTTCTTCAGACTTGCAGTTGAAAAGTTTAAAGTAAAGAATCATTGGAAATCCCCCCCCCACCCCCCAGAAAATGTACAAATCAATAATTAAACGCAAATGATTTATCAATAATTTTAGTCAACGACACGATCAACACATTTATCAGAAAACAGAAAAAATATAGTCTTTTTTACCCCCAATACCATGAATAATCAGGGACTCATTTTGTCACGACAAATCCTGATGTGCTAAACAAGGAGCAATAGTCACAATTTCACAACAGAACAACAAAAACAATGTGCCAATCAATAAGCAATAATAGAATATGTTATGTGAATAGAATCACTATTTATAGGAGGATACCATCTTTCCCATTGTAATTTTGCTGGTAAATTAAATACTTCTCTAATCATTTAAATACAATGAATACTGAGACTGCCCTCATGTAAATCATAAGCGATGGAATCTAGTCTATCCGATGCAAACTATTATGAGCTAGTATCTTAGAGCAGGGGATTTCAGGAATGTTAAAACAAGACTAAGGGACTAAATGCCCACAATGTTTCAAATGGATTGTAGATCCAGATAATTAAAATCAATGAAACATCCTCTTAAATTTGCTAATGCCCCAGATTTGTTCGGATGATCCTCTGATTTGTGGAGTTCTTATTTAGCTCCTTTCTAAAACATTTTGTGGGTGAATTTCAATCTGAAAACTTTGTTCAATTGGCTGTCAAATATTTTTTTTAAATGCTTTAGAAGCTCAGCCTCTCGCAAGAGAAAACCAAAGTTGATGCTTAAGATCCAGTATCCTTACTCAGACGAAGTATCCTTAATCTGAAACATTAGCACAGTTTCTTTCTCCAAAGATGTGACCTGACCTGCTGTTTCATACATTTTTAGCTTTGGTACAAATTTGCAGCATCTCTAATGCTTATCTTCTGCAGCGTGGCCGACTAGATCGCTTCAGAGGGCACTGAAGCATCAACTCGTCATTAGGCCAGGCCAAGATAAGAATGGCAAACATTAATGATTCAGATGTTCTTTGACAATATTTCCAGCAGTTTAATTCCAGCTCTTTTTTTTCCATTGCCTAGCTTCTACCTCAAGTTTCTGAACCAGGCCTTTGTATCCTTGTCGAGCAACTTAATCGCTAACCTACTGATGGCTGTAGGAAAGATGTTACCAATTCATTCATTGCTACCTTTTCCTATTACCACTTGATACTCCTCTTCCTTTTCTTCATTTCAATTTTTGTTCTTATAATCTGACCAATTGGGCATCCAATTACATCTGCAGCCATATTTGTGTATTGAACCACACAAATAACAATCCAATCTTGTGGTTTCATTTCTACAGTGTGCTGCACATTAAAAGAAAACTCATACATTGAAGTTTGGGACTCAATATGGGGCAGAATAATCAGCTGCTTTAAAACCAGACCCTTGGAAGAGGTAAATAGAGCATATTCGGCAGATGACACACAATTCACATGTTTTGAGTGATACACTGATTAAATTACTATACAGCAAAGAAATACATTCTTTGTTTTCTTTTACATTCCGTTCTCCAGAACACCTCGCCCAAACACAATGCAGTACTCTAGAAAATGTATTTTTTTTTTAAAAAGCAATGATCTTCACTGAAAATAAATATAACAATGCCCATGGAAAACAAAAGCATTGTTTAAACAAAACAAAGGAAAAGAAAATGTCTGTTTGAGACCACGTCAGTGGGAAGACCTTTACCTTAAAACAAACCGGTCAAAGAAGTAAGATTGCTCGCAACGCTGTCATTTTCCTTCTCTGGCACTGTTCAGATTGTATACCGTGATAGTTTTTTTTTATAACCTCACATCTAAACGATTTTATTGCATTAAAAATGTCAAGGCGAAGAATAATTCCTTGCATCAGTAAAACAGAAAAAGATGAGTCATTTGACCTAAAGTTTGAGCGATCATATTGCAGGCATTGTACTTCACTAAATCTATCACAGCAGTATTATTGGTCTGGAGTAATCATTCCACAAAGAGCTACTTGAAAGCTTTGAAATGGATTTTCTAGGGAAAAAGCACTCAGCTCAAAACCTTCAGAAGTACTATTTATGGATTCTCAGGTAGGCACTTGGGTACCTGCACTTTCGGATGCCTCAGGCAGCAGGGAAGGATGAGATGGTGTAACAATATGAAAATCTGGCCTTCATGACCATATAGTCCCCATTTTAAGGATGTTTTTCATCACTCTTTCAAAATATACATGTGCAAAGCAAAATGCTCACTTTGGAACATCTGGTAATCTGCAGGAATAACTCCAAGTATTAAACGAAACTTAATTTGACTACCTTTCACGGACCACGCTCTGCTGTATCATTTAAAATTGCATGATTTGTGAACTTTAAATGCCCTTAATTAATATTCAGACCAAAAAATGATTGTTTCTTTCCCACATCAATGATAATGGTGACAGATTTTTTTTTTTTGATTTGACTTGTCTTGCTTTCAACAGCCGAATTATGGTCTTTGGCTTTGCCCCCTGGATTGGCCATAAAAGAAATTGGTATTTATCTTGGTTCCTTCATGCGTATTGTATTATTTGTTTAATCGCACCCCCCTCCCCCCGGCCCCCCTCCTGTGTTAGCTGCAGCCTGGTAAAATGCCCCTTGTCGGAGAGAAGAAAAAACTTGACTGTCCTCTCCTGGCCCTTACATTTATATTTGTCCCTTTGCCAAGTCACATAGGCTGGGAATTTAGCTTTATAAATTAACATAAAAATATTGCTTCATTGTTACTGAAGCTTAATCCAAATGGCAACAAAAAAAAACAAGAAATGAAAAACTCAACCTTTTTAAGTTTTTACTTTGATACTTTCACTTAGCACTGGAATAAATAATATTTGGTATCTAGATGCCTCTAGCAACAAAACAATTGTTTCTGGTAATGAAACTGAGTGAGATAGAAGGTGAAATGCTCCAGTGCCATATCTGGATAAGCAGTAGATCTATAAGTGTTTGGTTTTACTTTCTAAGTCTGGATACACACAGGATAGCAAAGATTGACACGATCATTATGTCTGCAAAGACACTTATACCATAAGACCAGCTCACCATAACTGAATATAAATACAGGTCAGCAAGAGTTCACTAAGCCTTGATATTGTTCTGTAAAATATGCATTTTAGGTATCTTGATGGGTGAAGTCTGCTTCATCAAGGTTAATTTTGTTCATGCTAAAATTGAGTACAGTACAAGTTAGTTCTTCCCCATTTTCTAAGCTAAAGCCTCAAACTCTTACTAGTAAACATACAGTTATTGTAAACACATTATTTGGACCTTAAACCAAACTACAAGTCTTTCCCCAAGCAGTCGATCTCATTGAGAATAAAGTCCATATCCTCACGACTGACGAGCGGACTGATGATGATTTGACGGAAGAAGTTGACCTTGTCACGATGAGGCTGATACCCCACCATCATGCTACCCTTCTTCATCATCCTCTCCTTAATTACTGGTGCAACCTATCATAGTGAAAGAGAACAAGTTCAAGTAAAAACATGCAATATTACTTTGGGAGAAAGAACAGTCGTTATGGTGGTTTCTTGGCCCTGCAAACTCGGGCAAGTTTAACTCCAGTGACACCAGCCTGTGGCAGTTCCTTGAAATTTGTATTCTCTAACTCCAATCAACAGTCGTTTGTACGGTCAAGAAACCTCAGAAGCAGATTAATCTGGAGAACGGGGTTTTCAAGCATATAACAATTATATGCATATAACAGGCCATCTCGGCCCCGCTAGTCCCACCTACCCGCTCCCTGTTCCTAACCTCACATCCACCCTTCTCTTAAATGGCAAAACTGACCCTGCTCCAGCCACCTCTTCTGGAAGGTCATTCCACTCAACCACCACTCTCTGAGTGAAGAAGCTTCCTCTCATGTCACTTCTAAACTTTTGCCCCCTAACCCTTAACTTATGACCTCTTGTTCCAATCTCACCTACCCTTAAGAGCCTATTCATATCTACTCTATCTATCCCCCTTATAATTTTATATACCTCTATTCATTGGAGTGTAGTAGGTTGAGGGGGGATTTGATAAAGACCCAGTCTACTCAATTTTTCTTTGTATTCTAGATTCTGCAATCCAGGCAACATTTTAGTAAATCTTCTCTGCACCCTCTCTACCTTATTGATATCCTTCCTATAATTTGGGGACCAGAACTGGACACAATATTCCAAATTTGGCCTCACCAATGTCTTGAACAGTCTCCACATCACCTCCCAGCTCCTATATTCTATGCTTTGATTTATAAAGGCCAGCATACCAAAAGCCTTCGTCACCACCCTATCTACATGAGAATCCACCTTATGACAAAAGGAGAAGGAAATTAAAAGAATTGACTCAGTGGAATTTCTTGTTTATTTTTATTGAGTGACAACATTATTTGACGGGTTTAATGTATCTTAGACTCTGTACTTTAAATGAATGGGAGGGGAGGTAGGGAGGGTGGGATGGGAAGAGGGGGGGGGGAGAAAACGACACTGTATATATTTGAAAAGGAAAATGTATGTATCTTGATCAATGTGGTTTATAGTGCGAAAAATTTTTAAAAATTTAAAAATTTAAAAAAAGAACGATGAACCATTATTCCAAGATCCCTCTGTTCCTCTGCGTTCTTCAATGCCCTCCCCTTCACTGCATATGTCCTGTTTTGATTATTCTCCCCAAAATGAAGCACTTCACACTTATGTACATTAAACTCTATCTGCCAGCTTTCACCCCACTCTTCTATGCAGTCCAAATCCTTATGCAGTCCCCAAAAACTATCCTCGCGATCCACAAATCCCCTTATTTTTGTATCATCCGCATATTTACTCACCCAATTTACCACTCCATCATCCAAATCATTAATGTAAATGACGAACAACAAGGGACCCACACTGAGCCCTGAGGCACACCACTTGTCACCATCCTGACAGACAGTTATCCACCATGACTCTCTGGCGTCTATCCTCTAGCCACCGTTGAACCCATCTGACTATCTCAACATTAATACCTAGCGCCTGAACCTTCCTTAACAACCTTCCATGTGGAACCTTATCGAAGGCCTTACTGAAATCCATATAGATTACATCTACTGCTCTACCCTTATCGACCTTCCTAGTCACCGCCTCAAAAAATTTAACAAGATTTGTCAAACATGACCTTCCCTTCACAAACCCATGATGTGTGTCCCTGATCACTCCCTGCCCCTCGAGATACTTAACCATATTACCTCTAAGAATGCTTTCCATTAGTTTACCAACCACCGACGTCAAGCTTACTGGCCAATAATTGCTGGGCCTACACCTGGATAAACCAGTCATCCCATCTGATATATATCAGTATTCTGCTTCATCTCACTCTATCTGCGTAACTCTTTTTCCTTTCACGATTACAATGAAACCTTAACCACATCAATAGTGTTCCTTTGCTCAATCACTCTCAAAGACAGCAAGTTCCATGCTTTAAAGACTTTCTTTTAATTCCAAATTATTTTTCTGGGGTTTATTCAAATCTAATTTCTAATCCTTGTTAAACAAAGAGATACAAACTCTTGTTTACTCTGTGCTTGCAATTCTAACCACTCATCAGCAATGTGTAAGGAACATGAATCAAATCAATAATATCACCATCTTATTCCTCTTGGGCCATTTTAATATAAATATTTTAATAGTGCTTTGTGATTCACCAATATCACATGGATTGTGTGATATTGTACTGTTTTCACATTGGATAACTTGGACAGTGACAGCCATTAAGGAGGGGATTTCACTGAAACATTGTCACCCATTTACAAAAGGAATGATGGTCCATTATTACAACACTAGTTTATTGTCCATGAACATAATTCCATTATCATTATCTTTATGGAAAACAAGTCTGAAGTATATCAATTGTAAGTGACAGCGCTGGAATAATGATTTCTTGGATTTATAATAATTTTGCATGGCAGTATGGAAGGGGACATTCATATTTATCACTCTTCTGCATTTGGATCTTTCATTGTGGCCTCCTTGGCATCGGAGAGATTGGACGCTGACTGGGAGATCCTTTTGTTGAGCACCTTCACTCTGTTTGCTGCAATAACGGGGACCTCCCAGTAGCCAAGCATTTCAATTCTATGCCCTATGCCCACATTGATTTATCTGCCCATGCCTCGTGCTCTGCCAAACCGTGGCCATCTATAAACTGGAGAAACAGCACCTGATATTCCATCTGGGCACTCTCCAACCAAATGACTTCTCCAGTTTCTTTCCCTATCCCTCCTTCTCCTTTCCTCCAGCCCCCCCTTCCCTCTCCATTCAAAGACCTACCCCCTCCACAATCATCTCAGCTTCTTTCTTTTCTGCCCTCCACGCATATCCACTCATAACCTGTTAGCCTGTGCTCCTCGTCTGACCTCTTCTTCCCTCCTCTCCTCCCCCTCTCCCCCAGCATTTCATTCAGACACTTAGCTGCGTTTGGCTCATATCTTGAAGGACTCAGGCCAGAAACATTGGTATATGCCTTTGCTTCCTAAAGGTGCTACATTACCTACCGAGTTTGTCCAGTACTTTTATGTATCGCATTAATTTTAATCAAGCTCAAAGTCCATATTTGCTACTGTTGAATTATTTCCGTAAATTTCAAGCTCCTTTGTCACTTTGTATTTCAACAGTTTGTAAAACTACTAAGCAACAGGTTAGAAATTGAGTGCACACCTATTGCAAAGACCGATCACTCCTGTTCACAATGTCAGGAGCTGCAAAGTAGCTGAAGACATTCAACAAGCAAAATTACTCACCGGTCTTTGTACCATCTACAGGAGAGCATCATATTTTACTGAACAACTTCCCATTTTACAAAAAGGCTGTCAATTGCTAGCAATGTGGGGTTGAACAAAAAAATCCGCAGAGGCTTTGGTTGTGGTCCAATATACAAAAGAGCTGGAGAAGCTCAGCAGGTCGCGCAGTGTCCATAGGAGTCAAAGGGTCATCAATGTTTCAGAATGGAGCCCTTCGTCCAGGTATGAGCGAAAGGCAGGCAGGGGCAAGGGAAGAAGCATGCCAATGTGGGTGGGAGGGCAGAAGAAAAGTTAAGAAGTGATAGGGGAAGCTCTCTGAATGGAGAGAGGGAAGGGGATGGAGAGTTGGAGGAAAGGAGACTGAGGGATAGGGAAAGAGATAGCAGCAAAAAGGGGTGGGCTGATGGAAACTGGTGAAGTCAATGATGATGGCACATTACTTTAGAAATGTACATTTTCCCCAGTGTTAGAATCGAGGAGGGGGTGGTTAACTAGGTAAGCAAATATGCAAACAATACGAAAATAGGGGGAGTGGTGGATAGTGAGGAAGGTTTTCTTGGATTACAGAAAGATTTGGTTTGTTTGGGAAAAGTGGGCTGAAAGATGGCAGATGGAATTTAATGTAGACAAGTGTGAGGTGCAGCATTTTGGAAAAAATAACCAAAATAGGACATATGCAGTTAAGGAGAGGGCATTGAGGTATGCAGAGGAACAGAGGGATCCTGGAGTTATGGTAGAGAGTTCCTTGAGGGTGGATTCCCATGTAGACAGGGTGGTTAAGAAGGCATATGGTATGCTGGCCTTCATAAATCATAGTATAGAGTATAGGAGCTGGGAAGTGATGCTACGACTGTTTAAGACATTGGTGAGGCCAGGTTTGGAGTATTGTGTTCAGTCCTGGTCTCCAAATTATAGAAAGGATATAGATAAGGTGGAGTGGGTGCAGAGAGGATTTACAAGAATGTTGCCTGGCTTAAAATACCTAGAGTACAGAGAAAGATTGAAAGATTTATTCACTGGAACGTAGATGGTTGAGAGGGTATTTGATGGAGGTATTTAAAATTATGAAGGGAATAGATAGACTAGACGTGAGTAGACTCTTTCCCCTGAGGGCAGGAGAGGTTGGAACAAGTGGGCATAAGGGTAAGGGGGGAAAACTTTAGGAGAAATGTTAGAGGATGCTTCTTCACTCAGAGAGTGGTGGCAGAATGGAATGATCTTCCAGAGGAGATAGTTGCAGCAGGGTCCCTTCTGTCATTTTAGAGAAGGTTGGATGTGTACATGAATATGAGGTGGTTGGAAGGTTTTGGGCGGAGAGTGGGAGGGGGGAACTAGTGGAGTTGTTCAAGTGAACTGGTGCAGACTCGGAGGGCTGATGTGGCCTGTTTCTGCGCTGTAAACTGTTATATGTGATATTAACACTTAACGTGATTCAAAAGATGGCAATTACATCACAATTAGCACAGTACACCCAAGTTTGGCCTTGTTTGCTGTGCTGTGCTAATTCTGGACCACCTCGAGTGTTGTACAACAATGCAAGATGTTATTACTGGTACGTGAACCATATTCTGAATGCTAAGATTTTGCCGCTTACTCAAACCAAAAAAAATACACCCAAATAAATTTTACAAATTAAAAATTGTTCTCACACTCTTTTCCTCTGTTAACATCAACCTCTCCAGTTTTCTTTAGGTCTTCCCATCTCTCTCTTTCCCTATCCCTCTCTCTCCTTCCCTCCAGCTCTTCATTTCAAGCATTTTTACCACTTCCAACAGTTTGTAAAACTACTAAGCAACAGGTGAGATATCAAGTGCACACCTGTTCACGTAATGAGCTGTTTGTTCTAGCACTCGGTTATATCTCATCTCTTGTGGCCCATCCCTTCGCAAGCGAAGACGAACACAGTGCCTTGTAGCTCTCCTGCCCTCACAGAAATTTTGTTCTGTTTTCCATGGAGCTTTAAGCACCGTGTGCCAGGGCAAGGACTTGGGAGGCGAGTGCTTGCCCAGGACAAGCGCCTCCCTCTGGGTCCCATGCCACTAGGCCCGGAGGACTGCGAGGCTCGACAGCCAGTGTGACGCGGAATTGCCCACAGTGGTCTGTTCCAAGACCGCGCTTGCTGAACGTTGTCATTCCAGATCTTTTGCCCACCGAGTTTGCTGCTGCAGACCACTATGGAAACTGGTTATATAGCCACACATGATTGGGGATAATGGTGTTTAATTAAAAGTAGGTTTGAAGTGTTGAAGCAGATCTAATGACATTATTTTTGTTCTGTAGTAAATGCCATAAGGCTGTGCTAACAGTAAATCATGTTTCTTTAACCTTGTGGTGGTATTTATACTAAGCAATTGGGTGACTATAGCCAAACAGGACACGTGGGGGATTTAGACAGGATCCTCAGGGGATGGGAAATAGAAAAAAGTCCATCATAACTGCTGATAAACAAGTTTTTTTGGCATCTGCTATTCTAACAGTTTTATTTTAAAAAACGTATATTCATGTTTTTCTTGAGGGAGAGCCACGTCTACGTCTATGCAAATTCAGCTTCAATGGTCTAGTTTTCACTCAGGAACCCTCTGCACTTGACATAAATACGATTGATGTCAAACCTCCAAATGTGTATCCCGTAAATAGCAGGGACAATTAAACTCAATGTGAAAAACACTGCAATATACTAATACATTCAAGAAAAATAATACTGATTTAATAAAGCTTAGAAATCAACTTTTAGCAGTTGGTATTATACCACTGATTTGTCTTCCTGACCGTGGGCCAAATTATTAATTAAAATGCCATCTAAAGGAACAATACAACAACAAATACAAAGGCATAGCAAAAGAAAATCTTTTACATGCAAATGTTGAAATATTGGGCAACAGCTATCCCAGAACCCGTGTGTTTGCTGCTTTACACAGCTGTGCTACAGATCTTGAAAAACTGACTCTGCTTCTCTTCCCACAGATGCTGCCTGACCTGTCTGTTTTTAGTCCATTATTAAAAGTCAGCAGGTTCAAGGCGATGATCAGTTTCCAGTTGCTTTTTTTGTTTTACAAGTTAGTCTCTCACACGTCTCACCAAAAACCCAATTTGGGGATAAAGGTTCAGCCCAAACTCCATGATAAGAAAGGGGTGTGTGAAAATCCATGATTTTAAATTCCAATGTCATTCACACCAAGAGACCACTTCTTTGGAGTCAATACGGCCATACAGGTACAGGTGCACAATCCTTTATCTGGAACCCTTGGGGGGGGGGGGGGGGGGGGGAGTGTGTTCTGCATTTTGGATTTTTCCGGATTTCAGAACAAAAGCCACCTGCCCCAGATTGAAGTCCACCTGAATTGTGCTGCCGTATCCACCCACTTCCAGTCACACTGGCATCTCTCTCTCCTCCCCTCTCCCACCCACCCAAGTCGCGCTGCCATCTTCCCCACCCCACCCAGGCCTATTCTACCCCTATGTGGCTGTCGGGAGGCCATCTGAAAGTGGAGAACCTGGCCAGGAGAGGCACTTATCTAACCCTCTTCCTGTAGGTATATTCTCCAGCTCGGAGAATCCCCCGATGCACCTGAAAGCAGCAGTGGGACCACGGCCACAGTCCACAGGAGGCAGTGTTCGCTCAGACGTGGCTTTACTTCAGCGTTCAGGTGACAGAGAGGCATCTTCTCCGTGGCCACCTGAACGTCCCAGCTGTACTCCCCAGCTGTGTATGCTGGCGCATTATCTGCATCCGAGCACCTGGAAGTGGCTCTAGTCGCGCTGCTGTCTCTTTCTCTCTCTCCCTCCCTCTGCTATACCAGCACCAGGAAAAAAATGCCAGTTTTTGGAGCTTTCCGGATTTTAGATGTCCAGATAAAGGATTGTGTACCTGTAGTGAGATGAAGCAGAGTTGGAGGAGACTATTGGAGCAGAACATTGAAGAGCTGTACTATCTCTGCTAGAGTCTCCTACTGTGAACCTGCTAACAATCTAGAGAGAATGGCTCCCAGAAATGAATAACATGCTGAGGATTGAGCCAGGCACTGCTAGATTGTATAGAAACATAGAAATAGGTGTAGGAGTAGGCCATTTGGCCCTTCAAACCTACACCACCATTCATTTTGATCATGGCTGATCATCCACTCAGTACCCTGTTCCAGCTCTCTCTCCATACCCCCTCTACCCCCTCATCCCCCTAGTCACAAGTACTAAATCTAACTCTCTCTCAAATATAGCTATGGAACTGGACTCAATCACTTCCTGTGGCAGAGAATTCCATAAATTCACCACCCCCTGAGTGAAAAAAATTCTTCCTCATCTCAGTCCTTGATATCTTTAAACTGTGATCCCTGGTTCTAGACTTGCTCAACATTGGGAACAATCTTCCTGCATCTAGCCTGTCAAATCCCTTAAGAATTTTGAACGTTTCTATTAAATCTCCTCTTAATCGTCTAAACTCCAGCGAGTTTGCAAGTATCTACATGTAGGTAACAGATGTGCCAAACGTAACATTATTTATCACTACGAAAGGCATTTCCAATTAGTATTTTGTTTATTCAAAGATTTGTAACACTTTAACTGGCAATAATTTATATCTTCCCAACATATGTATGTGGTTGTAATTAGAAACTTTTTATTCCCAGAATTTCTTGGAGCATAGACTGGTGTGCTCTGAATTAAGAGTTTTAACTTCAGACTGAATGAATTTTGTCCTGCTCTTTGCCAGAAATGAAAATTAATAATGTCCATGCAGTCTCTGAGTGTTTCTGGAAGCTCGAGTCTGCTTGGCCCGCGAGAATTCAGATCGAGCGAATGACAAAGATCCAGAAAGGGAAAAACAGAGGAAATAAAGACTGGATTAATGGAAAGAAAAACACCACACTTTCTATGTATACTGGCTGTTGGGGCAAGAAACCACATTTGCAAATACCCCCTTTCTACACCTCCCAGGTCGAGGGCCACGAATCTTACAAGGTCCTGGTGAAATGAAATATCCATGCTGACCTGCTGGCGCAAGCTGGCACAAACCCAACAAATTCACAGCATTCAGGGAGTGGATGACGGTGAGCACAGGAGTGGGAGAGAAGCTCGCGGCAAAATGGTGCAAATCGTCCACTCCATCACATTTCTCATGCACCTAATATCTGCTGCTGTGACGATCTTGGGTCTGGGTTTGGAGTCATCATTTGAAGGCCCTGAGAAACTGTCTCCTTTCAAATGAAGCCTATGCCTCATTCGCCTTTTCTGCTGAACGTTAAAGATCCCGTACCACTCCTTGGGTTTCTAAACCAA
Source organism: Narcine bancroftii (assembly GCF_036971445.1). Classification (NCBI taxonomy): domain Eukaryota; kingdom Metazoa; phylum Chordata; class Chondrichthyes; order Torpediniformes; family Narcinidae; genus Narcine; species Narcine bancroftii. Next base: position 323,038,715 of record NC_091469.1, read on the forward strand.
TATTTATCCTTCAAACAACGCTATTAATAACTAACTCAAAATTATTCAAGGATGTGGGCAAAGAAGATGAATCGGTCAATATCTCACTGAATGGCAGAATAGTTCTGAGGGACCAAATAGCCTATTTCTTTCTGCAAGTTTCTAAAAATAGATGGATTCATCATTATCATGTCACTCTTTGTGGGGCCTTACTGTGTATATGTTGGCTACTTCAATGATCACTAAACCTTAACTCAGAATAGAGTGAGAGAGTCCTGCAATCTGAAATAACTTCTCCTGAATCTCTATCACTTTGCATTACAAAATTATTTTAAGATATAACAATGCTGCTGAGGCAGACTGAATGGACCGCAAAGTGCCTAGAAATTAATCATGTTAAGAGTTTTACTGAATGGAAAGAGCCCCTACAGCCCCACGTCCATTCCAGCCAAGTTGTCCACTCGGTCTTTGCCCAGCTTTCTAAACCTTTCTTATCCATTTGTGTTATTAGTGCCCTTCATGGAATCTCTTCTCTCCTCAGCCTCCTAAGCTGCATGGTGAAAAGTCCCAGCCTATCCTTGTACATCAAGCCTACCAGTCCTTGTGATATTCTTCTGAATTTTTTTCTGCACCCTTTCCAGCCAAATTATGTATTTTGAATAGCTGGGTGGCCAGAACTGCACACAGTATATAAGTGTGGTCTCACCTACATCTTGTACTGTTGTAACATGATGTCCCTGCTCCCGTACTAAATGTCCTGACTGATGAAGGTAAGCGTGTCTCCCTGTCTACCCTGGCCACTTTCATGGAACTAAGAACCTGTGCTCCAAAGTCTCTCTGCTCCACCACACTCTCCAAAGCATTACCATTGGCACGAGTTTTTAACATGGTTTGCTTAAATCAGTGGTTCCCAACCTTTTTCTTTCCACTCACATACCACTAAGTATTCCCTAGGCTCTGTGATTAGTAAGGGATTGCTTAAGGTGGTATGCGGCTGGAAAGAAAAATTTGAAAGCCACTGTTCTAATCGCACCTCATTGACTCATAATGTGCAATTTCAGAACTCCAAAGGAAATGGGCCAATAACAAAATATTTCAGTAACAATTGGGTCTAGAGCAGTGATTCTCAACCTTCCCTTCCCACTCACATCCCACCTTAAGCAATCCTTTAGTAATCACAGAGCACCGATGGCATAGGGAATACTTCAAGCGGTATGTGAGTGGAAAGAAAAAGGTTGAGAACCACTGGCTTAAATAAAGCACTGACCAGTGGACAGCAAAGCAGCATTTTAAGTTGCAGATAAGTGAGAGGCTAATGAGATCAAAGTGAGTGTTTGCGAAAGGATGCAAACCAAGACTTTACTCAAATTTCTGCCACCCACAGCTTCTTGTTCTTTTGTGGCACACATTCTCTTAGAACTCTTAGTCTCTTGCTTATCTGCAACTTAAAGTGTTTGATTTATAATCTTCCCAGTTTTAATGAAACATTATCAGCTTGAAACAACAGTAGCTCTGTTTCTCCCTTTCATATATGTCCATCATTTTCTGGGTTTGCTTTTTTTCCCCTTTTAACTAACTCTCTGACTTATAAATGCAGTCATCTGAATTTATAAAAATGTAACGACATTTTCAGTTGCTACATTCACTTTAATAGAGCAGTAACAATGCTTAATTTGCTGTAATTGTATAGAATGAAGTTTGAAGCACCTCGCACAAACTAAATGAGGAGCAAACTTTGTAGCAGGGAAAGAACGCTGCATGCCAATACTGTGTTCACAATCGAATGAGACAGCTCAACAGAAATTGTAGTGACTGTTGAATATCTTTAATCCTTTGCAAGCCATTCCAAATGAAAACAACCTCTTGCATATCAGTGTATTATGCTTTGTTTCAGATATTACAGTGTCTACCGTTGCTTCTTGCCTACTGAACCATGCACTTAATGTGCTTTTCAAGTCATAAGTGTGGGTTTGTGAAGCTCAATTTAAACAATGAACCTTCAGTAAGTTTTAGTTTTTAAAAAACCTCATCATATTTTGTAAAAAAAAGACTGTTATTAAGTAAAATTGGCGCTTGTACATTTCAAAAGGAACAGTTGAAATATGTTTCAGGAAATTGTTGAGACAAGATATTTCCCTGTTTTGTTTTCCTCCTCATCCATTCATACTTTCTCAGTTCCACCCACAAATCCATAGAGTCACATAGCATGGAACTGACCATTCAGCCCAACTCATGCTTGCTGAATTCTGGGCTAGTCCCACTCATCTGCATTTGGTCCTAGCCCTTCCTATCCATACATACTGTATATCCAAAATTCCTTTTGAATGTTCTAATTAAACTTGGTTCTCTAGCTTCCTCTGACAGCTCATTCCAATGTGGACCACCCTCCAAGTGTCGTTCGACTCCCTCGTCATCCTCTCCCCTTAAACCTATGACCCATAGTTCTAGAATTGTCTACCCTCATTTTTTTAAAAAAACATTCATTTTATTGATGCCCCTCAATCTTTTCTCAGTATGAGAATATTTAATGGGTTTGTTAAAAAGCAAACAGGAGAGGGGGAACAAACAGATGCAGCATGGTTAGGATAGTGGTTTATCGCAACGAATGCCAGAAACCCGGGTTCAAATGCAAGGAGTTTGGACCATTGTGTGTTGTCTTTTCTCCTGGTTTTCTGGTTTCCTCCCGCCCTCCAAAACATACAGGGTTGGTAAATTGGGAGGCACAGATTTGTGGACCCAAGGTCCTTCACTGTATTGTTAAAATTTTTTTTAAATTAAAATTAAACTTTAGAGGACCTGCCCCACTTTGTTCCAATAGAGATGCATCAGCGCCATCTGCTGGCATTGTAGCTCCAGGGTCAGAGAACCAAGACCTGCAGGCACAGTCAAGGCTCAGATTGGTAATTCATTGTGTACCTGTACACTTGATAACACGACTTACAAGCTTCAAACTTCCCATAAATGTCTTAAGCCTCAACTTTTCCTTTGTTATCGAGCTTTCAATAGATTTTTCCACATTTTCAAGGGTTGTTTCTTTAACATCTGACACTATCTAAACAGCTGCAATCAAGATAAACACTTCCTGGGGCTGAGGAAGGAACAAGCTGGGTTGAGGTGAAGGTGAGGCAGGTGGGAGGGTGATAGACGGAAGGGAGGCAAGGTGAAAGGGATGAGTGGAGAAGGGGAGGGTGGAAAAGGGAGTGGAAAATGGGAGAGGATGGGAGATGAGATGGTCAGTGGAGCAGAAGGGAAAGTGAGGCAGAGGGGAGGGGTGTGGAAGGAGGGGAGGGGGTGTGGAAGGAGGGATGGCGGTTAGAAGATGAGAGAAGTGAGGTGGAGTGGACTTTTGAGGTGGAATTGAATTGAAATAGAAGGGATGAGGTAAAGGAGGGATGTGATGCAGGAGCTGTTAGATGGAAATTGGGTAAGTGGGTGGTGAGCAAGAGTGTTTGAGGTAGAAAAGGGGGAGATGGTAGAAGCACTGGTGAAATCCGTGGGGTGCAATGGAAGGTGGGGAGGAGGTACAGCTGAATTGAAGGGAAATAAGGTTCAGTAGAGTTGTGGTAGAGATGGTGAGAGTGAGAAGGATGATGAGATACAATGGAGATAAATAGTGAATGATGAAGGACAATGAACGGGCAAACGACAGGAATGAAGTGACTGGATGAGGCATAGTAGGACTGAAATGGAGTGAGTGGAGTTGTGAAGATTGAAATACAAGGCAGATGAGGTTGGAACAGGGTTGTGGGGGAGGTGGGTTGGGGGCTGTGGATCAGATATTTATACAATATACTGCTCATGTGGTTTTAGCCCTTCTCTTTTCAGGTATGTAGAATATATTTTGTGTTTGGAATCACAAGTAAGGGCCTGTCATCCAGCGAGCAGCTTTAACATAATCACCTGTAAACGATTCAAAAATGCTACACTGTTGGGCTGCTATTGACTACTCTTAGAGTAGGCTGGGGCCTAGTCTCTTGGATTTTTTTTGTTATTGTACTGGTTGGTCCCCAGGTGAGAAACATGACCTCCACCTGCTGATACTTGCAAGAGCCTGGACACGCGCAGTGGTGTTCAATGAGATAAAATGTCTGTCTCTATGTACAAGCCCATCACACAGCAGCAAATCTTCACCACACTTGAGTTCTGCTCCTGCACTGCAGAGACCTTTTCTGTCCTGCCTGGTGTGAGAAACGTCATTATCTCCACTCTTTCCGCTCCCTCCTCACTTGGGTCCACCCATCACTTGCCAGATGCACCCTTGTCCTCACCTTTACCTCAGAAAACTGGCCGTCTTCCCTCGATTTTCTGTGTCCTGGTGCAGGGGCCTGACCTGAAATGTTGACTTTCCCTCTTCCTACAGATTCTGCCAGAAGCTCTGAATTCATCCAATAGTTTGAAGTAAATCACAAAATGGGTCACACTCCCGCACTCACATGTCTGTCCATGGCCCTGTGTACCATCCCACCCTGACCACCTGCAGTTTGGAAGAACTTCAGCAAGATAGCATGAACATAGACTTTACTGTTTCCATTAAACCTTTTCTTCCCCTCCTCCATTTCCTGTCCTTCCAGTTCTTTCACCTATACAGCCCAGCCCAGCCATTCACCCCCCCCCACCATTGCTGCTGTCCCTTTCCTCCTTTCTCCACCTATCATCTTCTTCCTTGCCACACCCCCCCCCACTTTTTTCTTCGGACGCCTGCCAGCATTCTCTCGTACCTTGATGAAGGGCTCAAGCCTGAAACGTTGGTTATATATCTTTACCTTTGCTACATAAAGGACACTGTTTGACCTACTGAGCTTCTCCAGCATTTTGTGATTTTACTTCAACCCTCCCACTCCCCACCCCACCCCACATCCCACCCCCCACCCCCCCCCCGCCTAATCAATCATCTCTTGTATCTCCGAGAGTTTTCCTGGAGTAAAATATTTTCCTATGTGGCGGGTCGCCTCGTCTCTCATTTGTTACAGCACCTTGCAACGGCAAGGCCTTAAATTAAATGTTGACCGCTGGACTGAAACACAATGAAAGACAAAAGCTGCAGATGCTGGAATCTTGAGCAGAAAAAGAATTTCTCTTTTGTTTTTGCAAGAACTCAGCAGGTCAGACACATTTGTGTGCAGAAATGATCAGCCAACGTTTTGTGTCTACATCCGTCACCAAGATATTTTAACTCCCTCAACCATTCCCACAGTAACATGTCTGTCCTCAGCTTCAGGGAGACGAGGCGACCCACCAGGTGGAGTTAGGTGGTCTTCCACAGAGATCGGCCCCTGCAGCAGGCTGATGGTCATATCACAACATTCCTCTAACTTTTCTCTCCCCCATCATGTTCCTAATGGTTTTTTCCTCTACCTGTCTCTCCATCTCTCACACCCTCTGGGCCCTTCCCCTTTAGGTGAAAATTTTACCTATTCTATCTTGGTCTTCGATATGCCTTCATACACTCAATGCTGTCTGACCTGCTGAGTTCCTCAAGCAATTCTTTATCTGAACACCGTACAATGTCTAAGCATATATTTTTAAACGCCTTGTGAGTTCTCTTAAGTTTACTCATCAGTTCCCTGAAGATTAATGTTTAGCGTCTCTAAGACGATTGGAAAGATTAGCAACGTTCAGCTCGTGTTCAACTGGATTCCTTCTCCACCTGATTATCTCTGTAAACAGATCAGAGAATGGAAACATACAGGACACCCCCCCCCCCCCCCCACCCCGGGCACCCACTCGTCTGTGCCAAATATTATGTCCAAATCAAACTGAAACTCTGCTGTAACAGTTTCTTCAATGATACTATTGTATCTGCTTCCACCACTACTCATGGCCTGTTCCAGGCACCTCCCACGTTTAAAACAATTGCTATGCATATCTCCCTTGAACACCCTCCTCACCCCCCACTTAAACACATTCTCTCCTGTCTTCCAGTCAGTGAAGCTATTAACCTGGGGAAAAGATTCCATCTGCCAACCCTATCACAGAATAAAATAATGAAGGTACAGTTCAATTCCAATTATCCAAAAATCATATTCTCCAAAATCCTGTTATCCGAAATATTTAAAATCTCAAATAAATGAGGATATCCGAAACAAATTGGAAATCTTCACATTTATCCGAAATTATTTTTGGAGCCGAACTGACCGGGAACGTCGGGCGCCTGACGGCAGTGGGGACCTCCAGCTTCCAGGCAGGAGCGGGACCTTCGGGCTCCCGACACGAGCGTGGCTTTGGTGGGGTAAGAGACAGTGATCAGCGGTGGCCAGCATTATTTTTTGGTAAGAATTAAACGTTATTTTAATGCTTAAAAAGCCTTAGCTTGTTGTTTGTTGTTGTTTAAACACAGAGTGCTCAATCAGCACAACGTCCTCATCTCCACAAAGCTGAAAGACTACAGAGCTGTGGTTATGCCTACTCTCCTATATGGATGTGGGACCTGGAGTCTGCACTGACGTCACATCAAACAACTGGAGAAATTCCATACACTCCCTCTGTTCCATCCTTGACATATGTTGGCAAGACTGTGTCTCCAACCTGGAGGACGGGTCATGCAAAGTCCACCAGCATTAAGCCCCTGCTCACCAGAGCCCAGAAGCAATGGATGGGACAGGTCATCAGAATGGATGACTACCATATGGCTCGCCAGCTGCTCTATAGTGAACTGAAGACTGGGAGGAGACCTCAAGGTCGTCCATGAAAGACGCTGTGAAGAAAAACCTATGCTACTTTAGCATCCAGCCAAGAGAACTGCGGCCGCTGACAGGTCCCGTGGCGAGCCCTTTGCGAAGAAGCCTACGCCAGTTTTGAAGACAGTCACTGCCAAAAAGCTGGTGGAAGACCGTGAACGGCGTTTCAGAGCAGTCACAACAGACTTCCAGTGCCCCCATTGTGCTAGATTTTGCGCTTCCAGACTGGGACTGCAAAGTCACCATCATGTCCACAGACAAACCGCACAACAACGCATCTCCAAAAAAAAAGATCTGGTATAGGCCCTGTCCCGACCATTTTGGATAATCAGAAGTTGTACAGTAATTTTGGCCATTGAGTCACTTATGAAATATGTCATGAATTTTATCCCATTATGTTCGATTGCAATAAAAATCAGTGTAGATGAATAAATAGGCATTAATCTGATATTGTCTATTTTGTACTGATCCCCAAATCCCTAATTACCTACTGCTTAATTGGGCTGAGCACCATTCTCACTCTGAATTATCACTTGAAGGCACTTCAACCACGAGTTCTGAAATGTCTTCTGCAAAGCAAAATATTAACCCGACCAATTAGGTTCTCTGAAGATGCTGCCACATTAACAGCCCAATCTCACATGAAGTTACACTAATCCTGGATATTTTTGAGATGTATACAGAAAAAATATCAGCAAGCTCGGGGAGATTTGATCATTCTTACCACTCACCTTGTGAAGTTTCTTCCAGAAATCCTGGTCCTCTGGAACATCTCTAAGACTTGGTGGGATGTACCAAAAACAGACGTTTGTATATTCCGGCTAAAGATACAAGAGAAAATGTGAGAAGCCAGAATTCCAGGGCAGGATTTTTGTTACGCACCAGCCACTAAAGCATTGACAGTAGTTTTCAAAGCTTCGGGAAATTTATTTTGATTGGTGGTGCCCTCCATTCAACAGTCAATACTACTAAAATTAGACAGTTAAGTTGATGTTGCCTGTTTTTTGGAGTTACTTGGGTCAATTTTACGCCATTACTCCCAAAGTTAAAAATCACCAGTAGTTGGTTTTCAAGTCAAGTTTATGGACATCTGACGAAATAGTGTTCTCCAGTCCTCTATGCAATACATGCAGACACACAACCAGACATAACATACATACATACATACAGACAAACATTGCAGGACAAGTATTTTATCTATAAAAATAAATATTGTTTTTGTACAAATGAGAGTCTCGGATGTTTAGTGACTGGGAGAGCAGAAACGCAGAATTGGGGCTGAGCTCAAACTATTAACTATGAAACTTGTGCAGGCACTGCTTTTACTGTCGGAGTTTCTCCCATGTGCTCCAGTTTCCTCCCATTTCTCAAATATGAGCACATTGGTACGTTACATTTAATACAAATTGTCCCTGGTGTGCAAGGGAGTGATGGAAATTTGGAGGGAGGGGGCTCAGGTGCCATGAGGAAGAATTGTTTGGGGTGTGGAGAAAAAGAGACCACAGGGCAAAATTAGTGGGGAATGGGGTTCCTCTGAAGGGTGGCACCGATGGGCTGCATATAAATAACTTCTATGTTGTCAGGACAAATAGAAATCATTATCTAGCTAAGCAAAGATAAATGAATAATAATCCCACAAAGAAAATCTCCACACACAAAAAAAAATTATTTAAGTAATAATGCCAACCTCCAAAATCAATCTGAATTCATTTCTCTTCTTAATTTCATCAGCCAAATACCTGTAATTAGAATCAAATAATATTGGTTACCAATGTTTGACTATCAACATACTTTGCAATGCAGCCTAACACCATACACAATAGCAAAATCAACCAGTCTAATACCCGATCTAAATTGGTTTCTTGTAATAGAAATCTCCTGGACTCCTTTTGTGAGCCAGAAATTCTTTAGCATGAACAGTAGCCGATGTGTCCCTAATTCATTCTGATCTGGCACAAATCATTCCTAGCCCAACCTTTACAGGCTCATGAGAAGTTTTCTTTTTTACAAACTCTGTGATAACTGTTACCCTTTAGATTAAAATAACATATTTGGACCACCAACTTTGTTCATGCAATAGTATTATCGTGCAATTCGCAACATTTGAGGCAAACTAGCAATTGCTTTTAATGACCTTGCAATTGCAGTCCCAACTTGTGATACTGTACTACTGTATCCATCTGTTTCAAGCCATTGGGTTTGTAGAGTTCTTTTCCAACTGTTCTAAATTTAAAAAAAATGCATGGCAGGCACAAGAATAACTGAAAGAATGTTACTGTCACTGTCCCACCATTCAAAACATACTGGGGGGGGGGGGGTGTAGGTTAATGGGGTGTAAATTGGGTGGCATGGACTCGGGGCCAGAATGACCTGTTACTGTGTGGTATGTCTAAATTTAAATTTTCAGGATCTACAGCTGAATTCAACAGGGGCTGAATTGGAAAGGACTGGGCTAAACTGAAATGTCCTTCATCACATTGTTCTCTACCTCCTCAGCCAGCACTTCTGTGCTGTAAGATTTAATGTAGTCATGCTTTGTGTACGAATTATAAATGACACATACGGACAAGAATCAGTGATGCAATTCTCCCCCCACCGCCTCCCCCCAGTCAAGCACATTGCTGTTCAGGTTCAGTTACCGTGGTTAATGTCTTACCTGGCAGATGCAAAAGCACGATTGACCCTTTCCTCCAGTCCACTGGACCCAACAGCCTTCCATGTTAACCAGAATTTGAAAGAATCAGCCCTGCGGCTGCACTGGATCGACTTGTCACCTTTATCATAATCAACATTGTAAAACTTGTCCTGTTGGAATAGGTATATGGCCTGGGCGCAGTGGCATTTGTCTATTAAGCCCTGAAGAAGAGAAAACTCAAATGTTGGTTACATTGCGGAATAGTTCAGGGCGCAGCAGCATTTTATCAACTCCGGTTTGTTGGTCCTCCGCTGGCATGCTTGGTTGGACCTTATTCCAACTTAAGTATCTCAGGCAAAATCTTGCTTCTAAACTACGAATCCTTCTCATCGTTCCCATATAACAATTACAGCACGGAAACGCGCTATTTTGACCCTTCTAGTCCGCTCCGAACCAAGTCCTCTCCTCTCATCCATCTACCTGCATCCTGCCCACAACCCTCCATTCCCCTCCAATCCATATACCTAGACAATTTTTCCTTAAATTACAAAATGGACCCTGCCGCCACTACTTCTCCCGGAAGCTCATTCCACACAGCCACCTCTATTTCATTCCCCTAATCTACACATTCACCAACAGGTTCAACAATGTTGTATCTACTCTTTACTAATGTTATTCTAAACTAGTACATGCCAGTAAATTCCAGGTGCAAGTTTTTATTATATTTTTATTTAAAACCACATCATTGTTCTTGTCTTCTTATGCCATTAACTTATCTCAAGTCCCAGCAGAGTTACATATTTTACCAAAGATTTAGCACAGAGCATGTCATTTCCAATGATGTCATGGGCTATGCAACTCATCTCCGAGATTCAGAAAAATGTTATTTTTTTTGTCACAATGTAAATGTAAATACTTGGGGACATTGTTTAAAAAAAATTGCCTTACACATCTCCAAAGAGAGTGGAACGTGCCTGGGGTGCACTGCTGGGAGGGAGGAAGGAGTGTTATCGGTAGATTTCTGGCTTCTTTATCTATGTCATCTTATTGGATGTCAAGTCACCTTTATTTATTGTTCCTACCATGCTCACACAGTAAAGGCAAGATGGCATTTCTCCAGGACCATGGAGCATATTTGCATAATTACAAGTTAAAAGTTAAACACATTGAACTATTAAAATATTAAGATGCATACAGTAAACATCTATGGTACATTATCCACGTATGTTCTGGGAATTCAGGATCCTAATGGCTTGGGGGAAAAAAACTGTTGCCCAATCTGGATACAAATGACTTGAGTGCTATGGTTCCTCCTACCAAATGGCAGAAGGGAGAACAGTTTACTTGAGGGGTGTGTGGAGTCATTCACAATGTTTCTTGCCTTTCACCTGTATGGAGTGTTGTCGATGTCCTTCACAGTAGGAAGAGAAGCCCCCGTGATCTTTTCCGCTGACTTCACTATCCTCTGCAGGGTATCATGGTCCAAGGAGGTACAGCTTCTAAACGTGGCAGTGATGCAGTTGCACAGAATGCTCTCGATACATCATCTGTAGAATGTAGTGAGGATGGAGAGTGGGAGATGGACTTTCCTCAGCCATCGCAGGTAGTAGAGGCATGCTGGGCTTTCATGGCTATGGAGCTGGTGTTAAGGGACCAGGTGAGATTCTCCACCAAGTGCACTCCAAGGAACTTGATACTCTTGATAACCTCCACGCCTGAGCCGTTAATGGTCAGCAGAACATTGTTCCACACCACCCCCCCTCCTGAAGTTGACATCCATCTCTTTTGTTTTATTAACGTTCAGATACAGGTTGTTGGCTCTGCCCCAGTCTGTTAGTATCTGCACTTCGACTCTGTATGCTCACTCCTCATTCTTACTGATCAGGCCCACCACGGTCGTGTCGTCAGTGATTGATGATGTGGTTCGAGCTGTGTTTAGCCGCACAGTCATGGGTCAGCAGAGTGAACAGCAGTGGACGAAGCACACAGCCCTGGGAGGTCCCCATGCTCAGTGTGATGATCTTGGAAATGCTATTACCAATCCGGACTGCCTGAGGTCTCTCCAACAGGAAGTCAAGAATCCAATTGCAGAGGGAGGCGTTTAGACCCAGCAGGCCCAACCACCTTATCAGGTATTGAGGTACGATTGTGTTGAATGCCAAGCTGAAATCAAAAGGCCTAGTTGGAGGTAGTAGCATCATCTATAGAGCAGTTGGGTCTGTTTGCGAACTGCAGGGGGAACGAGTGAAGGGGACAGGAGGAGCTTGATGTGCCCCATGATGAGTCTCTCAATGCACTTCATGACGGTGGACGTGAGTGCGACAGGGTGGTAGTCAGTGAGGCAGGACACGGACGATTTCTTCAGCACGGGGACAATGGTGGCGGCTTTGAAGCATGTTGGGACCACAGGGCTTCTCAGGAAGATGTTAAAAATGTCGGTGAGAACATCCACTAGCTGAGCCACACATCCCCTGAGTATTCTGCTGGAAATTTTATCCAGTCCAGCAGCTTTCCACAGGTTGACCTTGCCTAACTCTCTCTTCACATGGGGGGGGGTGGGGGAACTGTCGATATTTCGGGTCAAGACCTTTCATCAAGAACCCAGCATTTACAGACTTTATCATCTCCAGTTGACATATCAAATCCTGCATCTGCACCAAACTTCATAGTAGATTAGAAAATTTGAAGTTACCAGTAACACAATCGTCCAGCTTTGGAATGGCGGAAGCAAGAAAACCCAATAGCGATTCAACTGCAAAGTTTACAGATCTGTAGCATCTCCTTAGCTTCACACAAATACAAATGCTGCTCAATCTAAAGGAACAACTTAATTCTCTTGCATCAAACGACGAGATGCTGCAGGAACTCGGTGGATCAGGAAGCATCCATGAGTAGAAATGTTCAGTCAACATTTCGGGTCAGGATCTTTTAAGGAAATACGTTCAAGCCTCAAATGCTGGCACCAGTTCTTCATGAAACTGTTTGATTTGTATTTGTTCTCGATCTGAATATTTAGTCTACAACTGTATTAAAGCTTTATAAATCTAAATCATGAATCTTTATTCATTTAACCTGCAACTAAAGGCATTTGTCAGGCCGTTCGCAATTTGTTCCTTATGGGCTGGACTGTGTTCTAAATGTTTTCATTGAACCTCCAAATGGTTAAAAAAATACTTACTGTGTTGTCCTTCAGAAGAAAAGCACAGCACTGGATACCGGCCATCAGCATCTTGTGGGGATTCCATGCAACTGAATCAGCCCTAAAAAGAGTAAATAGAGGAAATCATCAATATACTGCCGCAACAATGAGCGGCATGGAGAGAACCAGAACCTTTCGAAAGTAGTATTTGCTCGCTACCCATAAATTATTTGATGTTGAAGTTCTCACTATTGTTTCCAAATTCCCTTCAGCTTTGTCCTTCCTTGCCTCCACAATGCTCTCCAGTCCTATAATTACCGTGATCTCGTTGTTAACCAACTCATTGCAGCCAAGCTTCCAGCCTCTATGTCCTCTTCCTCTTGCACTAGATGTTCAACTTGCCTACTATTCCTTTATGTCGACTGGTGTACTTCTGTTTTCAAATGTTTCACTACATTAAAGGGCATAAATGTCCGATAAAGCTTTGATCAGATTTAATAAGGGTACAGGTACACAATCCTTTATCCGGAAAGCTCCAAAAACCGGCAAGTGGGGAGAGAGACGGCAGCGCGAGTCGGGCAGGCTGGAGACCAGCAGCTTGAGTCGGATGGGAGACTGGCAGCGTGACTGGAAGAGGGGGGGGTGGATACAGCAGCACAATTCGGGTGGGCTTAAATCTGGCTTTCCGAAATCGGGAAAAATCTGAAATTCGGAACACACTGTCCCCCAAGGGTTCTGGATAAAGTACCTGTACAAGAGAGATGGTAGGCAATTTTTTTTTTTGTGTATGTGTGGAAAGTTACCGAGATATTTCCGAAAAGATGAGTTGGAGTATGGATTTCAACAGGCGGATGGAAAAGAAAACTGTTGATGTTGGGGACCTCCTGGTGATTCTAAAGTTGGGCAGTTGCAGTGGAGGCCAAACTTAAGAGCGGAAGTCTTGGTTAAAAAGTATCAGAAGCAAGGGAGAGTGAGCACGTAGAGATCAAAGTTGTTAATAATGAAGGTTTGTCCAGGAGTATGAAGCAGCTAGGATGGGAAAGATGTTGTGCAATCTAGCTAGGTCAGATGAGGGCAAATCTGAAAAAACAATTAAATAGAAGGAATGGGAGCCATAGCCATGGCATGTCACCCCTCAAGCCTATGTTATCATTCAATAATGTAGTACTAGATCTCAACTTTCAAATCTTATTTCTATATACCTTGATTCCTTCAGTGTTCAAACGTCCATGACTCAACAACTGAGACCACACAATTTCCTGGGATTCAGAATTCCAAAGAAGAAAAAGAAATATCCAGTCATTCCAGCCCTGAATGACTAGTCCCTAACCCTGAGACAATGACCCCAAGTTCTCGATATTCATCCTGAGTAAATCGATTTGCAACATCGACCACATCACATTCTGAAAGGGGTTTTCCACCACTTGTTTTACTGAACCTCTGAGAGTAAAGGGTGTTACAATTCAATCTCTCCACAATCATTAATATATATGTTCATTGTAATCTACAAATCCTCTTGTCAACATTTTGCTTTTTATTTTCAATCCACAATCTAAAATGTTCCATCTGCCACAAACTAAAATGTTCTATCTGCCCACTTAATAGTATGGAGATAAAGTGGAAAGCAGCAAAAAAAAGGGCTAGATCCAATCTTAATAAAATTCTAATGCCATATATTTAATTGACAAACATAAATATGTGAAAATCAATAACTCAAAACACTACTTCTTTATTTAATGCATTTTCTGTTCTTAATATAGATTTCTAGCATCTGTAGTTTTTTTGATGTTCATAGCAGAGTTTGGGAAGGTTGAAAGGACAAAGTGTAGCAGGCCGAGCGACCACACGAATAAACGGGCCAAAACGCCACAACACGCGGCTGGTCCAAGATGGTGCAGGTTCCCCTTCACTGCTGAGAAGGAACCCGTGCCTAGCGCCATGAGTGGGCTGAGCAGCCTTCGTCGGAGAGTGACACCGCGACACGATGATGTCTCTTCCGGAAGCCGGCGGGCATATCACCGGAAGTGGGCAGGCCAGCGCGGAAACGTGGCAAATTCAAACCAGCAAAGTCATTCTTTGGTTCACCCTCACACAGTGGGGACATCTCTTTACTCAGTAGCGCTGCCGCAGCAGTCGCTACAAAAGCTTAATTATTCACTTCTAGACCGATCAGCATTTTCAAAACCTGACGTCAAATACCATTCCTACGATTCCTTTTGCAGTACTTTGCAGAGAACAAAAATTACAAAGTAAATTATAAATCATGGAAATTCACACACTTACAGTCAAAATACCTATATTCCTGCTTTGCAAGATAGAAATGAGTTAGAATATTTAGTAGTGACGGAATACCCACTTTGTATTTACCTGTGGATACCATTCAGAAGAGACCGATGTTTTCTGGATATCAGTGCACTCCCTCCCCATGATGCCTTGAGAAAAAAATTTTTTTTTTAAAATCTCACATTAAAACGAAGTGTGGACACAAGATGAACCCTTCGTTGCAAGCTACTGCACTAGATTATGGGTTTCATCACATTACAAAATATTCAGCATTACTAATGATGCAGAGATTAAAAGCTTCAAACTTATTCCCACATAACGGTCTTTCTGTGTTCATTATGCACAGACATTTAAAACAAAAATGGGCAACTTTCAATCATTTTAATTTCTTATGTTCTAAATATAAGCATTTCAGAATTAATTTTCCAATGGATGATGGCATTTACAAAAAAAACATTGCACATTCTTTCACCTTTAAATATTTGACCACACTTGCATGCCTATTGTTGGTCTTACGTGGTCAGTAAGACCCATGCATGTTTCACACTCTTCAAATTCTCGTTGACAGTGTAAAAACTAAGTTGTTGGTATCTAAAATATATAATGAAATAAATCAAATTTTAAAGGAAATGTATCCAATCTCATAAGCAAGTAAATGCTTTCATCATTGAAAAAGATTTGCTCACTAAACTCTGGCTATGAAATATCAGATTCAGGTTTATTGTCACAAAGGTACTGTGAGAAACTTTGGTTTTGCTAACAGTCCAGCTAGTTAGCCCATATATAGTACTGCAGTAAAAACACAATTCAGAAGTACAGAGAAAGATCAGTTAGTACAGAGGAAAAGCAACATTATTTTATCAGCGCACGATTCTTTCAGTCGGGCAACCAACAGCAGGAAAGGAAGTGTCCTTGAATCCAGTGTTATAATTTAATTGACACTTCTAAGATAAAAATAATATAGATATCTTTGCAACTCCCATTGTTTCTTTTCAGGACCAGTTACTTTTGAGAAGAATAGCCTCTCAGTCGTCTTCCCTCTCCCCACGCCCTCGCACATTTTATAATCGTGACCGCTGAGGATCGCAAAAAGCACAAT
Organism: Narcine bancroftii; assembly: GCF_036971445.1. Lineage (NCBI taxonomy): Eukaryota > Metazoa > Chordata > Chondrichthyes > Torpediniformes > Narcinidae > Narcine > Narcine bancroftii. The sequence continues at coordinate 323,054,527 of NC_091469.1, forward strand.
GGGAAATAGTTCACACACACAAAAGAAAACACCTCACATCAAGCTTCTAGGTCTCTCTATAAACTATATTTAGTGCTCACATCAACGTGGAACCAGATCCCATGAGCTTCACAGATGTTCGCAATCTCATTCAAAGGGTCAAACGCTCCCAGGACTGTCGTTCCTGCAGTGGCAATGACTATAAAAGGCAAAGCCCCCTGTTGAGAGGTTGCAAGATAGAACGTTTTAGTTCCACAAGTTAGCCATGATGGATCAAAGTAAAAAGAAAGCCTCACATTTACACAGAGTGTTATAACAGACCTTAATTTCACTGGGATTATGGTGGGACATAGATGATACTCCCAATTATTAGGTTAAATGTGTTGCTGACAGCTTTGCATTGTAGTTTGCAGAGAAATCTGTGGAATCTCAGGGACAGTGTTTACGAAGAAGATCTCAAAAGTATTTCACTTAATACTGCAATGTTCCTTCATTGCTCAAGAAAGGGTAGCAATAATTTTGTACATCAGAAGATTGCAGGTTTAAATGACAATCCATGGAAAAATCTGTGTTGAGTAGCATTCTGCCAGGAGAAAACTATATTAAATTGCGATTGGAACCAAGAATTTCCTTGGAGCTCTTACCGCAATTTTTGGCATAACTTTAAATAAATTGCTAACACTAACTCATTCATAGAGTCTCACCACAAGGTTGAGGATGGGGAGGGGGGCAAGGATACATTTTAACCCAGTTGTGCAGTCATAAAATGATTCCCATCATGGAAATTCATCTCATCCTGCCTTATGTAAAGAAATTACATATTCCCCTTACAAAAGAACAAAGTTTTAGATCAAAACTGAACAGCCAAACATGCTACCTCCATGAAGACAGCCCGCCACCCCACCCCAGTCCCCGTTTGCAGGCATATTAGCCCTGTCAAAGCAATTGGTTACAAGTGCCTAAGTCCAGCTATAGTAATGATCAGGTTTCTTGTAACACATTCTATGTATGCAATTTACCTAATGATCATGAATTTTTTTTTAAAATATAGGACAACAGCGTTTCAGATGACATCTTACGTCAAGTGATAAATTATAAATTAAGCTCACACCACAGAAGGAGGCTGTTCAGCCCACTGTGTCTGTCTGATTCATTGATGAAGCCACTTGTTTTGGTTTTGAGATAATCAATTGTCCAAGTAAAAGGTTTTTGGGGAAGAGGGTTCGAGGATCCCAGAATTCCACCAACCTATGTGCAAATACAAATTTATCACAAACTTTTTATCTCAGGCTGCATTTATAATTATTGCAAAATGGTTTTACATTTTAAATTTAGACATAAACAGGCCCTTCTGACCTAAGAGACCGTACGGCCCAAATACACCAATTAACCAGCAACCCCAATACACTTTGAAGGGAAGGAGGAAACCCACACAGACATGGGGAGAACATACAAACTCCTTACAGACAGCATCAGATTCTAACATGGTCACTGTAATAGTGTTGCACTAACCGCTGTGCTATACATGCCACCCAGACACAGAAACAAAGATAGCATTAGCTCTAAAGTCCTGATGTACAGGAGGACTATTCTGAACCGCTTTCGCATGAATGCCTCTTCTATGATTACCTGCCAATTAATTCCACATCTATACACTATAAAAACTTCTTAAAGAAACAATCAGAACTGTAGAGGGACTGACTTCATTGCCACTAAATCCCCTAAGACACTCACTTCTTTCTTGGCTCTTTGAATTTCTTTCTCCAACTCATCTGGTAACATCTTGCCTCTGGGGAAAAAAAAAATTATTACATGGTGCAGGAAGTTCACACCATCAGGCCAATTCAAGTTATTGCACAACAACAATTTATTTATTCAGGAGCTTTACGTGTGCTGCACCATTTCGCACTAAGACGATCCAAGCAGAAGTTATCAAATAAAAGGTGAGAGTTCACGTAATGCCTTAAAGCAGTTGAAATAAGGATAAAGCTGAGTGGCATGGGGGGGTGGGGGGGGGGGGGGGGGGGTTGGAGTACCAGACAGCCACCAATTATGGATTGGTAAGAACTGGGAATTTGTAACCAGCCAAAATTGGGAGGAACACCAAAATGTCACGGAGCTGAAAGATTGTAAGCTATCCTTAGTCACTGCTTCTCACGAATATGAATGATATTCCATACCAATCAGCTCATAAAATATGTGGATATTAACAGCTTAGATTCAAACACGACTTCTTCTCAAGTTAATTCTCTACTCCTTATGCATTAAATTCGAGATACTGGTTTAATATGAAAATCTAAGATTTATTTCAATGGTGCTGCTCTATTTAATTCTGAATGGCTGTTAAATATTCCCAGCAAAGGTCCAGCAGCAAGGTCAAACAGTCACCAAATAATTTAGCTCAAGTATAATTAAGTTCAAGTTCTGTCTGTGTGTGTGTGTGTGTGTGTGTGTGTGTGTGTGTGTGCGTGTCTGTGTGTGTGCGTGTCTGTGTGTGTGCGTGTCTGTGTGTGTGCGTGTCTGTGTGTGTGCGTGTCTGTGTGTGTGCGTGTCTGTGTGTGTGCGTGTCTGTGTGTGTGCGTGTCTGTGTGTGTGCGTGTCTGTGTGTGTGTGTGTGTGTGTGTGTGTGTCTGTGTGTGTCTGTGTCTGTGTGTGTGTGTCTGTGTGTGTGTGTCTGTGTGTGTGTGTGTCTGTGTCTGTGTGTGTCTGTGTGTCTGTGTCTGTGTGTGTCTGTGTCTGTGTGTGTGTGTCTGTGTCTGTCTGTGTGTGTGTCTGTCTGTGTGTGTGTGTCTGTGTGTGTGTGTGTGTGTCTGTGTGTCTGTCTGTGTGTGTGTCTGTCTGTGTGTGTGTCTGTCTGTGTGTGTGTCTGTGTGTGTGTGTCTGTGTGTGTGTGTCTGTGTGTGTCTGTGTGTGTCCGTGTGTGTGTGTCCGTGTGTGTGTCCGTGTGTGTGTCTGTGTGTGTGTCTGTGTGTGTGTCTGTGTGTGTGTCTGTGTGTGTGTGTGTCTGTGTCTGTGTGTGTGTGTCTGTGTGTGTGTGTCTGTGTGTGTGTGTCTGTGTGTGTGTCTGTGTGTCTGTGTGTCTGTGTGTCTGTCTGTGTGTCTGTCTGTCTGTCTGTGTGTCTGTGTGTCTGTGTGTGTGTGACTGTGTGTGTGTCTGTGTGTGTGTGTGTCTGTGTGTGAGTGTGTCTGTGTGTGTGTGTCTGTGTGTGTGTCTGTCTGTGTGTGTGTCTGTCTCTGTGTGTGTCTGTATCTGTGTGTGTCTGTGTGTGTGTGTGTCTGTGTGTGTGTCTGTCTGTGTGTGTGTGTCTGTCTGTGTGTGAGTGTGTCTGTGTGTGTGTCTGTCTGTGTGTGTGTCTGTCTGTGTGTGTGTGTGTGTGTGTCTGTCTGTGTGTGTGTGTGTGTGTGTCTGTGTCTGTGTGTGTGTGTGTCTGTGTGTGTGTCTGTGTGTGTGTGTCTGTGTGTGTGTCTGTGTGTGTGTGTCTGTGTGTGTGTGTCTGTGTGTGTGTGTCTGTGTGTGTGTGTGTCTGTGTGTGTGTCTGTGTCTGTGTGTGTCTGTGTGTGTGTCTGTGTGTGTGTGTGTGTGTCTGTGTGTGTGTCTGTGTGTGTGTGTCTGTGTGTGTGTGTCTGTGTGTGTGTGTGTGTGTGTGTGTGTGTGTGTGTCTGTGTGTGTGTGTGTCTGTGTGTGTGTGTGTGTGTGTGTGTGTGTGTGTGTGTGTGTGTGTGTGTGTGTGTGTGAAAGACTTCTTTACTATGGAACTCAAAACATAATAGAAAACAATAACTTTTTGGTTTTGTTTCAGGACTACTCCCATTAAGCAAGGCTAATGCACGAGAAGGTGGATTGAAAGCAACATAAAAGTGTTTTAATTGAAAAGAATTGTAATGAGTGTTAAGCATCTGAGAGCAACAAGGTTCTTGAATTTAGCAGTTCACCACCAAAGGTCTACATCATTTCACCTTACCTCAGGACATGTGTCTGACTGATGGAAATTCATTATCACTATCTCTACTAGAATGGTTTCATGAAACTTTTTCTCATCCAGTAATCCTTATATCCCTGTGTAAAAGACTAAACTGGGAGCAACTGAGCCACATTTTGTTCACAAATTTGCATCAGAAGGGGGACTTCTTCATTCAGATTCCCAATGCTATCACGGTTCAATCCGGAGCCTTGTCAGCATGAAAGATTCTGGCCTTGGTGAAAGGAGGTGAAGCAGGAATGGGGGCAGGGCTTCAGCTCCTCCAAGATGCAACTAATTAGGTCTCTGGCCATTTCTCTTACCTTTTGTCAGCTTTCACCACATAGACATTGCGAGTACCAATTCCAAGGAAGGCAGCAGCTTTCTTCACCGAGTAGTGACACTGCAAAGTAAGGGGATGTCCTAAATAAATTAAATCTGCCTTAACAACATCTCCTCACTACAGCACAATGAGTTAGTCATTCCGTTTCAGAAAATATTGCTCCATTCAGTCAAGAGGAAGTAATGGAACCAAACTTTGGTGCAATTTGTTCAAAAACAAAAAAGGCTGGAAATCTGTGAGTATTTCTGTTCAAGAAAAAAAATCAGAAGTGGAGGCCATTTTATCATCATTGTTTCAACATTGATACAAGTGATTTCCTGTTGCTACGGGGCTTTTTTTTTTAAATGGTCAGTTCTCTAAAAAAAAATGTTTATCCATCATCGGCTTAATCCTGACTATTTTGGATAATTGGAGTTATACTGTATTTTGCATTCCACGGGAATGACCCCATCAATAGAAAATATGCAGCTAACAGCAACATTCTACTCAGGATAATAATATTAATAAAAAGTACTAAAAGCCCAGCAGGAGAGGGAAAAGTACTAAAATTGTGGAAACATTCCCATAGTCTCTCTCTCTCTCTCTCTCTCTCTCTCTCTCTCTCTCTCTCTCTCAGAACTGTGGAAATTGATATCTGTCTCCGTTTCCCTGCCCTCCCACATACTAAAGGCTATTCAAATCCTCGTCACTGGTCTTCTAGCTGTTCTTCCAATTAGTTCATCCTTTTTTCCGACCATGCTGATAACTAAGTCATGAAAACAATGGATTAGGACATTATTATAATAGCAAATGCAGAAGTGTGACTCTAGAAAACACTGGGCCATTTTTCACTGGGAAAGTGTGGTGAAAAGGAAGTAGGCTAGAGAACCTCAAAATATTCGATTTTTATGCGGTAAATGTGGAAAAATAACCATTTCCAGTTGGAAACGAAAGAGCGCCAAAAGAATGAAGAAAATCTTCAGGAGATCTTTGCTGACATCTGCTCATATAGACGCAATGGAAGAATTGCAAGACAGAAGACCTTTTAGAAGGGAGGATAAATGTTTGAAGAACCAGGTTTAATAAAAGAGGTGACGGCCAGGTGGATTCTCTTTTCAGTTCACACAAATATTCAATGATTCTATGTTTTTATTTTTGCTGAACTGATCCTTTATTTAAGTGTATGAATACAATCTTATTTTCTCACATTTTATTAAGCCATTGAATGATCATTGAAATTGATAGTTACTTTCTCATGAGCACTTAATCATTTCAGGGACTGTTGATAGACAAAAAAAGCACTTTCATTTTGTTCCCCTTTTATCTCTTTACAAAGCCTCCATCTTTATCCAAGATGAATAAATATTTTGTTTAGAAATGGAATCACTGGATAAGGAACCAAGGCATACAAAGGAGCAGAGGTACAGGGCAGATATGACCTTCTGCTCCTAATGCTCTACTATTTCAAGTCCAAGTTCCCCCTCACCTCTCAACAAAACATGAAACCATTCTCTATTCCAATAAATTGCAATGAATGTTTCCAATTTTCCCCTTGCATTCTGGAGCCAAAAATAACCCATTCATATCTCTGACCGTGTATCCAAATTAGAAGGTGGGTCTCGTACCTCCTCAGATGTGAACATAGCCATACGGGGAGCACCAGACAGACCAGTCTCCTTGAGCTCTGGACAGCACTTGTACCGGGCAAGGTTTACAGCATACATGTTGGAAACGGAGCCTCCTGTTTAGGGCAGAGAACACGGTAAGGCATTACTGGCTGAAGAGAGACAGATGATGCAAATTTGAAAAATTACTAGCACAGAAGCACAGTGGTCCTTGTTGGGGAGAGAAGACAACTCGGTGAAAGTTTGGTCTGTCCAGAGTGTCCCTTCCCTTCAGCTTCCAAACAAAAATGAAAAGAAAATCACAAAGAGCACTGAAATATTTTTTTTCTGCACTCCTTAAATATATTGGAATTAAAATATACAATAAAATTGTCATTATTTGATTAAAACTGAAATGGTTTATTTTATTGCTATATTTTAATCACTCAATAGCCCTAATTATGTTATAATATTAAAGGTGTTGGAAGACTTGTACCACTTTAAAATCTTTATGAGCAGTCACTGATGAATTTTTTTTTAAACTTTATTTATTCATTCAAAAAACAAATAATATGGCATATGCAGCAATTAAACATAAACATGAACTTTTTTTTATATATAGAAAAAAAAGGAAAAAAAAGAAAAGAACCCCCCCTTCAGCCACAAAAAGAAAAAAGAAAGAATATTAAAGAAAAAGTTAAATATACATACTAAAATCAAATCAATATAAATTGAAATGTAAATATTCCGAGTATAACAGCCACTTATTAATAAAATAATTATAATGATCACGCGAAACATACGTAATTTTTTCCATTATTAAACAATATTTCATCTCATTATGCCATCTATTAATATCAATCATATTTGTATCTTTCCACGTACTAGCAATACATTTTTTTGCTACGGATAAGGCTAAATATACAAAAGCAAGCTGGAACTTATCTAATCCCAAACCTTTCAGAGGTTTCAAACTACCCAATAAAAATACTGTTGGATCTAAAACTATTTTAATCTTATACAGATATTCTAAAAATGATTGAATTTTCTTCCAAAAAGATTGTATATGATACATAACCAAACAGCATGAAAAAAAGTTCCAACCATATCACCACATCTAAAACACAAATCTGATTCATGAAAACCATATTTTTTTAAATTTTTCAGGTGTTAAATATAATTGATGTAAAAAATTGTAATTAATCATTGCATAACATGCATTTATCAATCTAGTTACACTATCATAACAGATATCTAACCAATCCTCTTCAGAAAAAATAAAACCAATATCCGCTTCCCATTTAATTTTAGCTCTATCCCAACCCTTTTTATCCATACCATCCTGCAATATTTGATACATAGATGAAATATAACCCTTCTCTGGTACCTTCACAAGTCTCAAATTTAGTCATTTTAGGTAAAATCATGAATTTTTTTTTAAAACAGATGCCAGATAACCAACTTGTTGAACCAGTGCAATTTTCCTTCCAGGATTACAGATCATTGTTTTTTTTTAATTTGCTTTTGGAGCCATGATTGAATTTCATGAGGATTTATGGAGGATTCTCAGGGTCTGTAGATCAATTGAGCGGCATGGGCTCGTGGGCCAAAAGGGCCTGTTACCGTGCTGCATTGTCTAAATTTTAAAATACTGGCAGTTAAAGGTCAATTGGACAGCACAGGCCCGTGGGCCTGTTACAGTGCTGTTTGTCTAAATTTTAAAAAATTTAAGTAACCAGCAGTCTTAGACTCCTGCTCCCCTTGCTAAATGGAGCATTTTAGAGCACAACTTTGGAGTTACTAGGCCAATAGAAAGACAATCCCTCTGGGTAGCACGGTGCCATCGTGCTTACAGCCTCCAGCACCAATGACACGGGCTCCATCCTGACATCCAGTGCTCTCTATCAGTGCTCACTGATTTTCCCTGTAATCGCATGGATTTTCTTCCATATCTCAAAATGTCATACAGGGTTGGAAATTGAGATTCTGGTGCTTGGGTTAGTTATAGAATCTGGGGAGAATTGATGGGAATGTCGGGAGAATAAAAATAAGATTAATGTAGGATGAGTGCAGATGAATTCTTACTAGTTAGCATGGACAATATGGGCCAAATGACCTGCTTCCCTCCTGCACGGCTCTATCATTTGAAGACAATCACAGTCAAGATGCCTCCTACTAAAGCAAGCATATGAACAGTGCAAACATCTAATCTTAAAGGCACAAGCAGGTTATGTTGCTGCCTCACAGTTCAAGGCACTCAAATCCTGCCCAGACTTTGGGTATCATCAGTTTAGGGTTTGCACGTTCTCAGCATGACCACACAGGCTTCTCCTAGGTGCTCTGGTTACCTTCCATATCCCAAAGTAGTACTGAAATGACTACTTTAGGTTACTCTGTGTGGGTTTATGGCCAGTGTAAGGGGAGTGAATGGGCAGGTGCAAAGAGAGAACAAGTTTCAGGTGCACAGGGAATGAGGAGAAAAGGGGATTGTGACTAAAAGGATTGCTTCTAAGGGAGCTGACATAGACACTATGTGCTGGTCTATGATAAGATTAAGGGCTTCAACCCACGATGAGAAACTAGCTTGGAAAGATTAGATCTTAATATAGTCCAACACAAAAAGAATGGGAGCATTTGTTTCTTACCAGGGCTAAAGATCCCATCCCCATCTGCCCAGCCTACAAGCTCCCTCATCTTCTTTAAGACAGCTTCCTCCATGAGCACAAATGCGGGTGCAACCTCATAAGTGTATCTGCAATGAAGATCATTGATAAGTCAATAAACAGTTAAAAGGAAAAAAATTTACATTTAAATTTGGACTTTTTGTCACCTCAGGACATTTTGGAGCTTCACAGCAAACAAAGAATATCTGAAGTGGGGTCTCTGTCAAATTATTAGGAATGTGGCCGCCACCAATTTGCAGATCTACGTTTCATAATATTAATATGCTCTTCTCGATGGTGCCATGAGATAAATGAGATTGTTTACATCCTTACTGTTCAGCTGACTGGATGTGTCTATATAGCCACCTGCACTGAAGCATCTGCTTAGATTTTGAACCCAGCTTTACTGACTGATGGATCTTGAACCCACTGGATTCTCAGGCAAATATGCTACCTGCTGTTGATAATAGAAGTACTTGCAAGGTGCAACCAAGGTTCATCAATCACTTCAACTCTTTATTTAATGTGGATACTAATGGTGCTGTTGTCATCTGGTAAACAAAAAAAATAAAAACATCAATTATATTAGGTATATAAACATGAGAAGGTAATCCAAGCCAAATGGTCAATTTAACCGGCACTGAACTGACTTCTTTAAGAAAGGGTAAGTTGCTGTAGGAATTCTTAACAAAGTGATTAAACATCTGATGCTGTAAGTAGTTACTATTAATAATCAATCGGGCAAGATTTCAGTAAGCTTCTCACACTGGCTTATTCCCTGCTTGTCTGGCCTAGAACATCTCATATACTGGAGCATTTGATTCTGTTCTCCATTATCATATCTGATTACAACAATCATTGCTGCTGTGTTTCAACCACGATATCAAAGGCAACCTGATGAAAATCAGACTGAATTCTGTTCATGCACAGCAGCAAGAAACACATTAAAAAAATTTCTTTAAATCAGCCAACTGCAACAGAACCTCTTGCTGTATCAGGATTTGACAGAAAGGCAATACTAATTGGCATATTGTCACAATTCCAGAGGAATTAACATCAAATGTAAGCACTGCGTCTCTCTCTCTCTCTCTCTCTCTCTCTCTCTCTCTCTCTCTCTCTCTCTCTCTCTTCTCTCTCTCTCTCTTCTCTCTCTCTTCTCTCTCTCTTTTCTCTCTCTCTTTCTCTTCTCTCTCTCTCTCTCTTCTCTCTCTCTCTTCTCTCTCTCTCTTCTCTCTCTCTCTTCTCTCTCTCTCTCTTCTCTCTCTCTCTCTCTCTCTCTCTCTCTCTCCTCTCCCTCTCTCTACAAATGAAACTGATTTAAACCAAGGGGAGTGGAAAACTATATATCTGGCTATTGTCACCTCACTAGAAAAAAATTATACAAAGGAAGTATGGGGTGTGATGGGGGCACTAAACTTCCATATGTGAATGTATGGTTGGAAACATACATGCAAAAGAGCTAAAGAAACAAAATCATGACTTCCGTCAACTTCTTGTAGAAGTTGTTTGATTAACTCATTCGAAACAAAGCCTTAGGGAAAGAAATCCAACTTTAAAAAACTAAAAAGACCATGTTTTAAAAGAACAAGTAAACAATTAAATGGTTATTGACTTGACTGAACTTAACAAGGGCTTTGGAGATATAAATTGGCTAACCATCTTTGAAGCAAACGTATTTCAGGCCCACGCCTTCCAAGCACAGATTAATTATAAAACAATACTCAAGTGCATGAAGCAAAAATCTGGTTTACTCCACCTGCAAGGGGCTTCAATCCGTCAGGGTCAGCCATTCTCAACCGGGGGCCCTTCAGCCCCCTGGAAAGGGTGGGGGAGGGGGGGGAAGAGGGGGCATTATACCATATTTCAGTAAAAACCATGCTTTATTTTCAACCCACCTGAAAAAAAATATTTTTGTTATGTAGTTGATAGGGTAGAAGTACGAAAGAAAATAAAACGACTGCTTCACAGAGGAGAGGGGCCATCAATTCTGAGCAGAAGTCCTCGAGTGGTGGGGGGGGGGGGGGGGGGGGGATAGCCAAAATAAAGGGCTGAGAATGGCTGGTCTAGATAAACCTACATGAAGCTGAAAATATGACATACAGTGATCATTACAAGTACTGAAAGGTTGGAACTCATTCTCCCAGGTATAATAAACAACGTCAGGCAGCTTTATGTATAGCCCAGAGGTATGGTAGAAAACTTAGATGACAGTTATCTGGGTGGAGCATTGTTTTCTTTTTGCCAAGCTGAATAAAGTCATTCACCCTTCTGAAATGTCAACTCTTGAACATTAATTATATTCAAATACCTTACAATTCTCCTGTCATTACATATTTCTAACTAAAGCTCATGACGTGAAGATTTCCCCCCATTCATTTATTATCCAATGGATTCACTTGGAATTAAATAGAGAAAGGTATTTAAAATACCTACTGCACCAGACCTACAATTCATTTGCTTGTCAATTTATGCTAGTGTACTCAATGGAACAGTGAACTCTTGCCATGTGTTGATATGGGTCAACTCTATTTTGGGAAGCATTCCTGTCAGGTCAGGAATATCACTGCTAATCCAATACAGTATGCACACCAGAAGACTCAATTTCCAGTAGCTATACTCTTTCTTCGGTTTCATAGGTAGCCAACAGTAGCATGAGCTGCTCTGTTTCCATGGGATACGAGATGAGTGATAAGCCCGACATAGGAAGTGCCGTCTCTTTCAAAGGTGGCGAGGAGGATGGGTATTTTGAGAGGCGGCAGGCCCCATCCTCCATTGCACTGGGCTCCTGTGGACTTACAACACATCAAAGCGAGCTTCTCGTTGCTCTCCTGAGTGTTTCTTCTCTTCTTTGTGCAGTCATTGAGAAAGGATTCCTGTGCGCCAGTGGGGAGGTTGCACTGTTTCTTGAGGGGGCTTTGAAAATAATTCTTTAATTTTTTTTTTCCCCCTCCTTTTTTCTTCCTGCAACACAACTCCAAACCAGGTGTCTGTTTTAGGAGTCTGACGTCGGGCACATGAACAATGTGACCTACCCAACACAGCTGACTGGGTGCAGTCAGGGTGACAATGCAGGGGATGTTATTTTGGAAGAGGACGCGGATGTTGGCTCACTTATCCTTTGTGCGCCAAGTACCAAATATTACACTGTGCGCTTACAGGGCAAGTTTTGCACTTGGTTCTTACTAAATAACTACTATACATAATAATTATTGGTCAATTATTGGTCAATAATCATTGGTCAATTATTGTAACTTGCAAACTATTAACATAGAGATTAGGTGCAGGAGGAGGCCATTTGACTCTTCAAGTCCACACCGCCATTCAATATGAACATGGCTGATCAGCATCTGGTTCCTGCCTTCTCCCCATACCCCCTGACCCCTTAACCACAAGGGCCAAATCTAACCTACTCTTAAATATTGACAAGCAACCGGCCTCAACTACCTCCTGTGGCAAAGAATTCCACAGATCCACCACTCTCGGAGAGACCAAATTTTTCCTCATCTCAGTCCTAAAAAACTTCCCCCCCTTATCCTTAAACTGTGACCCCTGGTTCTAGGTTTTTCCCAGCATTGGAAACAACCTACCTGTATCTAGTCTGTCTAAACCCTTAAGAATTTTACATGTTTCTATAAGATTCCCCCCTCAATCTTCGAAATTCCATCGAATACAAGCCTAGTCTATCCAACCTTTCTTCATATGCAAGCCCTTCCATCCCTGGAACCTTGCAAATGGACTTTATTGAATGTTGAATCCATTGCACTGTGTCTGCTCTCTCCAATTAATTCAGACCTATACTTCTGGCACGACATCTTTCTTTCTGGCATGTTGGATCAACAGAGTTTCTCACAAATGATGCACAAAAAGCTGACTTAAAATATTTGGGTGGGCAAGACAATCTTTAAGAGTTTTTTAAAAATACTAGCTTCATGTCTATTTTGTGCCGTAAGATGGCTTCTGTGCACCCTCTTCCAATTTCTTTGGGAAGCGTTGGCAGATTGCAACTCATAAATTGGATGTTGTGTACTTTGGAGGAATTAAATCCTCGTGACATTATTCAGGTATTTAAAGATCAGGCTTACCCTAATCAGCCACATCACTGAATTAAAATTCGCCAGCGATGTCCCCAATTGAGCTATCTATATTGACTCGAAACATTGCAGAAAGGGGGCAGGTTGCTCGCAAAGAAGAAAGGGTGACAGTCAAGAGCATGTCACAATGCAAGTCTGTGCATGTGGAAGGCAACCTTAGATCAAACCTTCCCCTTTAATATTGTTTTGTCGGGGTAGACAAAAGAGAGAACAGAGTACGATAATGGGATCGGAGGGGCCTTTTACCGTGCTGTATGTCTAAATTAAATATCATGAGAGAAATATGAAATAAAAAGTGGCACTATAATCAGGAAACTTTAAGAAAACTACTCACATGCTGGGATTGAGAGCTTCAGTAATAAAGCGAGCAACAAGAGAGTAGTGGTCCATCCCGGCGTAAAGTTGGTTGTAGAATCTTGGATGACCTACAAATTCAAAGCAAAGAAATCAAATCAGAAAAATACTATATGTTCATTGGCCTCCTATGCCTGTTTACCACTGTTGAAGAAGAGCAGGCTAATGTTAGACAAGGAGTTGCTGATTAACGTACAGAAGATATGGCAAAATGAGACAAGCCAAGACAATATTAAGTGGCGGGGGAGGAGGTTGGGTAAGAGGGGAGGGAGATGGGAATTGGAGACCTTTTGTCGGCTCATACATGAGTTTCGTGAAACGTGGAGAAATGGCCAGGAGGTTGAACTCCTGTGTCCGAGGTTTGCGTACTGCGGAACATTGATTTGGATTTTTCAGCCTAGAAAAGAAGCCCAATGCTATGCGTACAAATATGGTTAACACAATAAATTAAACTAGATTGTGTGCATACAACCAGGGAACCTGGTTAACTTTGGAATCAAGGCAGAAGCCACAGAAGTTCAACTTAAGTCTCCAATAAGCGAGACAGGATCTTTCAAGGAATTATTAAGGTGCTGTGGGCTTGACTTCTTGGGCAGCAGTTAAAAAGGGAGAAAGGAGGATACATCATTGCATTAAAAAAGATCTACTGGAATCTGCTTTAATGCTGAAAAATGTATTTCTTTCAGCTTTTCAGTCTTTGAGTGCAAGAAATGATTTAATTATTCTGCATGGATTGCAGAATCAGGTCTATTTTTACCCTTGCGTTGTTTGGTAAACTTTTAAAAGTAGCTAGCATCATGCCACTGGTTGGCGTCAGATCTTGGGGGAAATGCAAGAGCAGTGAAGCAACATGCAGAAACCATTGCTGATAACTGCTGAATCACATTCCCAAAGAATGTAATTTCCAATACTTGGCAGCAGTCCAGGAGCCAGCACAAGTGGCTTCAAAAACCAACACTGTAGTACAGAAAAGGTGAAATTTTACCCCAGCACCCTACACTCCACTCACATATTGTCACAATTCCTCTCCTGAGGGCAAATGACTTTGCTCCATCGGGGACATTTACATTTTCTTACAAAAAGCAGCCTCTATCCTCAAAGACCCTCATCACCCATGCCATGTCCTCTTCAAAAGGTACAGGAACCTAAAGATGAGCACTCAATGGCACAAGGACAGCTTCATCACCGCTGCCATCAGATTCCTGAATAATCAATGAACCAAAGACACGGCCTGACTTTTCGCGCATTATTATTTTTTTTATAATGTAAGAAGGTTTGTTTCCACTAAGACGCTGCTGCAAAAACACAATTTCATGACTTGTTCATGACAATAAATTCTGCTTAATTTCAGGTAAGCTGGGTTTGAAGTTCTGTTTTTAATATGTTATGCATTTTTCATGTGTGAATTCTATGAAAGGGAAATGGCTATTTGACTGTTGGATCTTATGAAGGGGGATCTTGTGTTGTTCTTCCAAGTGTACGGAGGTTAACTAAATATCTTTCTAGCAAACTGACAGAAAAACTACCTCACACAAACCATTATATTCTCATGCGTGAGCAAGCAATTCACAGCTGGTTGGCTGAATTGAGTATCTTGGGGCTGAAAAAGCAAACAGGTCCATCATAGGTCATGGACAATTTAAACAAACAGCAAATTCAGTGTTTGCAAGTTCTGACATGCGCCTCCTGACTGATGTGCCTGGAAAAATCTCTGGACTGAAACCGGGGTCAATAAAGATGTTGCGTGAGTGGGATCTGTTGCTGTAGCTAAACCCTACAACCTGAACCAACTCCATTTAAATGTTCCCAGGTATGGCAACAGGGGAAAGTGGACAGATTAACCAAGAGGACAATTTCAGGAATAGATGAAAGTAATTTGCCAAGTCAGATTTGGAAAGATCTGATCCTCACAAATTGGGGGAGGGAACACCAGGTGCTGCCCTCCAGAAGGAAGCAGCTTTGCTGAAAGATACCTGCATGTGTAGAACTGAATTTTAAGAAGAAAGAATGCTTTAAATAGGCAAGGGAAAATGTTCACAAGAGTAATTTTTAAAAAAAAATCTAAAATAGCAGTAAAATAAGATAGTGTCAACATTGCATTATTGTTTTCTGGAACCTACCTTGGGAGTTCTTTTTACCACAAAACAATAATATTTTGAACACATTATTCAGAATTAAACAAAATGCAGCAAATAGCTTGAAGTTTAATCTAGAGATGTAATATTGCATTAGTTTAATCCGTTTGTCTGTTGTTCCAAAGCAGTAGTTTTACATTCTTTCAACAGAGTATTCCATCACATACTTCAAAGACTTTCACTTGTCTTTGTTACCTTTTGGTTAAGATGCTCTCTTTTAACACTTGTCCAAAAAGAACAAAGAAAAACAGGTAAACAGACTGCCTCTGCACCTCAGTCTCTGTTGAAGGGCTCCTTTCAAGAGCAGTTATTAGGCCCTTTCAAACAGTCAAAAAGGCCAAGTGTAAAGGCAGAGATTCTCCGCCCTTGCGTCGGGAGACTTAATTCCATGAATGTGCCGTGGCCGGCTCCAAGGCGCTGACTGCAATCTCTCTTGTGGGGGGGGGGGGGGGGGCGGGGGGATGGGTCAGTGAAGGAGTGCAGAGCTCCGCTACCTATCATGAATGTAATGCCGCTGCAAGTGGGCTGACGACGTCATCAGCCTGAGATGCAGGAGCGGGATTTTTTTTTTATAAACACCGACAGCTCAGAGGGCATGAACGATGTCGATTCGGCGGGCGGTGCTACAGCACCAGTCACCTCCATCGGCTCCGGTGGGCACTACGAGGTGCCACTCCACATGAATGCAACTCAAGAGCAGCTCCTTGAAAGGTAAGTTTATGCTTTCCCTCTGTGCTTGTAGCCGGCCTCCAGGCAGAGGCCTGGCACGAAAGGGCACATTGAACCACTTCTTATTTTCCTCACTATTACAGTACCCTGGTTCAACTTGCTATGGGGTTTGCAAGGAAAACAGATGCAAGCAGCTGACAAAAGGTCAGCGACCTAGCAACTCCACTCCACTGTTCTAATTTTTCTTTTCATTATTCAGCATGAAAGCCAATGCTCAAGGCTATAATAAAACTGATGTTCGGCACATTTTTCTATCAGATATGCAAAACAGATTTGTCCTTTTCACATGACAGCTACACCTGTTGAACAACATAGCATGCCCGCTGTCACATTCTCCTCTAACCTTCAGAACAATAACAGCTCTGTTGAACAAAAAAACAAGCCCGCTGCAAATTGTAGATCATAAGAGAAAGTCTAGTGGGATTTCATATTAATTTTCAGATTCAGTGCCAAAGAATCGGCTCTCTTGCTTGCATTTTCAAACCTCATTATAAACAATTGGCTATGGATTGCAAAATCAACTCTCAATCACAAAACAAAAGGCGAGTTTAGTGAAGTCAAACTCAGTTTTAATATTAAGACTAGCAGTTTAAAAAAAAACCAAATTGGCATTAATCAGGATTCAGTCGGGGTATGGGCCCCGTGTCAGTAAACTGACCAGTGAGGCAATTAATTGCCAATAAACTGAATGGTCTCCATCTATACTGTGCTGTGATTCAGTGATGATAAGATTGACTCGTTGAAAATTGCTGCTTTTGAATTACATTTTCTAATTGTAATCCAACTGTATGCTTCAAGGTCAGAGCCATCGCCAAGCCCAATATTGTGTCCAGTAGCCAGTTTTGCAAACTGTAGCAAAAAAAAATCATGAATTAAAGATGGACATTTTCCATCTCTGGTTTGATGATTTTTAGGTCAAAATCAAATAGAAAATGAGAAAAACAATGGATTTGTGCTCTGATGACAAAAATCCCTCTAAGATAAGGCGCTTGAACTCTAATAGCCATGATTGAGTCTGCAGCACACATTCAGGAGAAGCAGCCAGCGTAAAAATCCTTGTTGCATTGAGAAAAGTGGTCTGGTGGAGTGGGCCGAGCGACCACATGGTTAGACAGGCCGAATCGCCACCCCAGTCGTCCGGCTCAAAATGGCGCGGGTCCCCCTTCAGACCCAAGGAGAAGCCTGCGGTCAACGACGTGTTGCCCAGGGGACGTCATGTTTCCGGGTGGTGCACCACCGGTCAGGGAGTGACGCCGCGACGCAATGACGTCACTTCCAGAAGCCGACACACACGTCACCGGAAGTGGGTGCTTCCCTGCGTGCGATGCGAGGTATTCAAACAACAGAGTCAGTTACTAGTTCACTCTCGAACTGCGTGGACATCTCTTGATTCCATAGTGCACGGCAGATGACCCCCAGCTCCTCCATGGCGGCAAACTCGGTCTTGGCTTGCTGGAGTTTGTCTTGTGAGAGGCGGCGAGTCCGTGCATACACTGGAGGCACGGCGGTCTCGATGTGGTGCTCCACATCATACTCTCTCAGTTGGAAAGGATAAAAGAGATTGTCCTACCCTGAATTAAGGTGTGGACTATAATTAAATTATGTACTTGTACCATAATAGCCAGCAAAGCTTAGTAAAATTTGACCATCCTTACACACTATACAGGGCCATTTGGTGTTCAAGTATATTGTCCACTTCACAATTAATTAGTATAGTGTTGGATTTTGCAGATTAGTGAAAGGACAGAAGGGGAATTTTAAGTAGACAAATAGAAATCTAAATTGTGCCATTAACTTTTCATTGCTTACAGCGTTATTGGCAAGGCCACCTTCCATTGCCCATCTCTTTGAACTGAACAGCGAAATAGGCCAAATAACATTGTCGAGAAACTGGCATCATGCATTGGATAGAACAGAACATTGTCCATTAAAGGAATGGTGATAGCCAGCAAAACAGTATTTCTTCAATTCTGCGACAGTGCCAAGCATAGTTAATGTAGCAATTAGCATGATGCTTTTAACAGTGCCTGCGACCCGGGGGTTCAAATCTGGCACTGTCTGTAAAGAATTTCACGTTCTCCCTATGTCTGCATAGGTTTTCTCCCACCCTCCACAATGTACGAGTTAATTTGGATGTAATTGAGCAGCAAGGGTTTAAATGGCCAGAATCGGCTTCTACCGTATAGTAAATGAAAAATTAAATTTTAAATTTAAATCCTGTATACTCAAACACCTTCATTCAGGGTAGAATGATCTACATTATTCTTTCCAATTGAGAAAGACCATTTTTCTCAATGCCACAGGATTTTTTTTAAAACAAAGCGCATGATTAAAAAGGCTCATCACCCCACCTGTTTTCACACTATACTTTATGACATCCCGACAACGTTGCAGCAGTTGGTGATGGGATTCTCCAGTGTCCCTCAATTCCAAGTCAAGGCGCTTCTTAAGCTCTTCAGGAGGTTGCCACTCACACACCTGCAAAGTATATGCAAACTTAGGAACATTGCCTATTTTATAAATAAGTCATACATTTTGAACCTTTTTTGAATTATTTACAGTAGAGATACACATTTAAAAATCAAATGTACAGATTTGTTTGGAACAAAACAGTTCTCAATGGGTTAAGGAGTTTTTGGATTTTAAATGAAGGTGCTGCAGTGCTCCAACTAGTGGTCCATGCAATTACAGTGGAAAGTGTACATTTGTGTGAGAAATGCATGCAGAACTGCAATTTCTAAACTCGTTTCATTAATTTTAATTCCTTACTTTGAATAATGCACCATAAAATCTTTAACTACATCAAAACCCATAATTATTTCATTTCATTTTTGTACTATTTTTAATTTTCAAGAAATCCAAGCTAATAAAATCCCCTAAATTTGCACACGAACTAAAAATATTTGCTACAGAAGCAATAATGCTAAGAACCTTCCCCCACCCCCATCCTTATCTCTAAGTCACAGGAATAGGATGAGTGAATGCAAAAATGACAATAATTCAGTTGTGTTAACAGTAGAGCGATTTGAAAGATTTTCGAAAACAAAATTGGAGGAAAAATGAAAAAAATAATAGTGAGCGTTAAATGGAAAAATTGAATGTTTGTGCCTCATGGAGCAGAGTTCTTCAATTAAAAAAAATGTAGACATACAGCAGGGTGACGGCCCTTCCGGCCCATGCTGCCAAATACCCCAATTGACCTACAACCCCTGTACATTTTGAATGGTGGGAGGAAACCGGTGCACCAGGAGGAAACCCAGGCAGACATGGGGAGAACGCACAAACTCCTTATAGACAGCACCAGATTCGCACCTGGGTCACTGGCACTGTAAAATAGCGGTGTGCTGACCGCTATTTAACAATTATTAAACATTAAAACCAATTCTGAAGTGTCTAACCATCATCAAAAATAGCAAAGTTCAAGGACAGAGCAGCAAAGCAATAGACTGTCAAACTTTTAGTGTTGTTTGTTTAACTTACACAAATGTTTTAATTCATATACATGATATACTTTAATTTTTGCCTGCCATAAGGCAGACAAAAGTTGTAATCAAGGGAAGCAAAAAAAAAGTCCCTCAGAGATGCAGGAACTTCAGGGACACGGAGCAAAATGACCCTTCAGCACGAAGATTGTGAAAAATCAGGCCATCTAATTTCTAAACACTCGATTCAACACAATGCTATTCGACATTAAATTACAATCATCTATCCTATGAGTAGCAAATTGTTCTGAGCTCAGTTAGAGATATGCAGATAGATTTTTATTCACCGATATAAAAACACCAAAATTTTTTAAAAAGAGCTTGTGTATTCGCTTTCCTGTTTTTGGATGTGGGATTTTTTTTTAATTCCTATTAAAAGGTACTGCTCAGTAGCTGATGTCTCACTGGTTATTGCCTTAAAATAACTTTTGCTTGCAGACAACAGTGATCTGAGGGTTCATACCTTCTCATTAACATCAGTGGCTTTCTTTATAGCATCTTCCATGATGATTGGGAATGCTTCTTCAACAAACCTTTCGCCCGCTTTTGCATCTAGAAGAGGTCCATTCAAAACTACCCCGTCCACCAGAATTGCACCCTTCTTAAGATGTTGGTCTTTTTTAAATTCATCTATTTAGAGAAATTACAGGACAATTTTAGAATTCCGGAAAATTGCATATGTGGTGCATTTGCATCGTAATAATAACTATTTTCTTGATCTCAATCAACAATAAAATACAAATATTCTACTTATTCATCTTCTGTTCTAAACCAACAATTACTGAGAGTGATACTTAACATGAAAACGATCTTGTTGAGTACACACATCAATGAACAAGAAGTCCTCAATCAATCCTACTGATAATAATTAAAACCTGGAACATGTTTTTCAAGAACATTTTGACACGGCCTTGTTTGTAATTAAATTTATTTTTATCTGCCCAGTTCCGACCAAATCTGTAACAGAAATTAGGCTGAGAATCTGATCCAAGCTAAGCACACTCTGCTGGAAGAACTCGCCGGGTCAAAAAGCATCAATGGGAGAAAAAGAACGGCTGACATTTCAGGCTGAAGTCTTTCATCAAGACCAAAATGTCACCCAGCATCAGGATGACTGCAATCGTCCAGCAGAGTGTGCTTTGCTTCAGATTCCAGCATCTGCAGTCTCATGTGTCTCCAATCTAATCCAAGCCTATTATGGAGTAATTATTGGCATTAACTAATTACTGGTGATGATTTGAAATTTCAGGACAATTTTGCCTGTCCCTCTGTGTTGTAGCAGCTGACCTCCATTCAGAAACTCTTTCAAGATGATTGATGATGATCCAAGTGTACAAATTGAAGCTATGTTTATTGTGATTTTTTTTTTACTTCTACTTCATCTCCTATTCAATTTTATACTGAAGACAATAACTGGTATCAGTCAAATCAAATGTTAGGATGCTCTCTGGAGGACACCAAAAGAAATTCATCTAACGACTGAGAATGATTAGATTGGGGTGAGGTTAGCATCAGTACTCGATATTCTCTCATATGGTCATCGCACAGAGGGAATGCCTTAAATGTTGTTCGGAGATAACTTGCAAATTTTAATATGAGCATATGAGGCCTAAAGGCACTTCAGAAAATCATGCAACTCAGTAGAAGACAAAGAGAAATAGTACCCGAGTTATCTGTATGATTGTTCCAAAAATACCTTCCTTTTTTAAGCCTCTGTACAATTCCATTTGGAGAACAACTTCCGGTAAAATTAAACTTCAACAAAAAATATGGAACAGAGAGTATCCAAATCATGTACATGCAGCCATTGATCCTCAATGTGAATCATCTCACTTTTGGTGTCCAGTGCATTGGTAAGTTCAACAAGATCTGTAACAGTGAAACGTCATAGGCCAAAAGCCAATCTTTAAACTTCAAAACAAAAATTCAATTCAAATGAAGGGTGAAAGAATTTAAGCAAATTCATTAAAAAGGTAACTTTCAAATATGCTTCAGTAGAGGACAAGTGAAGCACCTTTGGAAAAAAAATACGCTGACGGTGTAGTATAAATTTAATATGAGAATCAGCAGGTGGATCTTAACCAAGGATAACAGCTAATGGGTTTACAAATTAATCAACAGTGAAATCTACAAATCCTACAGGGAAAAGTTCATCAAGATAAATGTCACGATATGCAGAAAATATTCCGAAGGGCAATAAGACAAAGGGAAATAATACAATGTTCGTCAGTTAGAAGTTTCTTCACGAGGCAACAACAGCAGGACACACTGTGTGCTGAAAACTCCACTGAAAAGGCAGTCATTATGAGTTTGCTATTTCCTGTAATTATTTATAAGGAACTAAATCACAACATGCTTTGCTCATTATATAAATAAGATGAAAGTCTTCTCACAATAAAAAAAAAGATTGTAACAAATAATTCCCCAGGTGTAAATATAATCAATTCAAACAACTATTACGGTTGAAATTAAAGAAAAACACACATATCAGTGGAGAACTGGCTTCATTGGGGAAAAAGCAGGCAGTCATTTATAGAAGTGGCAAACCAGAAGCAGGTGCTAATAAAAATGTTATATTGCTAGGTCCCCAGATTTTATACCACTGCATAAAATTTAATGACTTGTACATCTTGCCCATTGTTACATCCTGGGGCCCACTCCTGTTGTCTCGTGATTAATGTCATACAGCAGAGGCTGAAGGACGGTTTAGGGCAAAGGAAGCAAGGAGTAGTGGGCAATAGGGATGAAATTAATACCAGTGGTACCTGGACTGGGTGGGGGGTTGATGAAGCAGATTCTCATTATGTTAGAAATTTTATAGTAATAGGATACCTAGATTCCTAAATGATCGGTCTTCAACTTCCAGCTCTTCTCTGTTCTCCTCAAAGATGCCAAGGGTAGGGACTTTAACTTCACCAACTCTAATTCTCGCTCTAGAATAGCCATTCTCGACCTTTGTTCGGCCATGCTCCCCAGCGCACACCCCCCCCCATCCAAAGTAAATGGGCCCCCTTCCCTGCGAAGCAATCAAGTTTTGGTCTCTCTCCTACCAACTATACAAAAAACTTAAGAAGTATTTATGTCATGCAAGACAAAAAGAAAACAAGGCTTTTTCTTAAATGTACTGTGCCCCTCCCATAGAATGCCTATTTTAGAATATCCATTTCCACTGTATCTGCTAATTCTACAACAGAAATTACAATAGAGGTACACAATCCTCTATCCAGACATCTAAAATCCAGAAAGCTCCAAAAAACCGGTGGGTGGGGAGGGGGAAGAGACAGCAGCATGACTTGGGTGGGCGAGGGGGGGAGACGGCAGTGTGACTCGGGCGGGCGAGGGGGGGAAACAGCAGCGCGACTCGGGTGGGCGAAGTGGGGGTGGGGGTGGATACGGCAGCACAATTCAGGTGGGCTTAAATCTGGGACAGCTGGCTCTTGTTCTGAAATCCGGAACACACTGTCCCTCAAGGGTCCGCATAAAGGATTGTGTACTTGCACATGATTTTTTTAAATGTAAAACAATCAGTTTAAACTGCAGCTCTAACCCTGTTTAGCTTGTCAATTTCCCAACCACTGAAAAAGGTATTAAGTTCACATTGAATTAAATTAAAAAATATTCAATTAATCAACTTCGTTGAATGGGATTTCAGATTGCCTTCATTGAACTGGAAAGTGAGTGCATTAGGGGAAGATTGTAGTCTGGTCTTAAATAAAAATTCTTAAAACCAGCCCAATACTCATTTTTGGAGGTTAAAATTCTTCCCCTTGACTTCAATTCAAATCAGTGAAGTTTTCAGAGGTTACCAACCTACAAGACTGATTTATTATATAATGTAGAAGGACAAAGTGAAATTGACAGATTCTCTAAGTGGGCAGAGAGTGGCCAGATGAAACGCAATGTGGACAAGTGGAAAGTATTGAAAACTGGAAGGGAAAATGTCACGTATTCCATAAATGTGTTCAAACGGCTAAAAATGAATGTTTCAGACATTGATGTTTCATGACAGCTAATCATCCAAAATACTGAACTACAAGTCAGAGGAAATCATATCAAATAGAATTGAGCACCAAACCACTTCAGCTTTTTGTCCAGTCCCAATCACTGAGATGAGAGATTCAAGCATAAGGAAGTAACTCAAAAAATGAATGTAGACCATCCAGAATAGACTCTTTTTTTAAAAACTAAAATAAAGTGTTTGAGAGTCTGTCTTCCACAGGAAGCAGCTTGGGAAAAGTAAAGAATTAAGTTGGTCAACAATGTATCAATTGAATCTAGTAAAGGTGTGGAATTGATACAAAGAGGGACAAACACGTTTAATGAATTTTTTGGAGGGAGAACTGACAAAGTTTATGGAATTATTTAAGAATCAATCAAGTGTTATATGGATATTTTTTGGATGAACACTTGCATTCATTTTATAATATTCTTTGACTTACAGCTTCAATTATAATTAACTGATCCAAATTCATAATTTTTCCTGGCTTTCAATGTAATCACCTCAAGTTTTGATTGTGAAAATATTATTACAGTTGTAGGTGACTATAAGAAATCAAATTCCTGCCAATTCTATCAGAAGGAATATAAGGAAGTGTGAATGCTGAACGACCTAAGGAACTGCTCACACTAACCGTCCGAGACTCTTATATACGTGAAACAATATTTATTTGTATATAGATGAAACACTTGTCCTGCATACAATATGTATTGTTTGTCTGTAGGGGTGTTATGTCTGGTTGTGTGCCTGCATATTTTACACTGAGGGCTGGAGAACACTGTTTTGTCAGGTTGTACTTGTGCAATCAGATGACAATAAACTTGACCTCTAGCTTTTTAAGACTGTTCATCAATTTTTATCAGAGCTGAAAGAAAATATCGACTTTTTCAGAGCAGTAAACTTTCCCTTTGTTAAAATCGATTGCTTTCAAATAATTTTGAACCACAGTATTGAAACTTACTTGCAAGTACGTCAAATATTTCATCCCTGTTCCATTTTAATCTTGTTGATTATTGAATTCATTTCATTTGGTACATATAATATTTTCTATATTTATCAAGCCAAAATGCAGCTTATAAATGATAGCATTACAGCAAGCAAGATAGCTGGATAAATATTCTTCACTCATAAGTTACAGCCCATTTTAAAGCCATTCATTCTGCCTTGCCATAGTTGCATTGCAAATTCCAATGTGTACAGCTGATGTCCCTTTTGACAAGCAGTGGTACTGCAGCAACGGCATGCGGGAGAGTACAAGTACAATGTGACTGTTCGTAACAATATAAAAGGGTGAAATGATCCATATTTACAATCTTAATTGACACTTTCAGTAACCAGTGCTCGGTTTCTGTACGTAGACAGTGCTAGGCAGCGCTTGATTGCATTCTCACTGAACACCTACTCTCAGTGGCAGCATAAAGAATGATGGCTTAATGACATGTCAGATGGTGACCAGTGTATCCCATCATGAGTCATGTTTACTGGAGAGGGCAGGAACGGAGGTTGTGAAAAGGGTGCGATGTGGTTTCCAGGCAGCATGAAAAAAAACACTAATGTGTGCACAAGAACAAAGCTCGACTTTGAATGTTAAAATCTGAAATTGTTAATTTTTTTTCCAGTGGTTGCTTCTGTAACATTCCATTCAGCATTCCTTTCAGTGTAGATTGTGGCAATATTACTTTATAATTTGCTTAAAATTTCTGTCTGATGCTACAAGCGTAATTAGTTGCTAGGCCGATCAAGAATACAGCAAGTCCTGAATTAACATCATTTCGTTCAACATTGTTTCCTTTTAATGTTGAAGAGAGAAAAAATAAAGTACTGTGATTGGTGCTGCCCTCTCACAATGTTTTCTTTTCAAACATTTATTCCTTGATTACCCCTGTTGCAATGAGTGCCAAACGTGCACTATGCACCTCACCCCATACCAGCCACCACCAACTATGACTGCCGTCACTCACTGATGCACCAAAATTGATTAAATTGTTTTTATTAATCTTTCTTAAATGTCTGTATAGCACACATTTATTTCAATGTTTAATATTAGAAGTGTTTTGGGTCATTATATAGAAGATTGTTGATGATCTTGTGACCAGAAATAAACCAGAGGAACTTGATGGGTTTTTTTTAAATAAATGACCCTATGGTAAAATTGGTTTAGTTTAATATCGTTTCACTTCATGTAGCACTTTCCAAGAACGTATCAACATAGTTAAGAGAGAAACTACTATACCAGCATCAAAGATGATAGAAGCTTGGATGCCAATGGCTAAATAAACCGGAGAAATCTTGTATAAATGTTCATTACTCTTCACAATGTACATTGGTTCACCAACGTGAGTGAGATCCCATCCGCGCATTCACAGCCATTACATCCTTTGACTTGTGAGGAGCAGCACACGATTTTGGCGTGGGAGCAAAAAGCGCAAAATCAGTGGGGAAATCGCAGTAGAGCGACCCCCAAAAAAGCACTAAGTTAGTGGGCCTGCAGGAGCAGAGCCCTGAGGGAGATCGCAGGAGTGCGATCCACAAAAATAGAATCAAATCCCCAAACGAGCTCTCCAGAGAAGGATGGGAGCGGTAAAAATTCCAGGACTGCCGGTGGGAGGTTCCCGGGTCCCGCTGAGGGGAGGCCTGATGTAGCACTCCAGAGGTGGGAGGTGTACCGGAAAAGGTCTGGGACAACTGGCGGGAGGGTCCCAGGTCCAGGTGAGGGGCTGGGGCAGAGGAGAAAGAGCCCTAGGAGGGCCTCTAAGAAGAGCCCCCATAGCGCTTCGTTAGCGCCAAAAATCCAGCAGGCTTGCCGGGGTGCAATGTCCCAGCTGAGGAGCAGCAAGACCGATCTGCCTCCATTGGGGGTGGGATCAGACGGCAGTGGCCTACCTTCATTGAAGGTGGGGCCTGAGGCTGGCCCAGCTTCGTTGAAGTTAGGGTTTGCAAATGATAGCAGTGATGCTGATCTACCTCCGCGGGGGTGAGATCAGGTGAGTGATCTACCTTCACTGAAGGTGGGACATTCCAAGAAATCAGTGTTGGTGCCTACCAAGAGGTTAAAATTCTTCAGCTTCATTATTGATACAGAAGACACAAGACTTACCCTACCAGAGGATAAAGCAGCAGAGATCAGGACTGCCTGCAGAGGGCTCGTGACAGAATGTCGTCCCTCCATAAGAAAGGAGGTCAGATTGATTGGAAAACTGGTGGTGGCTTTCCCGGTGGTACAACATGACCCGCTATATTATAGGTTCCTGGAAAGAGACAAAATATCTGCTCTTAAGGCAGCCAGGGGACACTTTTAACAGGACCATGAGGCTAACTAGTGAGGCCAGATCGAACCTGGGTATGGTGGATCGACCATATTTCACAGGCTTTCGCGAGGATCGAGCTCAGAAAGGTGGACCTGGAGATCAAGTCAGACACCAGTGGCTAAGGTTGGAGAGCCATGAATCTAAAGGTCCCTGCTGGGGGCAAATGGATGGACATAGAGCTCAGGGAGGCCTCTAAATCAGTCATTAATTATTTGGAAATGCTAACGGGGTTTCTAGTCTTTCTGTGTGAGGGAAGCTAACATTCATGTACTGCTGAGGTTGGATAACACTTCAGCTGTGGCCTACCTCAATAATATGGGTTAGCCATTAATAACAAGTTAGCCATTGAGACCTGGCACTGGTTTATTCAGAGGAGCATTTGGGTTACTGCTGCCTACCTGCCGGGTCAGATCAACATACAGGCGGACCTGATGATGCCACTGGATGGACTCAGGTTAAGAAATATTTTAAACTGCTAGTAGACACCTTTGGCATGCCGGAGATCGATTTGTTTGTATCCAGGCTTAATGCCCAGTTTCCGAGGTTCATGTCCTGGCTGCCAGATTCCCAAGCGGAGGCCATTAATGCCTTTACCCTAGTCTGGTCAAAATTGAACTTTTATGCGTTTCCCCCACTTGCCTTGGTGATGAAGTGTCTGAATAAGATACAGGAAGGCGGTGCCTCGGGATTGCTGGTAGTGCCAAATTGGCCTTCCCAATGTTGGTTCCCCATATTCCTTAGGCTCATGGTGGGATCTCCATTGATATTTATGAAAAGCAGAGGTCTGCTAACCCAACCGGTGTCAAAGATATCTCATCCGTTGTCTCACTTAAGTCTGTTAGATTGCAGGATTGGAGAGCGAGGATCGACATAAACGCTCTGCAGCCTAGAACTCTGGACATCCTGTGGGCATCTTGGAGAAAATCTACTCAGAAACAGTATGTCTCCTATGTGGGGAAATGGAAAAAGTACAGTGCACAAATAGGACTGAATGAACAGTCAGCCTCTATCGGGGGCGTTCTGAGTTTTTTAACCGATTATGTTCTAAGTGAAGGGGACCAGCTACAGCGCGATGAATGCAGCAAAGAGTGCGTTGGCTGCTTTCCTGATGCTCCAGGACTCTGAACACAAGAAGATGAGCCACCCCCTGATCAAAAGAGTTATGAAAGGAGTGTTCCACTTGTGTCCTCCAGTACCCCAATATAAGGATATTTGGGACGTAAAGATATTTTGGACTATCTAAGGCTACTATCACCAACTTCCAGTTTGGACTTATGTAGCCTGTCCCATAAGCTAATAATTCTGATGGCCTTGACATTGGCCCAGAGAGTACAAACTTTGTCACACATTCATATGGACTATATTCAAGTTACAGATATTTTGAAAAATAACAGGCAAGGGAGAATTGGGACAGAATTTTCATTGTATGCTTATGGGGAAGATGAAGTTGGATTGTTTAAAAAGATATGTTGTACATACAAAACATATTAGACTCAATGAGAAATACCTCTTTATATGCTATATGAAACTGCATCAGCAGGCCTCCTCCCCAAACAATGGCCAGATGGCAGCGGGAGGCAAGAGTGGCCGAAGTGGATATTTCTCCGTTTGGGTCCCATTCAACTAGAGTGGCAGCAATCTCGGCAGCCAATCCCTATTATTATCACATTATCTCTATATGAGATATCCTCCAGCAGGCGGGATGGGGCAATGAGAGAACCTTTAATAGGTTCTACAATAAACCTTTAAACTCAAAGGGGAAGAGTTTCACGGCTTCCATCTTACACGCGGCAGACTGAATAAAGCCGTGGGAAGGGGGACCTATTGAACTGATTATGGTCGGTCGGACCACCCGAAGGGGATAAACCACTGAGCTACAAACTCTCATGTTGGCGAACCAATGTACATTGCGAAGAATAGTGAAGAGTTAAACGAGCACTTGCCTGTGCGAAGTTTGATGATTATTATTCGAGCGATGGAAGTTGGTGAGTCAACGTGCCCACCTCTCCCTCCCCTCTTTTTTCTCGTTTATGGATAAAGTTGTTTTGGTTGCAATAAACATGATCAGTCACAGGTTCGTGTTATGGTTGGTTCATTTAATTTAGCACATTTAAGGGATGGAATCTCACGTTGATTCACCAACTCCAATCGCTCGAATAATAATCATCAAACTTCGCACAGGTAAGTGCTCGTTTAACTCTTCATTTATTACTAAACTGTCATTAATTATAATAAATTAATTAACAAAAGTGACTTTTATTGTACATTACTGATATTAATTGATTCACCCAATCGGTCTTGCATATTTGATATACCTATTAAAATGGTCCTTGCAAACCTTCCTGCTACTTGGGATTGACAGAGGCTGATCCAGGATTTGCCCCGAGGACGGAGATCATCCGAGGAAGAAGGAGCGGGAGTTCGACCGAGAGGAGCGGGAGTTCGACCGAGAGGAGCGGGAGTTCGACCGAGAGGAGCGGGAGTTCGACCGAGAGGAGCGGGAGTTCGACCGAGAGGAGCGGGAGTTCGACCGAGAGGAGCGGGAGTTCGACCGAGAGGAGCGGGAGTTCGACCGAGAGGAGCGGGAGTTCGACCGAGAGGAGCGGGAGTTCGACCGAGAGGAGCGGGAGTTCGACCGAGAGGAGCGGGAGTTCGACCGAGAGGAGCGGGAGTTCGACCGAGAGGAGCGGGAGTTCGACCGAGAGGAGCGGGAGTTCGACCGAGAGGAGCGGGAGTTCGACCGAGAGGAGCGGGAGTTCGACCGAGAGGAGCGGGAGTTCGACCGAGAGGAGCGGGAGTTCGACCGAGAGGAGCGGGAGTTCGACCGAGAGGAGCGGGAGTTCGACCGAGAGGAGCGGGAGTTCGACCGAGAGGAGCGGGAGTTCGACCGAGAGGAGCGGGAGTTCGACCGCGGGAGTTCGACCGAGAGGAGCGGGAGTTCGACCGAGAGGAGCGGGAGTTCGACCGAGAGGAGCGGGAATTCGACTGAGAGGAGATTAAGTATTAGAATAAGAAGTATAATAAGGTTTGCTGGTATTCAATGATCTCCTGAAGTTCTGCTCGACTTCCATTAGGGAGTCAGGGAGGAATTTTTCCCAAAGTTTTTCCTGCTGTCACTCTCCTCCCCAACCCGCCTGAGTCACACTGCCTTCTCTCTGTCCTCCCCACCAGAGTTGCGCTGCCGTCTATCTCTTCCCTCACCAGCCCAAGTCATGCTGCCATCTCTCTCTCCCCCTCACCTGCCCGAGTCGTGTTGCCGTGTCTCCCCCCCGCCCACCCGAGTCACACTGCCGTCTCTCTCCCCCCCCCGCCCAACCGAGTCGCACTGCTCTCTCTCTCTCTCTCTCTCTCTCTCTCTCTCTCTCTCTCTCTCTCTCTCTCTCTCTCTCTCTCTCTCTCTCTCTCTCTCTCTCTCTCTCTCTCTCCCCCCCCCCCCTCCGCTCCCCCACCCCACTGTTGTACCTGCACCAGGAATAAAATGCCAGCTTTTGGAGCTTTCCAGATTTTAGATGTCCAGATAAAGGATTCTGTACCTGTACCTGGGAGGCAGGAGAAGGGTAGATGGGTAACATTCAGGAGAGGGAAAGGTGGGCAGTGCAGAAGGGAAAGGGGGGCAGTGCAGAGTATCCCTGTGGACATTAATAAATATATCATTTTGGATACAGTTGAGGGGGACGACCTACCAGGCACAAGCCACGACGATCAGGTCTCTTGCAGTCTGATTCTGTGGCTAAAAAGGGAAGGGACGTGAAGAGGTGAGCTTCCATAGTTGGGGGTGGGGGTGGAATCAAGAGGTTCTATGGAGGAAATTGAGTATCCCAAATGATATATTGCCTCCCTGGTGCCAGGGTTCAAAATATCTCACATTGAGTTCACAGCATTCTCAGGAGGGAGGGTGACCTACCAGATGTGGTAGTCCATATAGGGGCCAACGACGTGGGTAGGAAGGGTGAGGAGGTCCTGAAAGGAGAGTTGAGGGAATTAGACACAAGGTTGAGAGGACCTCCAGGATAGTGATCTCTGGATTGCTACTGTGCCATGTGCTTGTGAGCTTAGAAATAGGAGGATAATGCAGCTCAATACGTGGCTGGAGACATGGTATAGGTGGGAAGGCTTCAGGTTTGTAGATCATTGGGCTCTTCCAGGGAAGGTGAAACCTGTTCTGATGAGATAATTTGCAACTGAACTGGAGGAAGACAAATATACTTGTGAGCAGGTTTACTAATGCTGCTCCAGTGGGTTTAAACTAGATTGGCAGGGGGAGGGAAACCAGAGTGCAAAGAGTGAGGTGGAGGATGATAAAGGTCATGCAAGGATTGCATGTATAGATAGAAATCAAAGGTTTGTAAGTGATAGAAATGTTCTTGGGGGTATTTATTTAATATTTCAATGTAAGGAGTATTGACAGAAAGGCAGATGAGCTTAGGGCGTGGATTGGCACGTGGGAATATGACATCATTGCTATTAGTGAGACTTGATTGCTCCGGGGTTCCACATGATAGGGGGGGGGGGAAATGAAGGGGGGGGGATGTGGCATTGCTAGTCAGGGAAAATATCTCAGCTGTGCTGAGACAGGACAGCCCAGACAGCTTGTCTACAGAGGCTATATGGGTTGAGCTGAGGAACGGGAAAGGTGTGACCACACCGATAGGGTTGCATTATAGACCACCCAATGGTCAGAGAGAATTGGAGGAGCAAATCTGCAGAGAGGTAGCAGACCAATGTGAGAAACAGAAAGTTGTGATAGTAGGAGATTTTAACTTTCCAAATATTGACTGGGACTCCCATACTTTAAAAGAGAAGGATGGTTTGGAGTTTGTCAAAAGTGTTCAGATATATAATAGGTACCAATGAGAGAGGATGCGATACTTGATCTCCTTTTAGGGAACTAGACAGGTCAGGTAACAAAAGTACGTGCAGGCAAACATACTGGGTCCAGTGACCATAATGTCATTTGTTTCAAGTTAATTATGTATAAGGATAGGTCTTGGTCCTCGAGTTGAGATTCTAAATTGGAGAAAGGCCAATTTTGTGGAAATGAGAAAGGATCGAGGAAGAGTGGATTGGGATAAGTTGTTTTCTGGAAAGGACGTGTTCATAAGTGGAAGGCCTTCAAAGGCAAAAATTTTGAGAGTGCCGGGTTTGCATGTTCCTGTCAGGATTAACGTTAACAGGCATAGGGAACCTTGGTTTTCAAGGGATACTAGTGATCTGGTTAAGAAGAAGTGAGAGGTGTATAGTAGGTATAGCTAACAAGGAGCTAATGGGATACTAGAAGAGTATATAAAATGTAAGAAAATATTTAGGAAGGCAAAAAGGAGACACGAGGTTGCTTTGGCAGATAATATGAAGGCAAACCCGAAGGGGTTCTACAATTATGTTAAAAGAGATAAAATTGGCCCCTAAGAAGATCAGAGTGCTTGTCTATGTGTGAAACCTCATAAGATAAGGGAGATCTTAAATTTTTTTTTGCATCATTATTTACTCAGGAAGCAGGCATAGTGTATATAAGGAAGGAAGGGAAACATAGAGATTAAAGAGGAGGAGGTGCTTGCTGTCTTACAGTGAATAAAGGTAGATAAATCCCCTGGGCCAGACATAATATTCCCTCGAAACTTGAGGGAGACTAGTGTAGAAATTGCAGAGGGCCTGGCAAAAATATTTGAAGCATCCTTATCCATGGGTGAAGTGTTGGAGGGTAGTTCATGTTGTTCTGTTGTTTAAAAAGTAAACGATGAAATTACAGGCTGGTGAGCCTGACGACAGTTGTAGGTAAATTATTGGACGGTATTCCAAGAGATCAGGTATACAAGTATTTGGACAGCCATAGGCTGATTAAGGACGTGTGTGGTAGGTCATGTTTAACGACCCTTATAGAGTTTTTCAAGGAGGTTACCAAAAGCATAGATGAAGCTGTGGATGTTGTCTACATGGACTTTAATAAGGTCTTTTACATGGTCCCATCTGGACAGAAGGTTCAGACACTAGATATCCATGGAAAAGTTATAAACTGGATTCAAAATTGGCTGAATGGGGGAAGAGAGTGATAGTGGATGATTGCTTCTCAGACTGGAGGCCTCAGGATCGGTGCTGGGTCCTTTGTTGTCTTTATCAATGATCTTGATGATAATGTGGGAAATTGGATCAGCAAGTTTGCTGTAGTGTTCTATGATTCTATGGTTAGATCAGTTGTTACTTATTTAAAATGCTATTTTTCAGATTTTTTTTAAATCAATTTCTACCACTATTTCAATTCCTGTCCCTCTCTGCTCATCTTGACAACAAACGAAAGAAGCCTTTCTAATTCTCCCCATTTCCCTAGCTGGGATTTTTTAAACCATCATCAAGGAAGGCTCCTTTTAATTTTTCAAATAGCAAGTTGAACCTTGATTTTCCTTCTCACATTAAATCAGATTGCAGTTCTTCCCATCCAAAGTTGATAAGGAGACCACAATCAGTTTAAAAGCTGCAGGCAGATCCATAGAGTCCTCCCATTACTGTGCACTGAGAGGCTTACACTGAAGGGAAGCTCCTCAACCAACCAGAGTGGGCAGGGGAGGGAGAAATGCCAAGGTAATAGTTATGGTAACGGGCTATTAAGAATGTAAAATGTACAATGATAAAAATGTATCGCTATGAATGTAAAAAGGCTGGTACAGTTTTCTTGTAAAAGTATTGTAAATAATTTATTGCAAATTTATTGTGAATAATTTTTTTTTGATTACTCCCTCTGAAAACTCCCCCGAACCCCCACCCCCTCTCTTTTCGAACAATGTCCCCTGCTATTTGCTATAGGAGGGGGAGTGCTCTGTCCATTCTATCAATGCCTCAATAATCTTATATACAGGTCTCCCCGCTATCTGAAAGAAGAGTGTTGCTATGAAACCCTTCGTAAGCCAAAAAGCTTAAAAAGAAGCAACTACCATTCATTTAAATGGAAAGATTTTTTGAGTGGTCCCAGACCACAATTTGGGCTTTATTTTACCCACAAAGCAGAGTGGGAGTTTGTCGGCACAGCACCGTCTCATTCCACCAAAGTGGCCAGCGAAAATCATCAACCAGTCATGAGGAAGCCGAGGGGGAGGGGGGAAGTGGTCTGGGCAGGGGGGGAGTGGTCTGGGCGGGGGGGAGTGGTCTGGGCGGGGGGGAGTGGTCTGGGCGGGGGGGAGTGGTCTGGGCGGGGGGGAGTGGTCTGGGCAGGGGGGGAGTGGTCTGGGCAGGGGGGGAGTGGTCTGGGCAGGGGGGGAGTGGTCTGGGCAGGGGGGAGTGGTCTGGGCAGGGGGGAGTGGTCTGGGCAGGGGGGGAGTGGTCTGGGCAGGGGGGGAGTGGTCTGGGCAGGGGGGGAGTGGTCTGGGCAGGGGGGGAGTGGTCTGGGCAGGGGGGAGTGGTCTGGGCAGGGGGGGAGTGGTCTGGGCAGGGGGGGAGTGGTCTGGGCAGGGGGGAGTGGTCTGGGCAGGGGGGGAGTGGTCTGGGCAGGGGGGAGTGGTCTGGGCAGGGGGGAGTGGTCTGGGCAGGGGGAGAGGTCTGGGCAGGGGGAGTGGTCTGGGCAGGGGGGAGTGGTCTGGGCAGGGGGGAGTGGTCTGGGCAGGGGGGAGTGGTCTGGGCAGGGGGGAGTGGTCTGGGCAGGGGGGAGTGGTCTGGGCAGGGGGGAGTGGTCTGGGCAGGGGGGAGTGGTCTGGGCAGGGGGGAGTGGTCTGGGCAGGGGGGAGTGGTCTGGGCAGGGGGGAGTGGTCTGGGCAGGGGGGAGTGGTCTGGGCAGGGGGAGTGGTCTGGGCAGGGGGGAGTGGTCTGGGCAGGGGGGAGTGGTCTGGGCAGGGGGGAGTGGTCTGGGCAGGGGGGAGTGGTCTGGGCAGGGGGGAGTGGTCTGGGCAGGGGGGAGTGGTCTGGGCAGGGGGGAGTGGTCTGGGCAGGGGGGAGTGGTCTGGGCAGGGGGGAGTGGTCTGGGCAGGGGGGAGTGGTCTGGGCAGGGGGGGAGTGGTCTGGGCAGGGGGGAGTGGTCTGGGCAGGGGGGAGTGGTCTGGGCAGGGGGGAGTGGTCTGGGCAGGGGGGAGTGGTCTGGGCAGGGGGGAGTGGTCTGGGCAGGGGGAGTGGTCTGGGCAGGGGGAATGGTCTGGGCAGGGGGAGTGGTCTGGGCAGGGGGGAGTGGTCTGGGCAGGGGGGAGTGGTCTGGGCAGGGGGGAGTGGTCTGGGCAGGGGGGAGTGGTCTGGGCAGGGGGGAGTGGTCTGGGCAGGGGGGAGTGGTCTGGGCAGGGGGGAGTGGTCTGGGCAGGGGGGAGTGGTCTGGGCAGGGGGGAGTGGTCTGGGCAGGGGGGAGTGGTCTGGGCAGGGGGGAGTGGTCTGGGCAGGGGGGAGTGGTCTGGGCAGGGGGGAGTGGTCTGGGCAGGGGGGAGTGGTCTGGGCAGGGGGGAGTGGTCTGGGCAGGGGGGAGTGGTCTGGGCAGGGGGGAGTGGTCTGGGCAGGGGGGAGTGGTCTGGGCAGGGGGGAGTGGTCTGGGCAGGGGGGAGTGGTCTGGGCAGGGGGAGTGGTCTGGGCAGGGGGAGTGGTCTGGGCAGGGGGAGTGGTCTGGGCAGGGGGAGTGGTCTGGGCAGGGGGAGTGGTCTGGGCAGGGGGAGTGGTCTGGGCAGGGGGGAGTGGTCTGGGCAGGGGGAGTGGTCTGGGCAGGGGGGAGTGGTCTGGGCAGGGGGGAGTGGTCTGGGCAGGGGGGAGTGGTCTGGGCAGGGGGGAGTGGTCTGGGCAGGGGGGAGTGGTCTGGGCAGGGGGGAGTGGTCTGGGCAGGGGGGAGTGGTCTGGGCAGGGGGGAGTGGTCTGGGCAGGGGGGAGTGGACTGGGCAGGGGGGAGTGGACTGGGCAGGGGGGAGTGGTCTGGGCAGGGGGGAGTGGTCTGGGCAGGGGGGAGTGGTCTGGGCAGGGGGGAGTGGTCTGGGCAGGGGGGAGTGGTCTGGGCAGGGGGGAGTGGTCTGGGCAGGGGGGAGTGGTCTGGGCAGGGGGGAGTGGTCTGGGCAGGGGGGAGTGGTCTGGGCAGGGGGGAGTGGTCTGGGCAGGGGGGAGTGGTCTGGGCAGGGGGGAGTGGTCTGGGCAGGGGGGAGTGGTCTGGGCAGGGGGGAGTGGTCTGGGCAGGGGGGAGTGGTCTGGGCAGGGGGGAGTGGTCTGGGCAGGGGGGAGTGGTCTGGGCAGGGGGGAGTGGTCTGGGCAGGGGGGAGTGGTCTGGGCAGGGGGGAGTGGTCTGGGCAGGGGGGAGTGGTCTGGGCAGGGGGGAGTGGTCTGGGCAGGGGGGAGTGGTCTGGGCAGGGGGGAGTGGTCTGGGCAGGGGGGAGTGGTCTGGGCAGGGGGGAGTGGTCTGGGCAG
Source organism: Narcine bancroftii (assembly GCF_036971445.1). Lineage (NCBI taxonomy): Eukaryota > Metazoa > Chordata > Chondrichthyes > Torpediniformes > Narcinidae > Narcine > Narcine bancroftii. The sequence continues at coordinate 323,090,495 of NC_091469.1, forward strand.
GGGGGAGTGGTCTGGGCAGGGGGGAGTGGTCTGGGCAGGGGGGAGTGGTCTGGGCAGGGGGGAGTGGTCTGGGCAGGGGGGAGTGGTCTGGGCAGGGGGGAGTGGTCTGGGCAGGGGGGAGTGGTCTGGGCAGGGGGGAGTGGTCTGGGCAGGGGGGAGTGGTCTGGGCAGGGGGGAGTGGTCTGGGCAGGGGGGAGTGGTCTGGGCAGGGGGGAGTGGTCTGGGCAGGGGGGAGTGGTCTGGGCAGGGGGAGTGGTCTGGGCAGGGGGGAGTGGTCTGGGCAGGGGCGGGTCTGGCCAATGAGAGGGTGTTGGGGGTATGGGAGAGATCTGGGTAGTGTCGGCGGGAGAAGTGGGGTGAGACCCGTGCAGAGGGGCCCGTGAAAAGCCGGGGTCTCTTCAGATAGTCTCCCATCCCACCTGCTGCGCTTTGTCATGCCTTCCCCCTGCTTTTAACGCCGCTACAAAAGGGGGCCAGCACGTGGTCGACGGCCCGAACGATCCACTCCCCCCCCCCCCCCCCCCACCCACCCCCTTGCGGACGCGCCGAAGGCGGAGCGGCTGCCTGCCCAGGGAAGACGAGCAGCGCGCCCTGATTCCCGTGAGATAACGCAGGGAGAGGCGGGGAGTCTCGCTGGGGCCGGAGGAGGGAGGAGGGGGGGGGGGGGTAACGATCCATCAGCCAAGTCGCCCCCCCCCCTTCAAGGTGCGAGCCATTACTTCCATCCCCATTCACACTGGCCGCTGGAACGCCAACAGGGATAGATAGGAGCGGGCGCTCTCCCCGCGTTGCACCGCTCTCCTCCCCACTCCTCCAACGCCATGCGGGCGCTGCATCACCTCCCCACCCCCTCCGCTCCGAGTTCGGACGTCCAGCATCCGCAGAATGGTCTCGCTGCGCCAAACAACTGGAGCAGGATAAAATCGCCCCCCTCCCCCGGCTGGAAGAGAGCTTGTGTTGCATTGCCACCTGTAACAGAGCGGGGGGTTGGGAAGGGGAGAAGCAAGGCTTGCAGCGGGCTTCGCACATGCACCTACCCGCAGTGGGACCGGGCTGGTCCATCCTGAGGATGCCGGTTCTCGCGTCTCCCATCGCGGCGGATGCCCTTTGCTCGTGATTTCCCTCCCCCCTCCTCGTCTGGACTCGGTCGCTCACAAAAGGGAAGCGACCAAAAAAACACTGATGAAGGAAGAGGAGGAGGAGGGGTAATAAAGAGAGGAGGAGGAGGAGGTCTCAAAGGAAGCAGCAACTGGGGCTGACAGCAGCTTTGACGTCAGAATGGGAAAGTACAGTCTTGCGAGCGACTGGGTTAGTGGAAAAGTACTGAGCCTCAGAGTGTGTGGCTGGATAACATATAGAGGGAGCGTATGGAAAAATACAGAATGCGATGCACTGGATACATTACATGTAAACTTATATTTGTCTCCAGTTATACAAAACACCCAGTGGAGAAATACTGAATGCTGGGCAAGGTTGGAATACCAGTGCATGTTTTTTTTTAAAAAAAGGATCTGGTGTGCATATTTCACATGCAATTGTGTAGAAAATCTGCAGGGAAATTGGGGTATTATGTGAGCATCTAAAAATATTTATTTAATCATCGGGTATTAGGTGATGGAAAAGAACAGACCTAAAGATGTGTCTGGGTCTTGGTGAAACAAAAATGTTTTTTTTCCCTCTCTACAATTTCAGTAACATAGTGCGGAAACAAACACGTCCATTTGTCAACTAAGAGCTAGTGATTAAAAGGTCCGAGCTACCTGGAATCCTACAGGCCTGGAAAGTACTGCTTCACGTGTGCCTACGAAACATTGGGGAGGGCGGGTTGGTAGTTGTAGGTTCATTGGGATATTTGGGCAACACCGGTTCGTGGTGGGTGGGAAGGGCCTGTCAACTGTGCAGTGTACCTAATTTTTTTTTTAATTACATGAATCTACAGAAACATTCTACATTCACTAAATCTGTACATTCAGATCCATTGTTCAAGCACTGAGATGCATCTTTGCAACACACAGAAGATGTAGAATAGTCCTGCCCCTTTGGCCCACAGTGTTGTGCTGATATAACCTACTCTACCAACTGCCTAGAAAAGTGGTTCTCAACCATTTTCTTTCCACTCCCATACCACACTAAGTAATCCCTGTGCCATCAGTGCTCAGTGATGAGTAAGGAATTGCTTCAGGTGAGATGTGAGTGGGAAGGGAAGGTTGAGAACCACTGCTCTAGACCCAATTATTACTGAAATAATTTGCTTGAGAAAAATTGTCATTGGCCCATTTCCTTTGGAGTTAGGCATCCATGCACATAATGAGTCAATAAGGTAGGATTAAAACAATGGTGTTCAAACTTTTGCTTTCCACCTACATCCCACCTTAAGCAATCCTTTACATCACCGAGCACTGATAGCATAGGGAATAATTAAAGTGGTATGTGAATGGAAAGAAAAAGGTTGAGAACCGCTGGCCTAGAATTTCCCTACTGCACAACCCTCCATTTCTCTCAAATCGTTGTACCTATCTAATAGGCTCTTGATTCTATTGTACCTACCTCCACTGCTGTTGCCAACACTACATTCCACGCACCCACCTCTCTGTGTGAAGAGCATACCTTTTACATACCCCTGTATTTACTCCCAAGCACCTTAAAATTATGCCCCCTCATGTGGGTCATTTCAACCCTGGAGAAAAGCCTCTGGCTAACGACACAATCAACATCTCTCATCATCTGATACACCTCTGACAGGTCACTCCTCACCCTCCGTCACTCAAAGGAGAAATGACCAAGTTCATGCAACCTATCCTCAAAGCTTACTTTCTATCCAGGCATCATGCTGGTAAATCTTCTCTGCATCCTCTCTATAGCATCTTTCCTGTAATGACGTTACCAGAACTGAACACCATATTCCAAGTAGGGTCTAACCAAGGTCTTACATAGCTGTAACATTACCTCACGGCTCTTGAACTCAACCCCATGATTAATGAACATCAACACACCATACACTTTTTTTAACAACACCATCAAGGCGTATACCAAATAGAAAAGTTCTAGAGTTCACATACTGTATTTATTTATAAACATGCACGTGTAAATCTAATGAAGGGTACACAAAGACTGTCTATCCAAATGAATATGGAAAATTACTGACAGAACAATTTTATATATATATATATATATATTTTTTTTTAATATATATATATATATTTATATATATTCAATGGAAGTGTATCAAATCTCACTTACCAATCAATAAATAACCCCATTAAAATACCACTGGGGTGCACTTTTGTCCATGCAGATAAAAATAAGCAAATCTACTTATCTTGAAAATCTTTGGGAAGAATGTCTTCAGTAGCTTTTTTGATTTCCAACATCATCAATGATAAGTTAGAGAGAGAGAGAGAGAGAGAGAGACTGCCTTTTGCCTGTCTTCCAAAGTTTTGGAAACCCAGTTTAGTCTACTTTCATGCATTCATAAAACCTGACTTCCTGTTATCATTTGTTTGTGCATTTTATGCCAAGGTATGTTTTTAATGTTGGATGCACAATGGGTCTTACTATATGAATCAATAGGCCCTTTCAAACCGACGTGTAAAATGGGGTTAACCAGGCAATTTGCACGGTTAGCTCTCCAGTTACACGGCAGCTTCAAAGGGTCCAACCGGGTCCCTGACCAACCTCAATAAACTTATCTAGGTCTGATTTAAAAAGGAAACTGGTTGACTCGCTTATTCCAGTGATGTCAATGCTTTTATGTGTGCGTCACTCGATAGCCAGCAGCTGAACATTCAGCAGTACTTCCGGTGAGTGCGTGACACGTCATTGCAGGGGCAGGATCCCCCCCCCCCCACTTAAATTGGCAGGTTGGCAATTTAATGGGTAGATGCCCCTGTGATTTGAAAGGTGCTTCCAGTAAACATACCTGGGTCCCAGGAGGGCAACCCAAGTGCTGCTATTTGAAAGGGGACAGTGATTCTCAACTTTTTTCTTTCTACTCACATCCCACTTTAAGTAATCCCTAGGCCAGGGGTGCTCTGTGATTAGTAAGGGATTGTTTAAGGTGGGATGTGGGTGGGAAGGGAAGGTTGAGAACCACTGCTCTAGACCCAATTGTTACTGAAATATTTTGCTTGAGAAAAATTGTCATTGGACCATTTCCTTTGGAGTTCTGAAACTGTGCACATAATGAGTCATTGAGGTATGATTAAAGCAGTGATTTTTAAACATTTCCTTCCCACCCACATCCCTCCTTAAGCAATCCCTTACTAATCAGAGAGCATCGATGGCATAGGGATTCCTTAAACTGGTATGTGAGTGGAAAGAAAAAGGTTGAGAATCACACACTATAATTTACAATTTGGCTCTTTTTTTTAATAATCCACTTTTTCTTTGAACTATTGGAATTGAATTCATAATTTTACGCAATATGATTTGCCACTCAAGGTAAATCATCTCACAAATATTTGCCCAACATGAGAATAAATTTGTGATGGAAATGTATTATTTTTGTGTCAAGTTGTTCAACTTAAAGAGAAGCAATGTCCTTGCACTGTTTTAATATCCTGCACTCTGTAACACTACACCCTGCACTCTTTGACTTACTGTAACATTACACCCTGCACTTTTGTTTTATTTTTGCACTCTTTGCTGTACTTGAGTCTAGATTTATTTGTCTGGAAAGCATGCAAAACCAGGATTTTTATTGTATCTCCACACACATGACAATAAACCATTCAATTAAATTCTTTGTTCTAACCAGATCATCCATTTATGAAATGCAATTCCATTTGACTGTAGAATAGATATAATACATCACAACAAGGGTGGAATATGCAGCCTTTAAGTTGGGTTCAACTTCTAATTCTTTGCCTCAATAAAATTATATCCAGAGATCTCTTATTTCAACTGGCCTAATCCGGTCATTGAGTTGCTGTCCACAAATTATGCCACTGAGGATTTAATAGAATATTTAATGGTCTCATACGTGATGGAAAAGCAGGGACTGGAAACTAAACAAAAATAATAGAAACACCCAGTAGGCTTGGCAGCAGCTGCGAAGATAGGAGCAAAGTTGGGCAATATTTAATCAAGCTTTAATTCCAAACTTGATGTATTTGCTTCTATAATCCACAAAAGGATGCTGAACAATTATTAATTAATGCTTAGCTTAGAGTATTATTTAAAACAAATTGCATCATTTAGTAATGACATTTCTAACTTAGGAAAAATCAAAATCAGAACACTAAAACTCAGAAAAGATATCAGAAGAAATTGTTTTATTCAGAGGGATGTAAATGTAAATACCACATAGAATTCTACAGTACAGGCCTTTTGGCTCACAGTGTTGTGCCAACCTAATAACCTAACAATTGCTTAGAATTTCCCAACTGCAGAACCCTCCATTTTTTTTTCCAGCCTCATGTACCTATCAAATAGTCTCCTCCAAGTGTTTCCATCACTGTTGCCGGCAGCACATTCCATGCACCCACCACTCTTTGTGGGAAGCATTTACCTCTTTCATCCTCCCAAGCTCCTCAAAACTAGACTCCCTTGGAGTCACCACTTCAGCCCTGGTTAAAAAGCCACGATCAATACTTATCGTCTTTATAAGGTCACCTCCTCAACCACTCCAAAGAGAAAAGATCAAATTCACCCAACTTCGCTTCATACTGCATGTTCTTCAATTCAGACAGCTTTCTCATAAATCTCCCCTGTTCCTCTCTGTAGCATCCACATCCTTTAGTGAAGTGACCAGAACTAAACACAATATTTTTAGACGGGTCTGACTAAGATCTTATACAGCTGCCACAATAGTTGAATCAAAAACAGATATGTTTTTCAAGTGATGCTAAGCAAGCACACGAGAATGAAATAGAGGATATTGACTTACCTATTTTGTTGGGAGGTAGAGAATTGGAGTAGGTTTTGATAGGGAACTGATCAATTACTCAGACATCAGGAACTGAGTTACAGGACAAGGTGAAACAGGTTAGGACTTTATTCCCTGGAGCATAGAAGAATGAGGGGAGATTCAATAGAGGTATTTAAAATGATTTAATTTTTTAAAAATTTAAACATACAGCATGGTAACAGGCCATTTCTGCCCACAAGTCCGTGCCTCCCAATTTATACCCCATTAAGCTGCACCCCCTGGTACATTTTGAATGGTGGGAGAAAACTGGAGCCAATGGAGGAAACCCACGCAGATACGGGGAGAACGTACATACTCTTTACAGACAGCGTGGGATTCCAACTCCGGTCCAGTTCTGATTCCTGGCACTGTAAAGGCATTGCGCTAACTGCTATGAACAGAGTCAATGTAGATAGGCCTTTTCCACTGAGGGTAGGTGAGATACAAACTAGAGGATGTGGCTTAAAAGTGAAAGGGGAAAAGTTTGGGGCAGTAGTTTTCAAACTTTTTCTTTCCACACACATATCACCTTAAGTAATCTCTGTGCCATCGGTGCTCTGTGATTAGTAAGGGATTGCTTAAGGTGGCATGTGAGTGGAAAGAAAAAGTTTGAAAACCACTCTTTTAATTAACTTGTTATGTGCACGGTTTCATAAAGGAAATGGGCCAATGACAATTTTTCTCAAGCAAAATATTTCAGTAACAATTGGGTCTAGAGCAGTGGTTCTCAACCTTCTCTTCCCATTCACATCCCACCTTTAGCAATCCCTTACTAATCACAAAGCACCGATGGCATAAGGATTACTTAAAGTCGTATGTGAATGGAAAGTAAAAATTTGAAAACTACTGGTGTATGGGGAACTTTACAGAGTGTGGTTGGAGCGTGGAATGAGCTGCCAGCTGAGGTGGTGAACATCGGCTCAATTTTAACATTTAAGTGGAATTTGAACATTTACATAGATGAGAGAGGTGTGGAGGGGCTATGGACTGGTTGTAGGTCAAGGGACCAAGCAAAAAAAATGGTTTGGCACAGACTAGAAGGGCCAAAGGGGCCTGTTTCTCTGCCGTAATGTTCTATGGTTTGCAATTGACCTAATTTAACCTGAAGCTTCTCAGTCTATCTTCTGTAAGGAGATACTTGTGGAAGATTGTGTGAAATCGTAGCAAGCAACAAGGAGATTTCGTTACCATGCCATTATGTAACCAGATATCAGGAATTAAGGGTACTAGGGGCTAGAATGCAATAATGAGTAACAAGGGATCTAAAGAATACTGTTCAAAATTCCGTGCATCGCAGTACATTGCACCTTAATTTGGGCAAAATGCTAATATTGTTGACATTGGTTCCCCAACAACTGCACCTGGACTCTCCTCATCCTTTTAAGTAACACAAGTTCTGTTGATTTTCACCTCATGGATATGGAAGCTCTCGAACAAATCCACAGTCTGAATACAGGCAGATCACCTGCATGTTGACAGACAGACAATGCATGCACCACTTTCTTTCCAATGACTGGTTGGTTTCCACAGCAAACGTGTTGATGTCTATGCCCATGATGGCCAAGGTTTTACTATTTCCTCTGAAAGTTGATGTGTTGATCTTTTAATCTCCCACATTTGCTTAGGCGTGGTTTTTTTTTCAAATAAAAGCTTCAAATACTTAAACCATCCCTTTGCTGGCGATGATTTCCAAGAAAGGGCACAGTTGAAAAGAGGTAAATGATAGCTCTTTGCAGCAATTTAAATCTGCAGTGTGGAAGTTTCTTTGCACAGATCCAAAACCTGCCACTTTACGTACAACCATCACAGTGAGGTGCACTGAATGCACATTGCCTTGTTTGTGGGAAAACTATTGTAACCTTTATTCCTTCCTGCATATATCAATATGGCTGGAAATAGCAGTTTCAGTGCAGTGTTGCCCAGCTATCAGGAAAACTTCCAAAGTTTTCAAAAAACAATTTTTTTTTAAGCTACAAGTCCAAAGCAATCCAAAAACAATCAGGATCTTAACAGTTAGGAAGAAACTAGCTAGGGTAGAAGCAGGTTTTACCTGAGGAAATCAAAACCTGGGGTCCATAAAAATAAGACAACTATTGCCAAATTTAATACAGAACTGGATGTTCATAAAGTAAGCAAGGGAAAAAAAAAATCTTACAGGAAATAAACCCAGAAAACAGTAAAGTGAGAGAAGGGTTATAAGCAACATCAAAAATCCAGTAGAGATGAAATGAACTGACTCAGTATATAAAAGCAAAAGACAAAAATTTCTGTTTATTTTTATTAAGTGACATTGTTTAACGGGTTTGATGTATCTTATAGATTGAACTTTAAATAAATGGGAAGGGGGATGAGGGATGGGGAAAAAAGGGGAGAAAATGACACTGTATATATTCAAGAGAAAAAATGTCTGTATACATTTTGGTCAGTATGGTTTATAGTGTGAAAAAAAAATTAAAATAAAAAAAAATTCAGTAGAGAACAGATGGGTCAAATGGCATGGTTCAGTTCAATGACCATAATGATCTTTATTCAGACAGGTACACAACTCTAAAAAGACATCTTCGAGTTATTCAGAAAATTAGATTTTGCTTCCTGCCGGGAGGGATGGGGGAGCTCGCTTTGAGCAAGAGATTCCATCAGCCTTCAGCTCATCTCGTGCGAAGATCCCACATTGTTCTGAGTGTGTCGCTGCATGGCCACATCATGAGGAGTTGGACATGAAGTCAGCTCTTCGCCTTTACCCCAACCAAAGTGCAGATCTTGTTCCAATGGAAAATTCAATTCAATAGAGGTGTTCCCCATTATATTCATAGATTATACGAGTCATCCATATAAAACACAAAAGAGTTGTACACAAGTGTCAAACCCTGGTGAGGATTCAAATGGAAAAACACAATTCAAGATTCAATTTATTATCATTGTAATAAAACAGTGTCATATGACATGAAATTGCTTTTGTCTACTGTAAGGCAGACAGATTCACCATCGGCAGAAATTGCCTGAGGCGCCCCTTACAGTCAAAGAAGCAAGAGAGGGTCCTCCCAGAGTCTCCGAGTGTCCATAGATTAGTCTTCAACAGTTCCGCAGCCACACAAGAGTTCAGTCCAAACCATTGGTGATCCTCAGATCCGAACCTCTGACATGGTCAGTCACCCTCCAGCTCCCCCTTGCATCCCAGTTCTGATACCTGGTACCCCTTCAGCCAGTTTTGAGCCAGTCTGCAGCAGTCCGCAGCCCGGTGTGTGTATCCCGAAAGCGGTCCCTGGCGGCCCACAGACTCCTTGGGTTCCTCACTTCGAGTCACCAGCAGCCCGCCGTGTGTGTGGGCCTTTCAGCCGCAGAGCCCCCTCACTGACCCACAGACGCGGTCACCGTCCCCTTGGGTCATCTCTCTGCTTCTCCTTCTCAGACGGGGGGGGGGGGGATGGTCTCCCCATTTTCTGGTGCCCACTCCCCTGGAGTCTGCAACCCTTTGTGGCTGCTACCAATCAGAGGCACCGCCATCTTGGACGCAGACCCCGCGGTCGTTGGCTTTTAAATAAAACTACCATTGGTTCCTTTAATGAGCCATTCAAAGCCCTTGCAGAGCTGATGGCAGTTGACTGGGCGGTTGGACCCCATGGGAGCGCTGAAATTCTGCTCCTTGCTCCCCACGGGTTCGATTGAGTAGCATCACTGATGTTACAGCAGTGTCACCATTTTTCTACAATGTTGGAGAAATCAGCAGGTCAAACAGTGTACTTTGCACAGCAGAGATAAGGATGCACAAATAACATTTCGGAACTCATTGAGGTGTGGGTTAAGGGGGGGGCGAAGGATGGATCTTTTCTGAAGACAGAGCGCTCTGTCTCTGGGAGGGTGAGCTAAAGATCAAGAAGGGGTCAGAGTTGGATGCTAAAGGCCAAGTAGTGGTCAGAGTGGGAGTGGGTGTGGTAGAGGGTGTGAGGGGGAAGGAGGGTTGGGGAATTCAGAAGTGGGAAGTAGAGGGATGCGGCGGTCAGAGGATGAAGGTGGTAGGAAGGAGAGGTCAGAGTGGGAAGTTGCGGAGAAGGGTTTCGGTGGGGGGGTGGTCACTGGAGATCCAGAGGGGAGTGGAGGAGGAGAACCCATGATGAATTCATCAACTTTATTCATTCGCAGCTAACTTTCACCCCAATCTCAAATTCACTTGGTCCACCTCTGACCACACTCTCCCCTTTCTGCGGGCCTGTGCTCCTCCTTCCCCAAACATTTTGTTCAGGTTCCTGCCCATAGTTTGATCATACCTTGATTAAGGGTTCAAGCCTGAAATGTTGATATCTTTATCATTGCTCTGCAAAGGACACCATTTGACCTGCTGAGTTTCTCCAGCATCGTGTTTTAGTTCAGTCATGGAATCTGCAGACTTCATGTTTTACTCCTTAGGATTGAAATGTTCTGCTTTAATGTTAATTTAGGAATTGAAAGTTGGGCCTATGTGCTATATTGCTTGTTTTCTATTGTCATTCAAATTGCAATCAGTTCCCTATTAAAGCCTACTCCAAATCTCCACCTCTCAATAAAGCAGGCAAGTCGATGATGTGTTCATCCATTTTTGTGATTTGGATTTCACTGGCAAGGCCCATCCAAATTTCTCTTTAGAAGGCAAAGCTGAGCTTCTCCCTCTTCACACCTTTCTGACATTATGTTTCTCCACTTCCAACCGATGAGGATGAAAGGAACAGAAGTAGGCCATTCAGCCCATCGAGTCTTTTCCGCCTCTCCACCATGAGCCGAACCATTCTCGCATCTAGTTCCAATTTCAGGCCTTTTCCCCATATTTCTTGATATCTTGACTAATTAGAGACCTATCAATCTCCTCCTTAAACTCCCACAATTATCAGGCCTCTGCAACTGTATGTGGTAACAAATCCCACAAATCCACGACCCTCTGGCTAAAGAAATTTCTCCTCATCTCAGTTTTAAATGGGTACCTTCTAATTCTAAGACTGTGTCCTCTTGTCCTGGACTCATCCACCAAGGGAAACATCTTATTCACATCTATTCTGTCCAATACTTTCAGCATTCAAAATGTTTCTACGAGATCCCCTCTCATTCTTCTACACTCCAGTGAATAAAGTCCAAGAGCCGCTAAACGTCCCTCATATGTTAGCCCTTGCATTCCAGGAAGCATCCTCGTAAATCTTCTCTGTATTCTCTCCAACATCAGTACATCCCTTTTAAGCGGCTCAAAACTGTGCACAGTACTCCAAGTGAGGTCTCACCAATGCCCCAGAGAGCTTCATCAACATCTTTTTACTCTTATACACTATTCCACTGGAAACAAATGCCAGCATAGGATTCACTTTTTTTGAAAATACTGATCCAACCTGGTGGTTAACCTTTAGGATATCCTGCACAAGGATCTCCAAGTCCCTTTGAATTTCTGAATTTTGAATTTTCTCCCCATCCATATAATAATCTGCCTGTTTACTTCCTCTTCCAAAATGTAAAACTGTACATTTCTCAACGTCATTTCTCATCTGCCATTTCTTTGCCCACTCTCCTAAACTGTCCAAGTCTCTCTGCAATCTTTCGGTTTCTTCAACACTTCCTGCTTCTCCATCCATCTTGGTGTCATCTGAAAACTTCACCACAAAACCATTCTTTCCATAATCTAAATCATTGATGTAGATTGTAAAGAGAAGCGACACCGAGCGCTGCGGAACACCACTGGTAACCGGCAACCAACCAGAACAGGATCCCTTTATTCCCACCCTTTGTTTTCTGCCCATCAGCCAATGCTCCACCCAATCTAATCTCCTCCCTGTAATTCCATGGGCTCTCATCATATTAATCAGCCTCTTATGCGTCACCTTATCGAAGGCCCTTTGAAAAACCAAATACACAACATCCACAGCTTCTCCCTCGTCCATCCAACTGGATATTTCCTCAAAAAATTCCAATAGGTTGGTCAGGCAGGATCTTCCCTTCATGAAACCATGCTGGCTTGGACCTATCATGTCATGCACCTCAAGATAGATTATAACCTCGTCCTTGAGGATCCACTCCAATAATGTTCCAACTACCAAAGTCAGACTAATAGGCCTGTAATTTTCTTTTTTCTGCCTCCTCCCTTTCTTAAACAGCAGAACTACATTTGCAACCTTCCAGTCCTCCAGAACCATGCCAAAGTCTATTGATTTCTGGAAAATCATTTCCAATGCCTCCACAATCTTTAAAGCCACCTCCTTCATCACATCCGGTCCGGGAGACTGGTCTATCTTTAGTCCATATAGCTTACCAAGCACTTTCTCTCTAGTAATCTTGTGCGTAGTTCCCCATTTTCGGATTTCAAAAACCATACATAATTTCAATAGGAGATAGCTATTGAAAGGCAGGATCCCCTTCCAGGTGTACTTAGCCATAAATGCTATTTATTTCAGAACTAGTTGAAGTTTATTATCATCGTCTGTACCTATACAGACAAATGAGGCTTGGCTTGTCTTGCAGAAATGCAGAATAAAGGACTGATTCATAATAGCCAGTTTTGAATTTCAGTCAGCTGCAGCAGTTGGTAGATTTGAGAAATGCTCTATCTCCTTCATACTTAAATCATTGAGAAGTAATTTTAAACCACATGTTGGAGTGAGCAGAACCCCAGAGTGTGGGCAGAACAATTCTGGCCTCCATGAAGTTAAGAATGCAGGATTGTACCCAGAGGCAAAAGGGGCTACAGCTAGAGTTGGAAGTGCAGGGGGAGGCAGGCAAGCTGCAGCCAGAGTTGTTGTTGATCTCGACAGTTGACTGGAGAATGCATGTTCAGTCCAGACTGTCTACATGAGGAATGATGGATATGTAGCAACTGTCGACTAACTTGGGGAGCTGAAAGTAGAATAATTTACATCATTTGAAAGTTGAACACTGATTTGCAACAGTGGTATTGATAGTATTTATAGAAGGTTTAAAAACACAATCTTAATAAAGGTATTTAATTATGGGATCATAATCACCTGCCTTATAAAATGCAAAGTCAAATCTCTTTTTTTTTAAAAAAAACTCTGCAGAGTCCAATTACTCAGTAATGCAGCTCCAAATTTTCGGCTTTGATTTAAAAAAAAATCATGAAGTGGAAGGGGTGGAGATGATCAGCTGGAGGAACTCTGCAGGTTAAGCAACATCAGTAGGGAGAAAATTATTCAGGTTTTGAATGGACAGCTCAGATCAACCAATTAAAGGCAGACCACAATGTCACCACCTGGCTGTTGATCTTCCAGCCACCATCAGTATCTCAGTGTGCATCTCTGGATTGTGTGCTTGTCAATCAGAGCTTGCAGTCCTTTCCAGGAAGTGGATAATGGTCTTATTTTCACCAGAGTTGCCTCAAGAGCAGCTACTAGTGGGATTGTGACTCCAGCTGTGCCTGGATGATGGGAAAGGTCATTACACTGCCAGCCTGTGTTTATTTGAAAGATAAATCTATGAGGACACTTTGCCAAATTATATGCAACTTGACTACAATAAGACTACCTCTGCTGTAGTTACGTGACTAGGGCCCCTGTGACAAGAGAACTATAGTTGCACCTGTCTGTTAACTGAGTGATGGCTAATTTTGTGGAAACTTGCAATATTCCTCCTGGAATATTGGGAGTTTTGTATATTCAACCCTTATTGCACAACTGTGAGTTTAATCACAATTGAGGAGACACAGTTATTACATTCAAAATCCAAGACTCCTTGTCAATAGATTTCCATTCATTGGTAATGAACTAGAGATGGATTATAGTTCTTCTTTCTTTTTCTTGGCCCAAACACAAGGTAGAAAAGAAAATCATAATACAGTAAACCCCTGGTATCCTGAATTCAAGCAACCAGCAAAACAAAATCCATGTATTAGACTTGTCTGATGAGCAGAAATCAGCAGATCATGAGGCAGCGGATAAGTTTTAGTTAGGCACTTTGAGAGTAAGCCTCAAGCAACCAGAAAGTACACTTATCCCACATCCAGCAATCCCCATAGGTGCTGGATACCAGGGGTTTTACTGTACTGCAACACTGAATGTTTCTATTTTCACAGATGCTACTTGACCTGCTGTATTTTTCCAGCATTTTCTGTTTTAATTTCACGATGGAAACACGTCAGACATCTAGTGAAAGGCTGAAATGCAAGCTCCTTCTAAATATAAGAACCTGGAGTTCTGTTACAATATTGAATTTCCATCAGAAACATTGTGAAGCATCCAGTAGACTAAATTTCTCAGCAAACATGAACTGCACAGTATGTTATTCATGGAATTATAGAATCCTACTTTAAAGTAATACGTCTTTTGTCTCACCTCACCCGTGCCAACCATGATGCTAATCCCATTTGCCCACATTAGGTCCGTATCCTACCATACATTTCCCATCTAATTACCCATCCAAATACTTTGTAAACATTGCAATTGTATCTGCCTCTACCATCTGCTCTGACAGCTAGTTACAGATAATCACTACCCTCAGGGTAAAAAAAAGCTTCAGATCTTTTACATCTGTGTTCTAAACTCATTGAGAAAATACACTGACCATCTATCCTATCTTATTGTATTGTAAACCTTGATAAGGCCACCACTCTGCCTTCTAATTTCCAGTGAGAATTAACTCCACTTTTTTTTACATAATTTGGTGACAGGATCAAGATCAAAACATAGATTATGTATTTTTATATTTGCTAGATAAACTACAATTTGACCAGCTGAGTTTGTCCAACATTGTGGTTTTTACTTCAACCATGGTATCTACAGATTTTTTTTTACTTCTAGATATCCTCTCCTTATAATTGCAGTCCTCCATTTCAAGCAAGATCCAGGTGAATCTCTTCTGCAGTCTCTCTCTTGTTGCCTTCTTGTAGTGTGGGAGCAACTATAAATGTACATAATACTCCAATTACAGTCTAACCAATGCCTTAAGCAGCTGAAACAATGCCTTGTCCTATGAAGGCAAATATCTTCTTCACTTGAAAAATCACTTAACAGTGAGCTATGGACTTCCACCCCAAGGTCCATGCCATTTAATCCAAATTATGCCAGAAGTGCCTTTTGAAAGTTCCTTACCACACTTGGCTGGATTAAATTCACCATATGTTTTAAATTATATGCCACTCTTGCCACATGTTATATTATAGAATGCAGCCATACCAAACATGCGATTACAAGCCACACCCACTAACACTATCGTTATTCCCCTTTCAGGTGACCATAATACCTGAATATAAAGCAACCTAAAATACCCGAATGCAGCTATCGGGAGGCCACCTGAAAGCGGAGAACCCGTCCACCTGAGGGAGGTATATTCTCCACTTCTGAGCCCTCCCCCTAGGCACCCGAAAGCAGCAGCCTGAAAGCGGCTTGTGCTTTCAGGTGCCTAGCAGGGGGTGGGCTGATGACAGTCAGCCAGCGACCCAACTCCCCGCTGCCTGGCAGCCCCCCTCCCCGCTGCCTGGCAGCCCCCCTCCCCGCTGCCTGGCAGCCCCCCTCCCCGCTGCCTGGCAGCCCCCCTCCCCGCTGCCTGGCAGCCCCCCTCCCCGCTGCCTGGCAGCCCCCCTCCCCGCTGCCTGGCAGCCCCCCTCCCCGCTGCCTGGCAGCCCCCCTCCCCGCTGCCTGGCAGCCCCCCTCCCCGCTGCCTGGCAGCCCCCCTCCCCGCTGCCTGGCAGCCCCCCTCCCCGCTGCCTGGCAGCCCCCCTCCCCGCTGCCTGGCAGCCCCCCTCCCCGCTGCCTGGCAGCCCCCCTCCCCGCTGCCTGGCAGCCCCCCTCCCCGCTGCCTGGCAGCCCCCCTCCCATTGGTGTGCTCACACCTTTTCCCATTCCTTAGCTCCACAGTGCTGTCCTGTCTAAGCACAGCTGTGATATTTTCCATGACTAGCAATGCCACCCACTCCATCACGTCTGAAACATCCAAACCCCGGAACACTGAGCTGCCAGACCTGCCCCTCCTGCAACCTAGTCTCACTAATAGAAAATCCACAACCCAAACTTATCTGCTTTACCGACAATACTCCTCACATTGAAGTAGGTACATTGAGATCACTTCTATCATGTACAAACCTCTGCTTTCTGTCTTCACATGCAGTCCTTGCATGACCTTTCCCATCCTCCACCTCACTACCTGCTCTATCATTCTGATTCCCCTCCCCTCTGCAATCTAGTTTAAACCCTCTAGAGCAGCACTAGCAAATGTACTCACAAAGATGATAGTCCCCCTCCAGTTCAAGTACAAACTATCCCATCAGAACAGGTCCATCTTCCCCAGAACAAAGCCCAGTTATCCTGATAAATGAAGGACCCCCCCCCCACCATCCTTAATCACATGTTAAGCTGCATTATCTTCCTGTTTCTACCCTCACTAGTACATGGGACAGGTAGCACTCCTGAGATCGCAACCCTGGAGGTCCTGTCCTTCAACTTTGCACCTAATCCCTAAACGCTCCTAGCAGAAACTCCTCACCTTCCTACATACATCATTGGTTCTTATATGGACCACAACATCTGGCTGCTCACCCTCCCTCCTTAGAAACAGAAGAACTCAGTCCATGATATCTCAGACCCTGGCACCAGGGAGGCAACAGACCATCGGAGATATTCAATCCCTCCCACAGAACCTCCTATCTATACCCATAAATATCAAATCCCCTATCACTGCTGAACTCCTCTCTTCCTTTCTGAGCCAAGGGCCCAGCCTCAGTTCCAAAAGAGTGACCACTACAACTTGCCCCTGGTAGGTCATCCCCACCAACAGTATCCAAAACAGAATAGTTATTAATGATGGGAACAGCCACAGGGGTGCTATGCTCCTTCCCCTTACATATCCTGACAGGTACCCAGCAGCCTGCTTCCTGACTCTTGGGGCCACCGCACGCCCGAACCTCCTCTCCCCGTCACGGGGCCCACCGCACGCCCGATCCTCCTCTCCCCGTCACGGGGCCCACCGCACCCCCGAACCTCCTCTCCCCGTCACGGGGCCCCCGCACCCCCGAACCTCCTCTCACTATCACCCCCGAACCTCCTCTCACTATCACCCCCGAACCTCCTCTCACTATCACCCCCGAACCTCCTCTCACTATCACCCCCGAACCTCCTCTCACTATCACCCCCGAACCTCCTCTCACTATCACCCCCGAACCTCCTCTCACTATCACCCCCGAACCTCCTCTCACTATCACCCCCGAACCTCCTCTCACTATCACCCCCGAACCTCCTCTCACTATCACCCCCGAACCTCCTCTCACTATCACCCCCGAACCTCCTCTCACTATCACCCCCGAACCTCCTCTCACTATCACCCCCGAACCTCCTCTCACTATCACCCCCGAACCTCCTCTCACTATCACCCCCGAACCTCCTCTCTCTATCACCCCCGAACCTCCTCTCACTATCACCCCCGAACCTCCTCTCACTATCACCCCCGAACCTCCTCTCACTATCACCCCCGAACCTCCTCTCACTATCACCCCCGAACCTCCTCTCACTATCACCCCCGAACCTCCTCTCACTATCACCCCCGAACCTCCTCTCACTATCACCCCCGAACCTCCTCTCACTATCACCCCCGAACCTCCTCTCACTATCACCCCCGAACCTCCTCTCACTATCACCCCCGAACCTCCTCTCACTTTCACCCCCGAACCTCCTCTCACTTTCACCCCCGAACCTCCTCTCACTTTCACCCCCGAACCTCCTCTCACTATCACCCCCGAACCTCCTCTCACTATCACCCCCGAACCTCCTCTCACTATCACCCCCGAACCTCCTCTCACTATCACCCCCGAACCTCCTCTCACTATCACCCCCGAACCTCCTCTCACTATCACCCCCGAACCTCCTCTCACTATCACCCCCGAACCTCCTCTCACTATCACCCCCGAACCTCCTCTCACTATCACCCCCGAACCTCCTCTCACTATCACCCCCGAACCTCCTCTCACTATCACCCCCGAACCTCCTCTCACTATCACCCCCGAACCTCCTCTCACTATCACCCCCGAACCTCCTCTCACTATCACCCCCGAACCTCCTCTCACTATCACCCCCGAACCTCCTCTCACTATCACCCCCGAACCTCCTCTCACTATCACCCCCGAACCTCCTCTCACTATCACCCCCGAACCTCCTCTCACTATCACCCCCGAACCTCCTCTCACTATCACCCCCGAACCTCCTCTCACTATCACCCCCGAACCTCCTCTCACTATCACCCCCGAACCTCCTCTCACTATCACCCCCGAACCTCCTCTCACTATCACCCCGAACCTCCTCTCACTATCACCCCCAAACCTCCTCTCACTATCACCCCGAACCTCCTCTCACTATCACCCCCGAATCTCCTCTCACTATCACCCCCGAACCTCCTCTCCCTATCACCCCGAACCTCCTCTCACTATCACCCCGAACCTCCTCTCACTGTCACCCCGAACCTCCTCTCACTGTCACCCCGAACCGCCTCTCACTATCACCGCCACTGCCTTCCAAAAGATCCAAAGTTCATCCAGCTCCCAGCTCAATTTATCAGGAGTTGCAGCTGGGTGCACCTCTTGCAGGTGTTGACCCTGACTTTCCACATCCTGCCATCAGAACAATGGACTGCCCTAACAACTGCCTCTATTACCCAATTCCTCAGTTAATTAACTAGCTTAATTAAAGAAACTTCTCTCACCTTACAAGAAGCTCAGCCCTCTCTCTAAGCCACTCCATCACTGGCTGCTTTAATAGCTGTCCCTCTTTTTAAATGTCCTTAATCTATTATCCTAATTGCTCCCTAGCCCTAATCAATTAACTCAATTGCAGCCTCCTGACTCCAGCTCAAAAAGAAGCAAGGTAGGAGTTCCTTACCTTTTCAAACCTCCCTCTCAGCTGTGCCGACATCATGAGTCTGTGCAGTCTGCCCTCTCCTTTCCCAATCTTTTAAAGAATAATTAAATAAATAAATATGGCTACTCGCACCACTCACCACACAGACCCTCCTTGCAGACGTCTGACTCCAACTCAAAAAGAAGCAAGGTAAGAGGGAGTGCTGCGTGATGTGCTTTATGGAAACATGGCTAAACATGGACATTCCGGAAACTACACTGCAGCCCAAGGGCTACACCGAACATGGCATTTGGAAAAACCAAGGGAGGCGGCGTTTGTGTCATCATCAACTCATCGTGGTGCACAGACGTGACAGTCATGTCCCAGTCCTGCTCCCCCGACCTGGAACATCTGGTGATCAAGTGCCGCCCATTCTACATGGTGAGGGAGTTCACCACCATCATCCTGGTCGCATGTTCATTCTGCCCCAGGCTAACGTCAGGCTGGCGCTAGAGGGACTGAGCATGTGATAAACATCCATGAGACAGACAGCATGTCCTGATGCCTTCCCAATCATTGTGGTGGACTTCAATCAGGCCAACCTGAAGAAGACTCTGACAAACTACCACCAACACGTCACACACGAGGCGAGAGGAGTCAACACACTCAACCACAGCTATACCACCATGAAAAACACATACCGAGCCATACCACAGTCGCACTTCAGCAAGTCTGATCACCTGGCTGTACTTCTACTCCCAGCGTACAAGCAGAGACTGAGACCACAGCACCAGTGGTGAAGATGGCGAAAGAATGGTCAAGGGAGGCAGACGAGTGCCTAAAGGACTGCATTGAATTGGTTGACTGGACCATATTCAAGAACTCATCCATAGACTTGAATGAATATCTAACAGGCATCACTGACTTCATCAAGACGTGCGTGGATGAGTGTGTGCCCACACACAAATATAGAGTATTCCCCAACCAGAACCCCTGGAAGAATCAGAGAATCTGCAGCCTGCTGAGGGAGAGAACAAGGACGTTTAAGGCCAGAGATTGGGATCTTTACAAGTCCAGTTATGACCTGCAGAAGGCCATCTCTGAAGCAAATTAGCAATTCTAGAGGAAACTAGAGAAAGAGTGACAGATACATGCCAGCTATACAGGGAGTGAAGTCCATTATAGCCTACAAATTGAGGGAAAACACTACAGATGGCTGCAATGCTTCACTACCCAATAAGGTGAACACCTCCTATGCCCGCTTTGAGAAGAAGAACCAAACTATGCCTACTAGAATCCCTGAAAAGGCTGAGGACCCTGTGATATCTGTCTCTGAGGGCAACATTAGAACATCATTCAAGAGGGTGAACCCTCGCAAGGCATCAGGCCCTGAAGGCGTACCTGGCAGAGTACTGATAATCTGCACCATCCAACTAGCCGGAGTGTTCATGGACATTTTTAACCTCTTATTGCTGCAGTCAGAGGTTCCCACCAGCTTCAAAAGGGCATCAATCATCCCGGTACCCAAGAAGAGTAGTGTGGGCTGCCTCAACAACAACCATCCAGTTGCACTAACTTCTACGGTGACAAAATGCTTTGAGAGGTTGGGTATGGCCAGAATTAACATGTACCTAAGTAAAGATCTAACTGAAATTCACCTATGATTATAATCACTTCACAACAGATGCAATATCACTGGCTCTCCACTCAGCTCTGATTCACATCGAAAACAGCAACTCATACATATGGCTTCTCTTCATAGACTACAACTCGGCTTTCAATTCCATTATTCCCTCAGTGCTGGTCAAGAAGCTACAAACACTGGGCTTCTGCACACAACTCTCAACTTGATCCTTGATCAGCTTGTTGAATGGTGCAGCGACAACAACCTTGCACTCAACATCATCAAAACTAAGGAGATGATTGTGGACTTCAGAAGGAAGTCAGGAGAACATGAACCAGTTCGCATCAAGGGCTCACTAGTGGAAAGGGTCAAGATCTTCAAATTTCTGGGTGTCAGCATCTACAAGGATCTGTCCTGGAGCCTCCATTGTTTTTTTTTAATTTTTATTTTTCACACTATAAACCATATAGACCAAGATACATACAGACATTTTTTCTCTTGAATATATAGTGTCATTTTCTCCCCCTTTTCCTCCCTCGCTCCCCTCCCTCCCTCACCCCCTTTCCCATTATTTGAAGTTCAATCTATAAGATACATTAAACCCGTTAAATAATGTTGTCACTTCATAAAAATAAACAAGAAATTTTACTGAGTCAGTTCTTCTTGTTGTCTTCTCCTTCTGTCATTTTAGGTGGTGGAAGTCCATGGTAGGATTTCTCTATTGTATTTCATGTATTCTCAAGTTGTCTTCTAATTTCCAGGTTGACATAATACATTTTTTTGCTACAGCTAGGGCTATCATAACAAATCTTTTTTGTGCTCCATCCAAATCGAGTCCAAATTCTTTGTTTCTTATATTACTTAGGAGGAAGATCTCTGGGTTTTTTGGTATATTGCTTTTTGTAATTTTATTTAATATCTGGTTTAGATCTTCCCAAAATTTTTCCACTTTCTCACATGTCCAAATTGCATGAATTGTTGTTCCCGTTTCCTTTTTACAGTGAAAACACCTGTCTGATACTGTTGGGTCCCATTTATTTAACTTTTGAGGTGTGATGTATTGCCTGTGTATCCAGTTATATTGTATCATGCGTAACCTCGTGTTTATTGTATTTCTCATAGTTCCGGAGCATAGCTTTTCCCATGTTTCATTCTTTATCTTTATGTTTAGATCTTGTTCCCATTTTTGTTTAGGTTTACCGTTTGTTTCCTCGTTCTCCTTTTCTTGCAGTTTGATGTACATGTTTGTTACAAATTTTTAAATTATCATTGTGTCTGTAATCACATATTCAAAATTGCTTCCTTCTGGTAACCTCAGACTGTTTCCAAATTTGTCCTTCAAGTAGGTTTTCAGTTGGTGGTATGCAAACATTGTATCGTGAGTTATATTATATTTATCCTTCATTTGTTCAAAGGATAATAATTTATTTCCTGAAAAACAATTTTCTATTCTTTTGATCCCTTTTCTCTCCCATTCTCTGAAGGAAAGGTTATCTATTGTGAAAGGGATTAGTTGATTTTGCGTCAATATTAGTTTTGGTAGTTGGTAATTTGTTTTATTCCTTTCTACGTGAATCTTCTTCCAAATGTTGAGCAGATGATGCAATACCGGTGAATTCCTACATTGCACCAATTTTTCATCCCATTTATATAATATATGTTCAGGTATCTTTTCCCCTATTTTATCTAGTTCTAATCTGGTCCAATCTGGTTTTTCCCTTGTTTGATAAAAATCTGATAGGTATCTTAATTGTGCGGCTCTATAATAATTCTTAAAGTTTGGTAGTTGTAAGCCTCCTTGTTTGTACCATTCTGTTAATTTATCTAGTGCTATCCTCGGATTCCCCCCTTTCCATAAGAATTTCCTTATTATTTTCTTTAGCTCCTTGAAGAATTTCTCTGTTAGGTGAATTGGTAATGACTGAAATAGGTATTGTATCCTTGGGAAAATGTTCATTTTAATACAGTTTATCCTTCCTATCAGTGTTAGTGGTAAGTCTTTCCAATGCTCTAAGTCGTCTTGTAATTTTTTAATTAATGGATGATAATTTAGTTTATATAGATGGCCGAGATTTTTATTTAGTTGTATACCTAGGTATCGCATTGCTTGTGTTTGCCATCTAAATGGTGATTCTTTCTTGAACTTTGTGAAATCCACATTATTCATTGGCATTGCTTCATTTTTATTTGCATTGATCTTGTACCCCGATACTTCTCCATATTCCTTCAATTTCCTATGTAATTCTTTTATTGATATTTCTGGTTCTGTTAAGTATATTATAACGTCATCTGCAAATAGACTGATTTTATATTCCTTCTCTTTTATTTTTATCCCTCTTATTTTATTTTCTGTTCTTATCAGTTCTGCTAGTGGTTCTATAGCTAACACGAACAGTGAGGAAGATAGTGGACATCCCTGCCTTGTTGATCTGCTTAAGTTAAATAGTTTTGATATATATCCATTTACTGTCACTTTCGCCAATGGCCCCTTATATAATGCTTTAATCCAATTAATATCTTTCTCTGGTAGGCTGAATTTTTGTAGTACTTTGAATAAATAATTCCATTTTACTCTGTCAAAGGCCTTCTCTGCATCTAAAGCAACCACTACTGTTGGACTTTTATTTCCTTCTACTGCATGAATTAAGTTAATAAATTTACAGATATTGTCCGTTGTTCATCTTTTTTAATAAATCCAGTTTGGTCTAGATTTACTATTTTTGGTACATAGTCGACCAATCTGTTTGCTAATAGTTAAGCTATTATCTTATAATCTGTGTTAAGTAGAGATATTGGTCTATATGACGCTGGTGCTAATGGATCTTTCCCTGTCTTTGGTATTACTATAATTATTGCTGTTTTGCATGAATCTGGTATGTTTTGTGTTTTATCAATCTGGTTGATTACTTCCAGGAGGGGAGGAATTAATAAGTCTTTAAATGTTTTATAGAATTCTATTGGGAATCCATCCTCTCCTGGTGTTTTATTGTTCGGTAGTTTTTTTTAATATCTCCTGTAATTCTTCTATTTCAAATGGTTTTATTAATTTATTATGCTCCTCTGTTTGTAATTTCGGTAGTTCAATTTTAGTTAGAAATTCACCTATTTTGTCTTCTTTCCCTTCATTTTCAGTTTGATATAGTTGCTCGTACAATTCCCTGAAGTTTTCATTGATCTCCATTGGATTATATGTAATTTGTTTGTCCTTTTTCCTTAATGCCAATACCATTCTTTTAGTTTGTTCTGTCTTAAGCTGCCATGCTAGAATTTTGTGCATTTTTTCTCCTAGCTCATAATATTTCTGTTTTGTCTTCATTATGTTCTTCTCCACCTTATATGTTTGTAGTGTTTCATATTTTATTTCTTTGTCTGCCAATTCTCTTCTTTTAGTTGTATCTTCCTTTATTGCTAATTCTTTTTCTGTATTTGTTATTTCCCTTTCCAACTGTTCTGTTTCCCAATTGTAGTCCTTCTTCATCTTAATTACATAACTTATTATTTGCCCTCTGATGAACGCTTTCATTGCATCCCATAGTATAAACTTATCTTTCACTGATTCCGTATTTATTTCAAAGTACATTTTAATTTGTCATTCAATGAATTATCTAAAATCCTGTATTTTAAGTAGCATGGAGTTTAATCTCCATCTATACATTCTCAGTGAGATGTCCTCTAGCTCTATTGCCAATAACAGGGGTGACTGATCTGATAATAGTCTAGCTTTATATTCCATTTTCCTAACTCTCCCTTGAATGTGGGCTGATAACAGGAACAGGTCTATCCTTGAGTATGTTTTGTGTCTACCCGAATAATATGAATATTCCTTTTCCTTTGGGTGTTGTTTCCTCCATATATCCAAAAGTTGCATTTCTTGAATCGATTTAATTATAAATTTGGTTACTTTGTTCTTTCTGTTAGTTTTTTTTCTGTTTTTATCCACGTTTGAGTCCAAATTAAGTTTAAAATCCCCTCCTTTTAGTATGTTCCCTTGCATATCTGCTATCTTCAAAAAGATATCTTGCATAAATTTTTGATCTTCTTCATTAGGTGAGTATACATTGAGTAAATTCCAAAATTCTGAATATATCTGACATTTTATTATTACGTATCTCCCTGCTGGATCTATTATTTCCTCTTCTATTTTGATTGGTACATTTTTATTGATTAATATAGCTACTCCTCTGGCTTTTGAATTATATGATGCTGCTGTTCCACTTCAGTTAGATGTGTTTCTTGGACGAATGCTATATCAATTTTTTCTTTTTTCAGTAAATTTAACAGTTTCTTCCTTTTGATTTGGTTATGTATTCCATTAATATTTAAAGTCATATAGTTCAACATAGTCATTTCATACTTTGTTTATCTTTCCTTTCCATTTCCTTATCACCACCTTCCCTTCTTATCCATTTCTACTTTCTTTTTTGAACACATTATAAGACAACTTTTCTAAAACATAAAATATTTCCACTATTCTCAATATCTAAAATTCCTTTAACCCCCAATAGTCCATCCCCTTTCTGAGTTGCCCTTTGTCCCTTGTCAGGCAACCACATCTCCCCTCTCCATTTGGATTTGCGAATCTGCTCGCAAGCGTCAACTGATTTCGCAGTGACTGTTATTCTTCCCCACCCAGCCTCCCCCAGAAAAGATTTTAATCTTCATATATAACAAAGGTCACTCTCTTAATTCCCTCCTTACTTCCTTTCTTCCCTTTCTTTCCCTTCTTAGTTCTTACTTATACTCTATTTTATATATATATAGTTTGTTCTCATTTTTGTTCTTGTTACATCTCTTCATCTCTCTGTCTGTTTTGTAGTTGTTCTGCAAATTTTCGTGCTTTTTCCGGATCCGAGAATAGTTTGCTTTGCTGCCCCGGGATAACTATTTTAAGTACCGCTGGGTATTTTAACATAAATTTATAACCTTTTTTCCATAGGGTCATTTTTGCTGCATTAAACTCCTTCCTCTTCTTCAGGAGTTCAAAACTTATATCTGGATAGAAAAAAAAATTTGACCCTTGTATTCCTGTGGTTTTTTGTCTTCTCTTATTTTTTTCATTGCCTTCTCCAATATATTTTCTCTTGTTGTATATCTTAGGAATTTTACTAGAATGGATCTTGGTTTTTGTTGTGGTTGTGGTTTAGGGGCTAATGTTTTGTGTGCCCTTTCTATTTCCATTTCTTCCTGTAATTCTGGTCTTCCTAGGACCCTGGGGATCCATTCTTTTATAAATTCTTTCATATTTTTGCCTTCTTCATCTTCCTTAAGGCCCACTATCTTTATATTGTTTCTTCTATTATAATTTTCCATTATATCTATCTTCTGAGATAACAGCTCCTGTGTTTCTTTAACTTTTTTATCAGATTCTTCTAATTACTTTTTTAAGTCATCTACCTCCATTTCTATGGCTGTTTCTCATTCTTCCACCTTGTCTACTCTTTTTCCTATTTCTGTCATGATCATCTCTCATCTATTCACTTTTTCTTCTGTACTTTTTATTCTTCTTTTTATTTCACTGAATTCTTGTGTCTGCCATTCTTTTACTGTTTCCATATATTCTTTAAAAAAAAATATATCCATGTACTGTCCCTTCCCTTCATCTTCCATTTCTGTGTTCTCCCTCCTCTTCTTCTGAGTCCACTCCAGGATCTGTGTCCTTTACCTCTGTCTCTTCTGGTTTTCCTGTTGGGTTGTTTGTTTTATTTTGTTGGGTATTTTTGGTCTTCTTATTTTTATTAGAAGTATCTTGATGTTGGTCTTCTTCCTCTGGGTTGGTCATCTGTTGTTTCTTTGATTTCCTATTTTTATTCTCTTCCTTCTTGTTCCCGTTATTTTCTATGTTTTCCTGTTGAGAGTCTTGCTGTCGTGTTATACTTGTCTGTTTCGGCTGTGGAGATTTACTCCTCAGCTGGTCCCCCCTCCCGTCGGTGTTGTTTTTGTCTTGTGCATCGCGCATGCACGAGGATTCGCGCATGCGCAGTTGCGCACTTTTGTTTGGCTCCATGAGCCATCTTTGTAGTCCTGAGTTCAGGGTTTCCACTGACCTCAGGGAGCGGGTTTCTTTCTCCACGGTACCGGTAAGGCCTTCACCTTCCTCCTCCGACGTCCTTCCTTCTTCTTTTCTTCCTGTTGTTTTTGGTTTTTCTTTCTTTGCTGCCATTTTCTCCACACTTTCACTTTCAATTTGTTATGGTTTCTGTGTTAGTGACTTTGTTTTTTCTCTACCTTTTTTTTACTTTTCTGGAGAGGGCTGGAGTTCCCCTACCGGCCACTACTCCATCACGTGACTGAGAGCCTCCATTGTTGATACAATCACAAAGAAGGCTCACCTGCGGCTATACTTTGTAAAGTGTATGAGGAGGTTCGTTATGAGAAGACTCTTGTAAACTTCTACAGGTGTACCGTAGAGAGCATTCTGGCTGGTTGCATCACTGCCCGGTATGGAGGTGCCAACTCTCAGGACAAGAATAAATTCCAGAGGGTTGTCAACTCGGCCTGTGACATCACAGGCAGCAGACTTCACTCCATTGAGGACACCTACATGAGGCAGTGTCTTAAAAAAGTAACCTCTATCCTCAAAGACCCCACCACCCAGGCCATGCCCTCTTCACTCTGCTACCATTGGAGAAAAGGTACAAGAGCTTAAAGATGAGCACTCAATGGCACAAGGACAGCTTCTTCCCCGCTGCCATCAGATTCCTGAATAATCAATGAACCAAAGACACTGCCTTACCTTTCATGCGCTATTATTGTTATTATATTTTATTCTTTATAGTAATGTTGTAAGATGGTTATAATATGTATGTTTGCACTACGATACTGCCGCAAAACACCAAATTTCATGATTTTGTTCATGAGAATAAATCCTGATTCTGATTCTGAAGATCATCTGCATATAGATACTTTATGTACTTCATCTCCTCTACTAATACCTTGAATCCCATTTGAATTATGGAGTGCAATTGCAAGGGGTTCTAATGCCAGATTAAAAAGTAAAGGGCTGAGGTGACCAGCCTTGTCTTGTACCTTGAAATAATTTGAGTCGGGAAGATTTTTGATTATTAGTAATAACCACTGCCATTGATTTAAAATAAAGTCATTTAATCCAAGAATTAAATCCAGGACCAAAATTGAACCTTTCCAAAATTTCAAACAAGTATCTCCATTCAACTCTATCAAAAGCTTTCTGAAATCTTAGATGAAGCAGAACAGATGATGTTCCTTAGTCTTCAAACATTAAAATGTGAGTATCGCTGTTTAATGAATCCAGTTTGATCTTTTGCGATAATCTGAGGAAGAATATTTTCTAATCTATTCACTCAAACTTTAGGAAGAATTTTAGAGTCAACATTCAAAAGTGCTATAGGTCTATAAAATGCACAATCAAATGGATCTTTAACTTTTTTAAGAATTAGAGAGATTGATGCTTCATAAAATGACTATTGTTTAGTTCCTTGGTGAATAGAATCCCTAAACACTTCACAAATATGAGGAATAAGTAAACTATCAAAACATTTATAGAACTTATAGAATATAGTTTATTTATTAAACTCAATTGTTTAACCATCCAAACCAGGTGTTTTACCAGATTGAAAAGAAGAAATAGCTTTAAAAATGTCCATCTCTGAAATTGGAGCATCCAATAAATGTTGATAATCTGAGGAAACTGCTGTAAAAAAAATTCATAAAATTAAAATAAAATGAAAGTTGGGATTGATACAAGTCTGAATAAAATTCCTGAAATACCCTGTTAATCTTTGTGACATTACCATCATTTTTACAAATTTTATTAATTTGTCTCCTAGCTGAAACAGTTTTCAATTAGTCAGCTAAGAGTATTCCTGACTTATCTCCATGCACATAAAATTCACTTATAGATTTCATAAGATGAACTTCAATAATGTGGGTTAAAAGTGAGTTGTATTGTATTGCAGTTCTATTCTTTCCTTATATACGTTTGTAGTAGGAGTTGTTGAATATAGTCTATCAATATCTTTAATTTGATTTGATAGTTGAGAGAGTTTCTTGTTAGTACATTTCTTTAAGCCTGCTGTATAGAAGATAATCTGTCCATGAAGATAGCTTTAAAAGTGTCCGAAATAGTTAAGCTAGACATTTAATCCATTAAATTAAACTGAAAAATATCTGATTTGATTTTTAACAATGGTTCTTGGCAGCTGGTACAGTGAAACCCTGTTATAACGCAATCGTTGGGGTCCATAAAATCTCATCATGAAAAAAGTGGGGTCGCACTAAATCAGGGTTTCATTGTTCTTGCATTTTGTCTGACATCCCTCCTCCTGCTGGGATCCAAAGGTCCATGCTGCACACGGGAGTTCGACATCCCTAATGCTGCCAGAAACCTGATATCCACACTCTTGCCAGGAGGCCAACAACCACACTCCTGCCAGAAGGCTGACATCTTTGCTCCTGCTGGTAGCCTGTTGGAAGCCAGGAGCCCGATGTCCAAGCGCAATAACTCATCTCATTATATCTGAATTTGCGTTAAATCGGAGCAAGTAAAATCAGGGTTTCACTGTAGTTGGCTTCAGCAGTATCAAACACATTTGCCTTTGACCACAGAAGCCAGTTCCAAAGATGGAATGGCTGCTGATTGCAATTGAAGCCAAGAGATAAAAGGATTTATTATCGTTCTTGAGATACTGAAAACAATAGGTATTATTTTAGATTAGCAGCAGTTGTAGCCATTTTGTTCTCATGTGAGCAAACATCACAGAGGCACAAGTGGACTTAGATGCTTTTAGCACATCTAAAAGGGGGTGGGGGGAGAAGCTGCCTATGTTACTCCTAAAGAAGAACACAGAATAAGTGGCCTTGAAATAAGTAAGCCCACTTTCGTTTGACAGGGAAGGAACACAGAATCAGTGGCTTCAAAGAAAAGAGCCACTTTCTTTGTCAAGAAAGGACAGTTCTGCATGTCCATTTGTAATGGTCTCTCCATTTAACTCTTGTCTGTGATTGTGAAATCACTATGGAAATCACAAGTTCCTTAACCTTCATGCAAGAGAGGGGAATTGTGGAAAAATCATTTGTATGAAGAACATTTCTCTGAAAGCAACTCTACAAGAATTAGTGAATTTTGAGAAACCTGATGACTTGGTACCTCACACACTCCATAATTACTTCTGAACATCAATTTAAATACTCTAAGTTTCAACATAAGATGTTTAAGACTGAACTTTAAATTTGAACTTTGAAATTGACTTTTCAGAATCGTGCCCGAGTTGTAATGGTTTGGGATCTGCCACACACACACACACACACACACACACACACACACACACACACACACACACACACACACACACACACACACACACTTGTTTAGAGTTAAGTAAGATTTTATATTATTAATAACATTGATTCTTTTGAAGATACTATTGTCTTGGTGAATTTCTATTCCTGCTGGTCTATGTTGTAACAGTAGGTAAAATACAAACCAGAGAGAAAGGGGAAAAATTTAGCGAAATGTGAGGAGGATCTTCTTCACTCAGAAAGTGGTGGGTGTGTAGAAAGAGTTGCCAGCTGAAGTGGTGAATGCGAGCTCAATTTTAACATTTTTTTTATGTTGAGGCTTTTTTTTTTAATTATTTTTTTTTAATTTTTCACACTATGAACCATATTGACCAAAATGCACATAAACATTTCCCTCTTGAATATACACAGTGTCATTTCTCCCCTTTTTCTCCCTCCCTTCCCTCCCTCCTTCCCACCCCCCCTCTCCACCCTCTAAACGTTCAACATATACGATACATTAAACAATGTCATCACACAATGAAATTAAACAAGAAAATTGTGTCATCTACTTTTACACACTGGGTCAGTTCATTTCGTCTTCTCATTCTGTCATTTTAGGTGGTGGAGGTTCCCGGTAGGACTTCTCTGTTGTGTTCCATGTACGGTTCCCAAATTTGAATTTTAACATTTTAGAAGAATTTGGACAGATAAGTGGATGAGAGAGGTATGGAGGGCTATGGACTGGGTGCAGGTCAGTGGGACTAGGCAAAAAAAAAATGGTTTGGCACAAACTTGTTTCTGTGCTGCAGTGTTCTATGGTTCTATTGTGTTATTCAGAATCTGGGGAAGAAAAAAGTTAACTGATATTTAATTTTAGATTGACACCAAAGTCAGATAGATTTCAGCTGGAAGACCACACTAAATTAAATTTTTACTCACTCAGTTTTCTGAAGGAAAGACGGATTAGCCTATTGTGAATAGAGACACATTTTGCCTCATTTCACACAGTTTGATATAAATAAACATATAATCTGGGAACATCTGAGGATTATTCTCTGTGTCAATCATTTTTTAACTTTGTATTTTCTATATAGGGAACGCAATGCGAAGAATTATTTTAAAACAGAGTTGAACAAGGTTAACTAAATGCTTAGAATTCAAAGAGATGACAGGCTACTGAGGGGGATCTACACTGGGTAGATGTTCAAAGGTAAACTGAATGGAACATTTGAATTATTTACCGCTTAAATAGCTGAGCCTTCACTTTCCACTTCGCAAGTCCTTGAATTTGTTGGTGATTGACTCACCATTTAATATTGATACCCACTGGGACCTTGTGCTTGGAGAAACCTAATGACATAATTTTGAGATGGGTCAAAACAATTAAGCATAATGTGAATGCAATCAATTTAATTCACAAAAATGGCTTCACAGCACCCCTCGCGACCAGACTGCCTGAGTCCTTCGCAGAATATAATTGTTGGACAGGGATCATACCAGGAGAAAGGTACCTGACCACTGAACATAGCTGATACAGATTTTTTAAAAATAACCGATATCTGAGTAGAAAAATCGGGATGACAGCATTGAAATATTTGACAAGGTTAGTGGTTCTAGGAAGATGATGGTCTTTCTATTCAAGACCACATGATGAAAGTAGACCCACTGTGTTGTCAGGAAGGGACTCCTGGATTTTGACCCATTGACTTCAAGGAAACTGAGATATATTTTAAAATTATTTTGAAGATTAGGTTTGACAGCTTTTTTCCCAAAAAAACTTTATTCACAGTAAATAACATATGCAAAAGAAAATTGTACATTTTTTAAAAAAACATTATTTGTGCCATATTCCTGTTTACATTTCAAACTATATGGCCCTCTGTGATTACTCCCCTTTAATTTCATAGATTAGGAAAATCAGGTTGGTCGAGGAAGTCTTGTACAAAATGTTCTTAGATCTGCACAATGAGGCAGGTAAAATTAATGATCTTGTTATTAGGGATCCTTTCGGAAGAAATGGACTGGGCAATATTTTGGTTTAAAAGCAATGTGCCTAAACAAGGGATACTATGAAGGGACAAGGAGGAGTTGGTTAGTATAAATTTGGAACACAGTCTGCATGGTGGTACTGTTGAGGAACGGTGGCAAACTTTCAAAGAGATTTTTATGGAAGTCTATTCATTTAAAAGCAACGACCAAAGAAAATAAAGGAAGGCATCAAATTAAAAGCTCATGCTTTCAACACATGAAATACAAAAGATGCAGCAGGTAGTCAAGAAGGTAAATCAGATGTTGGCCTTCACTGCTAGAGTGAATGAATTTAAGAGCCAGAAGCTTCCGCAGCAACTGTTCATGGTACTGGTGAAGTACTGTGTATAGTTCTGGTCTCCTTCCTTGAGATAAGATATACTGTCTTTTAAGACAGAAAGAGGAGTTCACCAGGTTAACAGAGAGGAGAGAATTACCATCTGCGAAGAGATTGAGTCACCTGAGACTATACTTGCTCGAATTCAGAAGAATGAAAGAGGATTTTATATGCATAAAATTATGGAAGGGATGGATAAGGGGAAGCAGGAAATGTCTTCCCACTTTTAGGACACATCTCTGTCCTACTAAATCTACTCCCTCTCAAGTTTTGGGGGAGTAGATTTAGTAGGACAGAGATGAGGACAAACTACACATATACAGTGAAACCCTGTGATAACACGATTGTTAGGGTTCATAATACCTTGCACAAAAAAAAGCAGGGTCACGCTAAATTAGGGTTTCACTGTACTTGCATTGTTCTGAATAAATCCGACAATTTACCATAACATATCTTCCTGCTAAATCTACAATTGTGTCTAATATTTTCATTGGTAAATTTTTATTCATCAATATTGCTGTACCTCTAGCCTTTGAATTAAATGAAGATACTATTACAGTACCTACCCATTCTCTTTTAATTTTCCATTGTTTTTCTGTCAAATGTGTTTCTTGTAAAAAGGCAATATCTATTTTTTGTCTTTTTCATATATACTAATAATTGTTTCCACTTTATTTGATTCTGTATCCCTTTAATATTAATACTAATAAAATCTAATTTCCAGCCATCGGATCATTTTACTAAATCTACTAACCATCCATCTTTCCACTTCCATCTCTCTCATTTTTAAAACACTAATATTATATTTCCTAATATTTTTTATATATTTAGGTGTATTGAGAAAAAGAAAGAAAGAAAACCAGACAAAGGTAGAATGCACCCCCCCAAGGCGTACATTATTAATGTTATGTTCTTAAAACCCTGATCTATACAAGTTGCAGTCAAAGCCACACCAGCACTCATGACTCCATAGAAATTAGTCCTTCACCCCCAACTAACTCTCTCGATTTTCTGTACTGTCCCTTGTTATATTAGATCTATAGAGTCTTTACCATTTACAAATTTTTACTTATTTATAGATCCTTCAGGTTAAAACTTTCCTCCCTAATATTCTCTTTCAAAAACAATTAATATTTGCTCTAATCCTTCTGTATTATCTCTCATTTCAAACATCACTCACTTCTTGTCAATTTTTCTCAGGCAATGAATCTGAAAATACCTTTGCCTCATTGAGTTCCATAAAAAAATCTATTTTTCCCTTCTGGAACAAAGACTTTCAATACTGCCGGGTACCTTAGGACAAAAGTGTAACCTTTCTTCCATAACAGCACTAAATTCTTTTCTTTTGTGCAACAAATCAAAACTTATATCAGGGTAAAATAAGATCTTATTTCCATTATAAATTAATGGTGATTGTCTTTCTTTCACTTGTTTCACCACCAGTTCCAAGATCTTTTCCATAATGAAGCAATTTGGCCAATATTGGACGTGGATTTTCATCTAGTGTGGCTTCAGTTAGTTACCCCCAAAGATTGCAGAATCCAACGATACAAAAACTTCTTCATTGGCTTAAGTCCAACAATTTTCATACTATTTCTTCTACTAAAATTTTCTAAAATGTCAGTTTGTTGAGTTAGTTGATTTTTTGTTGCAGCCTCTTCAGCTTGAATTATTTTCATCTGTTCTTTAAAATTTTGTATTTCAAATTAATTTCCTTTAATTTTTTCTTACACTTCAAATTTTATCTACTTGCTGTATCATTCTTTCCACTTCTTTGTAAAATTCTTATTTTCAACTATACTCTCACTACATTTTTAACTTCTACTGTTAATTGCACCAAAGATTGCTGAAAGTTTTTCATGTATTCCTTCATTTCGTGTGTATACGTATCTTTCATTTCTTTTCCATCTTTTTAGCCATAGCTCCTTGTTCCAGATGTAATTCCCGTTCTTCTTGGTCTTCATCCTGGTCACTGGAGCTGGAGGCTTCTTGGACTTTTTGAAAAATTGCCTCCATTTCTTTTTGTGTTCTGTGCATGCGCAGAGTCATTTCTTCTCCCATGGCAGAGGGCCATTGTCGGGGGAGACCTTGGACACCAGTGTCCAAGGTCTCCCCAGCTCCAAGCTTTTCTCCGCAGGCTGCTACCTTCCAGATAGCTCCAGGATCCTTCTTCAAGGTAGGTTGCTCTTCTTTATCTATCTCTTCTCTTATTCAATTTCTTGTGAAGTTACAGCTGCTTTGTCGTTCTTTGGTGACATCATGTACTGTTTACTAGATCTTCCAACAACTTTTTCTTCTTTTTTTAACTACTTCAACCTTTATTAACTCTTTTTTTAAAAAAACTTTGGAGAGAGAAGGGATTCACAGTCTCATCCCATGGCACACCCCGCTAGTCATCCTGCTTGAGGTGATGCCTCTTATGACCAGGTATTGGCGTTGCTCTTTGCTCATAAACGATGAGCCCCGTTCACTCTGAATATAGCTGGCATACTATTACAAGATCAAACCAGCAACCACAAAGAAGGCATACCACACAGGGGTAAAGATGAACAATTACTTTATTAACAAAAATTCATTTTCAAACTTTAATTCAAAATCCCCCCTTTTATAACAATGCCCACTGGTTACTATGCAAATTTCTATAACAGTGTAAAACTAATAAATTCCCCAGCCTAAATATAACATATGTAATTAAAGTCTAAGTTATATTTCCAACCAGCTCACACAAAAACTGAGACACAAAACAAACACAAAACACACAAGACTCACAAAACTTCGATCTCAACCAAAGCAAAGATCATAAACAAAATTCAGTTTGTTTGGTAAACTGAAGCCAAAAAATCTTTGAGAGAGAGAGAGCACAAAATTCAAAGTTGTCTTCTTGTTTTGCTTACAGAGAGAGGAACAATGGCTTGGTCCGGATCCTTCTGGCTGCCTTCAAAATGTTCATCCCTTTTAAAATGCCCGACATTCTAAACTGTCTTCCAGACAATGACCCATGTTTTGGGCCTTCTTCCACTCCACAGCCACACCCAGTGGTGGTTTGTCTTCCAAGTCCAGAAATTTTTAGATCATTTTCTACACATGCCCAGTCCGTCTCCCACTCTCTCTCAGCAGTCCATCTTCACCTTGGCTCTTAAAGGCAGACTGTCACTTTTTAACATTAAACCACACAACACATAGGTCAAAACACAACACAGAACTCTGTAACACCTCCCCTGCTAAAAAAAATGGCCCACAAGAACAATTTTTTTAACAATTAATGGAAGTATTACATAAATAAAATAAAATAAAAACTCAATTTTTTAGTAAGTATGTGATTAGATTCATATCTACCCAGATTAACATCTTGACAAATAATCTGCTATTACTTTATCTGTCCCATTTATGTGTGTAAATTAAATCATACTCTTTAATATTAAGTTCCAGTTCAATAATTGTCTGTTATTATTTTAATTTTATACAGAAAAACTAATAGATTATGATCAGTATATATTATTAAGTTTTTGAGCAGTTCAAATATACACATCAAAATCTTGCAACACTAAAACAAGCGCTAATAACTCCTTCTCAATGGTTGAATAATTTTGTTGATGGTCATTAAACTTTTTCGAGAAGTATGAAATAGGATGTTCTACTCCATCACCATCCTTCTTCTGTAACAGTAAAGCACCAATCGCTTCATCACTGGCGTCCACTGCTAAAGAGAATGGCTTTTCAAAGTTAGGGGACACAAATACGGGCTGATGGCATAAAATGGCCTTTCAGAAATGCTTCCTGGCATGCATCTGACCAGATAAATTTTTCTTTCTTTCCAAGTAGTTTTGTTAATGGGAGTGCAATTTCTGCAAAGTTTTTACAAAATCTACGATAGTAGCAAATCACACCTAGAAATCTCCGAAGAGCTTTCTTATTACTGGGGATAGGGAACACAGTCATAGCCAAAAACTTTGCTCCAACCAGTGCCACCTGTTCCGATCCTACTACATAACCCAGATAAATTACAGTGGCATGTCTAAACTCACTCTTGTGCAAATTCATTGTGAGGTGTGCTTCCACCAGTCTCTGAAATAACAACTCTAATTCAAGCATGTGTTTTTCCCATGTATCCATACTAATGACTAAATCATCGATATAGGCTCCTGTGTGCTCTAAACCCTGAATTACTACATTAATCATTCCCTGAAATGTGCCAGGTGCATTTTTCATCCCAAAAGGCATAACATTATACTCATACAATCCCAAAGGTGTAACAAATGCAGAAATCTCCCTGCCTTTCATTGTCAAAGGAACACACCAGTATCCTTTTAAGAGATCAATGTTTGTAAGAAACTTAGCCTTCCCCACCTTATCTATACAATCATCTATTCTGGGAATAGGGAATGCATCAGTCTTTGTCACCATGTTTACTTTTTGATAATCTGTACAATCTGTACAGATTTTTGATAATCTGTACAAAACCTAATTGAGCCATCTGGCTTTGGCACCAGAACACAGGGTGTTGGATGATGTCATTTTTGAGCATATAATCCACCTCTTGATCCAACAATTTGCTCTTTTCCTGATTAACTCAGTAAGGATGCTGCTTAATAGGTTTAGCATTACTGACCTCCACATCATGACAACCCACAGTAGTTCTTCTTGGAACATCTAGGAATATATCCTTAAATTTCATAAGTAATGTCTTCATTTCTTCCCTTTCTGATTTAGTCAAATGCATTAACTTGGTGTCTAAGTTTTCCAAAACTATAGAATTTTCCAGCCTGGGGCTTATCACTTTCTGTGCTCCATGACCTTCCACAAAACTTATCTGCTCCTTACTTTCCTCTATAACTAGCACCTTGGTTGGGATCCTAGTCTCCTCCTCAGACATTTTCTCAAAGTAAGGTTTAAGCATGTTCACATGACAGACCTGTTTCTCTTTTCGACGATCAGGCATCTCAATGACATAGATGACCTGGTTAATTTTTGATTTCACCTTATATGGTCCTGAAAACTGAGCTCTCAAAGGGTTTGATTGCATTGGAAACAAAACCAATACTTTTTCGCCAGGTTTAATGTCCCTAATTTTTGCTTTTTTGATCATACCAAATTTTCATTTTTCCCTGAGCAGTTTTTAAATTTTTCCTTGCTATCTCGTAAGCCTGATGTAATCTGTTTTTAAATTTGAAAACATAACCCAACAGATCTGATTGTATATCATTATGTATCCACTGTTCCTTCAACAATACTAATGGACCCCTGACTTCATGACCAAACACCAACTCAAATGGACTAAAGCCAAGAGACTCCTGAGTTGCCTCTCTAAAAGCAAACAATAACAAATGGATTCCTTCATCCCAATCCTTTTTATTTTCCACGCAATGAGCCCTCGTCATATTTTTCACAGTTAAATGGAACCTTTCCAAGGCCCCTTGACTTTCAGGGTGATAGGCAGATGACACAATTTGATGGGCTCCCAATTCATACACCACCTGTTGAAATATTCCAGACATAAAATTACTCCCTTGGCCCGACTGAATTTCCCTTGGTAGGCCAAACAGTGTGAAAAATTTTAGCATAGCCTTCACAATCGTCTTTGCTTTAATGTTTCTCAGGGGAAGAGCCTCTGGAAACCTTGAAGCTGTGCACATGAGTGTAAACAAATATTCATTTCCTGCTTTGGTTTTTGGCAATGGGCCAACACAATCCACTATCACTTTTGAGAACGGCTCCCCAAAAGCAGGGATGGATTGTAAAGGTGCCACTGGTGGTCCTTGATTAGGCTTGCCCACCAGTTGACAAGTGTGACAGGTTCTACAAAAATTCAGAACATCCTTTCTTAATTTCGGCCAATAAAACTGTTTCCTTATTTTTCTACCGTCTTCTTCACTCCAAAATTACCTCCTAAAGGTGTACTATAAGCCAACTTTAATATTTAATTCCTGTAAGTTTTGGGAATTACAACTTGCCTTATTACCTGGCAGGTGTCACTTGTGGTCTCCACTTTCTCATCAATATTCCATCTTAAACAAAGTAACCTACTGGCACAGTTTCAATTTCCTGGTTAGACAGAATCTTATCTCTTATCTCAGCAAGATCAGGATCATGCTTTTGTCTAGCTATTAATTCTTCTCTTGACAACAGCAAAGCTGGATCCTTAGGTTTGTCCTCAATGTTTGCCTTCACTACAGGATTATCACAGACTTTCTCTACCTCTACCTTTTTTCTAGACATGGCTCTAGTAATGGCACATGCAGGGTAGATTTCCAAATCCTTTTCAGACTCATAAACCAATGGTGAGTTGTGAGTTTCATCACAGGTATGACTTTACCCTCTGCTAAATCATTCCCTAACAAAAGAGAAACTCCATCCACCGGTAGACTTGATCTTATCCCTATCCTAACTGGGCCATTAACTAATTTCATCACTATTCTATGCAAAGGTATCGGGCTCTGCTTCACCACCAATGCCTTTAATTAAATTCACATCTCCAGTATCGGTCTCCTCACCAAAATTCAAAACATCCAGTATCCTGCAGGACTTTAACTGGCACTTGATTGGATCCTTCTTTAACCAAAATGAAACCTTCAGTCATGAATGGTTTAAAAATATCCCTAACTTTCTCACTCTGAACACAGGCCATTGGTACCACCCATTTCTCTTTGTTCCTTTTCAGTACAGGACAATTTGCTATTATGTGCCCTGGCTTCTTACAATTGTGGCAAATAACACTTGAAAATGTTTCCTTCACCCATTTCTATTCCTCTCCTCCTTTAACCTCACTTCTAGATTTTCTTTCTACTCTACTTTGATTATCAGCAGTATTCCTTTGAAAGGTTTTCCCTGGTGTCCACTTAGGCTTGTGGGTTAAAGCATATTCCTCTGCGAATTTAGCCAATTCTTGCCAAGTTTTTATATTTTACTCTGCCAAGTACACTTGAATATCATCAGGAACACAATTTTTAATCTCCTCAATCAGAATTATTTCTCTCAATAATTCAAAGTTATTTTCTACTTTCATTGTGGCACACCACTGATCAAAACACACAACCTTTCTATAAGCAAAATCCAGGTAAGATTGGGTTGCTGCTTTTTTTAAACTCCTGAACTTTTGTCTATAAGCCTCTGGGACTAGTTCATAAGATCGGAGTATAGCCTGCTTTACAAATTCGTAATCAGCTGCTAGTTGTACTGTGAGACACAAATACACCTGTTGGGGTTTCCCTTTAAGAACACTTTGTAGCAGGAGTGACCACTGGTCTGGTGGCCATTTTAAATTTACACCTACTTTCTCAAAATGCTGAAAATACTGATCTATTTCAGCTTCCTTAAATGGAGGAACTAACCTCACTTCTCTACTGACCAGAAACCTCTCCTTGCGTTAGGGTCAGCTTTAATTTAGCTAGTTCTAGCTCATGCTTCCGTTCTTTCTCTCTCTCTCCTCCATTTCTGCCTGCCTTACTGCTTCCCATTCCTTTCTGCCTCTCTTTAACTCTAGTTTTCTCAAAGCCTTTTACTTCCTCTGAAGTTTTATTCTTTGGAAACTGTTCTAATGCAGCTTCTTCAAATGCCCTGTTTCCTACATAGTCCTTAACAATATTTCGGGCAATTTCCTTTTTTTTCCATCCCAGTTCTTAGTGTAAGAAGTTTTAACTTGTCGGCTATAACCATCAGTTCTGATTTTTTTGCCATTTTTATAATAACCACTGAAGGGT
Organism: Narcine bancroftii; assembly: GCF_036971445.1. Lineage (NCBI taxonomy): Eukaryota > Metazoa > Chordata > Chondrichthyes > Torpediniformes > Narcinidae > Narcine > Narcine bancroftii. Next base: position 323,130,126 of record NC_091469.1, read on the forward strand.
TCACGATGAACTGGTCAATATTTATAGTTGCTGGTTTTTCTGCTGGTGATTTATATGCTCACTGTTTATTTTTAATTTCAAGCGAGAGGTTGACTGATAACTAAGCACAAGTTAATCGCCTCTAAAGCTTCTAATTGGTTTGATCCCAGATGATTCCCCCAAATTATGTAACAAGATCAAACCAGCAACCACAAAAAAAGGCATATCACACAGGGGTAAAGATGAACAATTACTTTATTAACAAAAAATTCATCTTCAAACTTTAATTCAAAATCCCCCCTTTTATAACAATGCCCACTGGTTACTATGCAAATTTTTATAACAGTGTAAAACTAATAAATTCCCCAGCCTAAATATAACATATGTAATTAAAGTCTAAGTTATATTTCCAACCAGCTCACAGAAAAACTAAGCCACAAAACAAAAACAAACACAAACACACAAGACTCACAAAACTTTGATCTCAACTGAAGCAAAGATCATAAACAAAATTCAGTTTGTTTGGTAAACTGAAGCCAAAAGATCTTTGAGAGATAGAGAGAGAGAGAGAGAGAGAGAGAGAGAGAGAGAGAGAGAGAGAGAGAGAAGAGAGAGAGAGCGAGAGAGAGAGAGAGAGAGAGAGAGAGAGAAAGAGAGAGAGAGAGAGAGAGAGCACAAAATGCAAAGTTGTCTTCTTGTGTTGCTTTCAGAGAGAGGAACAATGGCTTGGTCCGGATCCTTCTGGCTGCCTTCAAGACGTTCATCCTTTTTAAAATGCCCAACATTCTAAACTGTCTTCTAGACTATGACTCATGTTTTGGGCCTTCTTCCACTCTACAGCACCACCTAGTGCTGTCTTCCAAGTCCAGAAATTTTTAGATAATTTTCTGCACATGTCTAGTCTATCTCCCACTCTCTCAGCAGACCACCTTCACCTTGGCTCTTAAAGGCAAACTGTCACTTTTTAACATAAAACCACACAACACATAAGTCAATACACAACACAGAACTCTGTAATAATACCCAATCATAGTGAAAAAAGAGTGTAGAGCTCTGATGACTGTGGTGGTGGTGGAAGTGTCTGGATGGGGGGTGGCAAACGGAAAATGCGAGTACTCATCAATAACGTTAAGAAAGTACACGTTTCCATTGGTAGAAGGAAGGGGCCCCTTGAAATCAATGCTGAGTCATTTGAAGGGGCAGGAAGCTTTTATCAGGTGTGCTTTGTCAGGGCGGTAGAAGTGCAGTTTGCACTCAGAGCAGGTTTGGCATGACCTGGTCATTTCCCTGATGTCTTCAATAGAGAAGGGCTTGTTGCGTGCCTTGACAAAATGAACCATGCAGGTGATGCCCAGGTGGTAGAGCTCGTGGTGAATTGACCACAACTGGCTGGTGTGTGCAGCAGTACAGCTTCCTCTGGATAGGACATCTGGAGGCCCATTGAGCATACTTGGCCTATACACTATCTTGTAGTTATAGGTGGAGAATTTGATCCTCCACCTCGCGATCTTGTCATTCTTTATTTTACTCCTTTTTGTGTTACTGAACATGAATGCTACAGATCGCTGATCAGTGAGCAGAGTGAATTTCCTACCGGCCAGGTAGTGCTTCCAGTACCTGATGGCCTCCACAATGGCTTGAGCCTTTCTCCACTGAAGGGTTTCAGAGCTCACGGCCTTGCAGGGTGTGGAAAAAGAAAGCTACCGGCCTGCCCGCCTGGTTAAGTGTCACGGCCAGAGCTACATCAAAGGCATTGCTCTCCACCTGAAATGGTGCATTTTCTTCCATCACTTGCATGGTGGCCTTAGCAATATAGCTCCTGAAGTAACTAAAAGCTACTTGGGCTTTGGCTGATAATGGGAAGGAGGTGGACTTTAACAGGGGGAAGATCTTGTCAGCATAATGAGGTACCCACTGGGTGTAGTATGAGAAGAAGCCCAGGCACCTTCTTAAAGCTTTCATGGTCCTTGGAGTTGGGAGGTCTAAGAGGGGGTGCATAAACTAGGAGTCTGGACCAATGACACCATTTTCCACCACATAACCCAGGATAGCTATACGTTTAGTCCGGAATACACACTTACTGGCTTGTATGTGAGGCTCTTTGTGGATATCAGGAGGTTGGATTCTGAAACAAGAGGGGTTCGATATTCAGCATGTGTCTGGCTTTTGGGACCTTCCATTCTGCACCATGATTGGTGGGGGAGTGGGCCTGACTACTCCATGGTCATGCTTTTAAAATGACATAGGAAGTCTAGGCCCAGCAACAGAGAAGAACACAAATCCTCCAATACATACAGTCGGAACTTGCAAAATTCTCCCACTTTTTACAGTTAAGTGAACTGTACAATACCCCTGAATAGATGCCAAATACGATTGCACCACTAGATAAATATAGTAGACCATTGGGTAAACCTTTAAATTTTACTGCTGAGCAATTGCAGAGTTTATAAAGCTCTCAGTTAAGCTAGTGTCTATTAAGCAATCCAACAGATGACTGTTTACCCTTACCTCCATTGCTGAGTTGTTCAGCTGGTGGGGTTTTGCCTGGTCGAGGATGTCTGATGCCAATGCTCCGGAGGCTTTATTGCTCTCCCTGTCAACAATGTCTTGATCCAAGGGCTGGGAAGATGGTGTCGACCACGAGGAGAGTCAAGATGACCACCGTTCCCGCCATTCCTTCACTTCCGGATTTCCTCGATGCTTCACTTCCAGTAGTGGTTCCCGCCATGAGGTGCAGCAAGATGGCGGTGGTGAGCAGCATGAAGAGGCAGGGATCCCCACTTCTGGGCTTGAGCTTGGGGTTTATGATGGTTTTGGGATCGCGCATATGGTTGCCTTCCAGCGGTACCCCTTGGCCCG